>NW_022631114.1:2434684-2962426 GCF_010015895.1 Lontra canadensis
TAATAGTAGGGGACTTTAACACTCCCCTCACTGAAATGGACAGATCATCCAAGCAAAAGATCAACAAGGAAATAAAGGCCTTAAATGACACACTGGACCAGAAGGATATCACAGATATATTCAGAACATTTCATCCCAAAGCAACAGAATACACATTCTTCTCTAGTGCACATGGAACATTCTCCAGAATAGATCACATCCAGGGTCCTAAATCAGGTCTCAACCGGTATCAAAAGATTGGGATCATTCCCTGCATATTTTCAGACCACAATGCTCTGAAGCTAGAACTCAATCACAAGAGGAAATTTGGAAAGAACCCAAATACATGGAGACTAAACAGCATCCTTCTAAAGAATGAATGGGTCAACCAGGAAATTAAAGAAGAATTGAAAAAATTAATGGAAACAAATGATAATGAAAACACAACGGTTCAAAATCTGTGGGACACAACAAAGGCAGTCCTGAGAGGAAAATATATAGCAATACAAGCCTTTCTCAAGAAACAAGAAAGGTCTCAGGTACACAACCTAACCCTACACCTAAAGGAGCTGGAGAAAGAACAAGAAAGAAACCCTAAACCCAGCAGGAGAAGAGAAATCATAAAGATCAGAGCAGAAATCAATGAAATAGAAACCAAAAAAAAAAAAAAAAAAACAAAAAAAACACAATAGAACAAATCAACGAAACTAGGAGCTGGTTCTTTGAAAGAATTAATAAGATTGATAAACTCCTGGCCAGACTTATCAAAAAGAAAAGAGAAAGGACCCAAATAAATAAAATCATGAATGAAAGAGGAGAGATCACAACGAATACCAAAGAAATACAGACAATTTTAAGAACATACTATGAGCAACTCTACACCAACAAATTTGACAATCTGGAAGAAATGGATGCATTCCTAGAGACATATAAACTACCACAACTGAACCAGGAAAAATAGAAAGCCTGAAGAGACCCATAACCAGTAAAGAGATTGAAACAGTCATCAAAAATCTCCAAACAAACAAAAGCCCAGGTCCAGATGGCTTCCCAGGGGAATTCTACCAAACATTTAAGGAAGAACTAATTCCTATGCTCCTGAAACTGTTCCAAAAAATAGAAATGGAAGGAAAACTTCCAAACTCATTTGATGAGGCCAGCATCACCTTGATCCCAAAACCAGACAAGGATCCCATCAAAAAAGAGAACTACAGACCAATATCCTTGATGAACACAGATGCAGAAATTCTTACCAAAATACTAGCCAGTAGGATTCAACAGTACATTAAAAGGATTATTCACCACGACCAAGTGGGATTTATTCCAGGGCTGCAAGGTTGGTTCAACATCCGCAAATCAATCAATGTGATATAACACATTAATAAAAGAAAGAACAAGAACCGTATGATACTCTCCATAGATGCTGAAAAAGCATTTGACAAAGTACAGCATCCCCTCCTGATCAAAACTCTTCAAAGTGTAGGGATAGAAGGCACATACCTCAATATTATCAAAGCCATCTATGAAAAACCCATCGCAAATATCATTCTCAATGGAGAAAAACTGAAAGCATTTCTGCTAAGGTCAGGAAAACGGCAGGGATGTCCGTTATCACCACTGCTATTCAACATAGTACTAGAAGTCCTAGCCTCAGCAATCAGACAACAAAAAGAAATTAAAGGCATCCAAATCGGCAAAGAAGAAGTCAAACTATCACTCTTCGCAGATGATATGATACTATATGTGGAAAACCCAAAAGACTCCGCTCCAAAACTGCTAGAACTTGTACAGCAATTCAGTAAAGTGTCAGGATATAAAATCAATGCACAGAAATCAGTTGCATTTCTCTACACCAACAACAAGACAAAAGAAAGAGAAATTAAGGAGTCAATCCCATTTACAATTGCACCCAAAACTATAAGATACCTAGGAATAAGCCTAACCAAAGAGACTAAGAATCTATACACAGAAAACTATAAAGTACTCATGAAAGAAATTGAGGAAGACACAAAGAAATGGAAAAATGTTCCATGCTCCTGGATTGGAAGAATAAATATTGTGAAAATGTCTATGCTACCTAAAGCAATCTACACATTTAATGCAATTCCTATCAAAGTACCATCCATTTTTTTCAAAGAAATGGAACAAATAATCCTAAAATTTATATGGAACCAGAAAAGACCGCGAATAGCCAAAGGAATATTGAAAAAGAAAGCCAAAGTTGGTGGCATCACAATTCCAGACTTCAAGCTCTACTACAAAGCTGTCATCAAGACAGCATGGTACTGGCACAAAAACAGACACATAGATCAATGGAACAGAATAGAGAGCCCAGAAATAGACCCTCAACTCTATGGTCAACTCATCTTCGACAAAGTAGGAAGGAATGTCCAATGGAAAAAAAACAGCCTCTTCAATAAATGGTGTTGGGAAAATTGGATAGCCACATGCAGAAAAATGAAATTGGATCATTTCCTTACACCACACATGAAAATAGACTCAAAATGGATGAAGGACCTCAATGTGAGAAAGGAATCCATCAAAATCCTTGAGGAGAACACAGGCAGCAACCTCTTCGACCTCAGCCGCAGCAATATCTTCCTAGGAACATCGCCAAAGGCGAGGGAAGCAAGGGCAAAAATGAACTATTGGGATTTTATCAAGATCAAAAGCTTTTGCACAGCAAGGAAACAGTTAACAAAACCAAAAGACAACTGACAGAATGGGAGAAGATATTTGCAAACGACATATCAGATAAAGGGCTAGTGTCCAGAAGCTATAAAGAACTTAGCAAACTCAACACCCAAAGAACAAATAATCCAATCAAGAAATGGGCAGAAGACATGAACAGACATTTCTGCAAAGAAGACATCCAGATGGCCAACAGACACATGAAAAAGTGCTCCATATCACTCGGCATCAGGGAAATACAAATCAAAACCACAATGAGATACCACCTCACACCAGTCAGAATGGCTAAAATTAACAAGTCAGGAAATGACAGATGCTGGCGAGGATGCGGAGAAAGGGGAACCCTCCTACACTGTTGGTGGGAATGCAAGCTGGTGCAACCACTCTGGAAAACAACATGGAGGTTCCTCAAAATGTTGAAAATAGAACTACCCTATGACCCAGCAATTGCACTGCTGGGTATTTACCCTAAAGATACAAACGTAGTGATCCGAAGGGGCACGTGCACCCAAATGTTTATAGCAGCAATGTCTACAATAGCCAAACTATGGAAAGAACCTAGATGTCCATCAACAGACGAATGGATAAAGAAGATGTGGTATATATACACAATGGAATACTATGCAGCCATCAAAAGAAATGAAATCTTGCCATTTGTGACGATGTGGATGGAACTAGAGGGTATCATGCTTAGCGAAATAAGTCAATTGGAGAAAGACAACTATCATATGATCTCCCTGATATGAGGGAGAGGAGATGCAACATGGGGATTAAGGGGGTAGGAGAAGAGTAAATGAAGCAAGATGGGATTGGGAGGGAGATAAACCATAAGTGACTCTTAATCTCACAAAACAAACTGAGGGTTGCTGGGTGGAGGGGGGTTGGGAGAGGGAGGGTGGGGTTATTATGGACATTGGGGAGGGTATGTGCTATGGTGAGTGCGGTGAAGTGTGTAAACCTGGCGATTCACAGACCTGTACCCCTGGGGAAAAAATATATTATATGTTTATAAAAAATAAAATTAAAAAAAAATCCACACTTGGATACACTTTTGTAAAAGTTCCGAAACAAAGGAGGATAAAGAGAAAAAACCTAAAATCTACAAGAGCAAGAGAGAGAGAAATGGACACATTCATGTCTAAAATTTCTTTTAGACATGCACATTTTAAAAGTAAATAGTCCCTTTGTCTACAAGTTGGATCTTTTCAGGAAAATGGTTTGCGGTTTTAACTACTATCTCTTTTAGTTGCTGGGTGTCAGTGGGAGTAAGGGACCAGCAGCTGTTTCTGGTACTTCTTAACCTCTCTGTGAATCACCCACTTGGATGTCAAAATTCCTGCCTCCTTTTCCCAACAATCTCAGGAGACACCACGTTGGCTTTCCTCAGGGTCTCAGGACAAAAGAATATCTTTTGAAACTGAGCAAATAAATAAATATTCATTGAATTCCTCTTTCACTAAAAATATTTTCCCCTCAAATGTTCCAAAGACATTTCTCTTTCCTGTTCTACCCTGAGATCCTTGAATATATTTCTGAAGAAAACTTTCCTCCAAAGACTATTTTTAGAAAGTTTTCCTCTCATTTTCCCCTGCTGTTTTCCTGATAGCAGAGTGTGACATGGCTTCTGTAAACAACCCAAGAAATTTTAAATTTAAATAAAGTTAAGGATGCATTTTGAATGTCATTTCTCTTCTTTGATTCTGTGACCTTTTGTCCTAATCATTATATCTAAAATAATATATCCTCCATGAAATAAAGTTTTCGAAGAGTAAAACGGACCTAGCATTTTAATTCTAATACTAAGGCCTTTAGGTCACTTTCCGGAGAACACATTTTATTATGGGACTACTGGACTTATGTTTCATCTTCTAGTGATGGGGTAAGCAAAAGGGAGGTTCAGGAATGCAATAAACTCCTATGTTCTGTTGTCTAAAGGAGCCCTCCTTGGATGTCCTTCTGTGATCCATTAGATGACATCATGGACATGATCATGACCTTGGGGAGGCCACTGTGGCAGGAATGAGGATCCAGTATCCACAGGTACCCTCCCAGGCACCTTCCAATCTCCATGTGCTCCTCCTGGTAGAAGTCCAGGTGGTATGAGTTGTACACACCCCAGCCTGCAGGTGTGTCTGGCAGACTTGCTGGAGAACTCTGATGGTCAAAAGGCTCATTTATGCCCTGAATGCAGCCCTTCAGTGGGAAGAGAGCATCAGGACACAAATTTGATATGGTGACACTTCTCCGTTGTCAGAATAAATAGATATCTTAGGTGTAGCACCATGCCCACTCTATATTCGAGGCCCAACAAATATTTGTAGAATTGGTTATTTAATTAGTGAATATGGGGCAAGTACCAGGGAGTAGGAAGTTCTAAGTCGGACTGAGAAGCACACTTGTGCAGTTGTCTCTGAGAGTTGTTGGAGATATGCAAGGGGTGTGGCAAAATGATGGTGTAGCGGAGAAGAGAGTCTCCCCATTTCACTGGAGATTACCACCACACAGTCCATATAAGGATGGACAGATCTTCAGAGGAGATCTAGACAGGCATCCCCCTGGCAATGGACCTTTGGTGACCTTCAGCTTCCAACCGCAGTGAAAAGAGCAAAGGGTCTTCAAGAGTATCAGAGGTCTTAGCAGAAGTCTTAGCAGTGAAGGTCACTATAAGGGACTGAAGCAGAAGAAAGTTTGGGAAGTATGGCCCTCATCACCTAAGAGGAGGGACGGCTGTGACTATAGGCAGACATGACTATGGGGACTAAGGGGACTATGGGGACTCCCAGACCTGGCTGGCACTGGGGGATGGGAATGTATATCAGTCAGGATTCAGGTGCATGAAAATGAAAATATCTCAGGTATTTTCAACAAAAAGAGGATCAGATGCCAGGAACCAGGCAGGCTCCTTGAGCAGTCTGAGAGAACAGGATGACTCTGGGAACAACTCCAGATGGAGAGTTGGTACCTCTGCTAAGGGCATGGGGGTCAAGAGGCCAACAGCAGAGCGGTAGAGGTCAAGAACATGTCATCAGGACCCTGCCCAGCATTTGAGGAACCATGGTCACTTCTCAGCACCACTCTAACTGGTGGCTGGACCCCAGAAGCTGAGTCAGGCATCCCAGCCTCACCAGGACGCCCAGGACTGCAGCTGAGGTCACAGACAGGGAGCTTACAGCTCACCACCACCTTCCAAATTGGTGTTCCAAGTGAACCATCCAGAACCCTAGCTGCAAGAGAGTCTGCCAAACGTATTTTCTATCTTTCTAGACCCTGTCATTCAGGAAGACACAGAAAAAGTAAGCTGGAATAGAGCCTAAATGCCAACTCCCATACCTGCTGGGCAGTTGAGCTGTTGGGTTTGGAAGTGCACTGCTTTTACATCAAGGAGTAGCGGTCCTAAAATTATGGACGGAAGTGAAACCAGGAAAGTCTTACATGACTATTAAGTGACTACTTGGCTTTTTTCCTGACCTGTAGATCACATAGACAATGGAAAAGTGGTGATGGTAGCTACCAATAACTTTACAAAATTATTTTGATGATGTGTTAAGATAAATTCATTAAGACAAAATAACTGAAAAGTACACCACATACAACAGCAATTAGAATGATAGTAATTTTAGGTAGAGGAAAAAATCCCTTTATCCTCTTATGAGTCGGAAATATATCCTGTTGGACCAATTCTAAGCAGAGTTTAAGTAAGTAGCAGTTAGTATTTGGCTTTTATGATGATACACATACCTGGGACTCACAGTTCAATGTCAATGCATTTCTCCAACTGCCACCATCCCATGGTGATTTAATTAACCTTTAACAGTAGCTCTGACCAACAGCCCCAATCTGCTTTCTTCTGAGCACTGACATCAGCCCCTGCCATAACCTGTAGAAAGGAACCATGTGCTCATTGTTCACCCCTGATGGAGTGTGCTCTGGACCTCCCCGTGAGGCCTAACAGTGGACCCTTCTCCAAATCCATTCCCCGGGCCAACAGCCCCCACCTCTCAGGGTTATACACATTGTCCCTCCTGCCTCTACCCTCAGCCAAAAGGAGCTTCCAGGTGTTGGCTTAGTCCTACAGTTTCTGCACAGAGAATTGCTTCATTATGGGAATTGACTGATATAATGAATGGCTATCTTGGTTTTAGAAAAGCTATGAGAACACATCCAAAATCTGACCTTAGAATTATCTTTAAAAGGATTTTTATACAGGAGCCAATAGCAAGGAGGAGTCAGGGGTGGGGGATGGTGGAGAGGAAGAGAGAGAAAAGGAGGGAGAGGGAAGGGAAGGGGGGAGAGGAAGGAGGGAAGGAAGCGGAAAGAGGGAGGGAGGAAAGAAGGAAAACAGGGAGGGAAATTGCTCTATGCAAATCTCGTGCTTTTTACTGAGAGAAATGTCCACCCAGAGAGGCGGAACAACAGCAAGCCTGTTGGAGAGATTTCGTCTGGATTGGCCACAGGGGCTCTATGCATCTTGACTCAAAGTCATCCTCTTTGTGGCGTCAAGTCCTGGCTTGATTTCCCTTCAGTTCTCTCCACAAGCAGCCAGAGTTGGATTTGGAGGCTAATGCACTGTTCTGGCCTCCCAGAACCTGTCAGAATAGCAGACCAAGCAAGGACACACACTCCAGATCAAAGCCCTATTTCGGCCAGCGCCTGGGACTTGGGTACCTGCCTGGGTCTCCGCCCTGAGCTGAGTCTGTCATGGTAGCACCTGCACCTCTATCCTATCTGATCAACATCCTTGGGGTTTCATAAGACACACGGAAATGGGCTCGTTGGGGAGAACATTCTAGAGTTGGATCTCTTCATGCACAGAAAGGGTTCTTTGGGGATGTGGTGAGCACTCCCTCTGAGCTCCCTGGCCCTTCCATCAGGGTTTTAGCGCTGTGCCACAAGAGGGGCTGGAGCTCCATCCTGGGTAATTGTGAAGGTGTTTTCCCGTGCCCTGAAGAGTTTTGCTTACTTGATCTACGTCCTTAATGCCAGCACCAAGTATTTCTATAGCACTTTAAGGTGCCATGTTTTTCTGTATTTCCATTTTACTCTCGAGGACACCAATTCGGAGATAGGGTGAGTGAATGGGCAAAAGCCAGGCAGCCGATCTATTGCTGAGTTAAGGTTCTATTGTACCTCAGCTTACCGGTGCAGCAAATCCCAAGCAGCAGGCATGGGCTAGGGAACCCCAAGGCAGTCTCCATGTAGGGAGCTGCATAGGGTGAAAAGGAAATGCTTTCTTGCCTGTTTTGCCAGTTTGAACAGATTTATTATTTTTTAATGTGTTTTCTTATCCTACCCTGGAAGTTTTCCATGTCTTTACTGTAGGAGAGATAATGCTGACCTCAATCCCATCCTAAAGCTGTGACTGGCATCGTAGAATCAAGAATTAGCATCATTTAGGATTTCACCGCACAGAAGGAAGAACTGGGATTTGGGGTCAGAGGCAAGTGGCTAGCTTGGAAGCCTCTATTCTTGCTGTAAGAACTTGGGGAGGGAGTTTCAGCCCCCTGAGCCCCAGGTTCTTCATCTGGGAAGTGGGGAAGTTATTAAACATGCTGTCTGTCACACAGGGGGTTGAAGAAGTGGGGTCATGCTCAGGAAGTATCTTCAACCATAAAGCTATAGAAAGAGTTATTATCAAACCAGAGCAGAAAAAGAACAAAGGTCACGCAAATAGACATTTCAGTGACTGTGAAAATCCAACACCAACTCATTACGTTTTCTCTTTAATGATAACACTGAACTTTAAAGAATTGCAAAGATAACAAGATGGCATTACAATGAGTGTGTTGTACGTTCAGATGATAGGCACTACTTTGCTGTTTAACTCCAAGGAAATCCTGTTAGCAGATTCCTGTCCTATGAAAGGGCCATAGCTGTTATAAAAGGTTCATAAAGCAAAAATGTGTGCTTTGGATGGGGTATTTTATTTTTATTTGATTTTATTATTTTTTAAAGATTTTTAATATTTATTTACTTGAGAGAGAGAAACAGCAAAAGTGAGCACAAGCAGGGAGGAGAGGGAGAAGCAGGCTCCTCCCTGAGCCAGGAACCAATGCAAGGCAAGATCCCAGGACTCTGTGATCATGACCTGAGCCAAAGGCAGATGCTTAACCTATGGAGCCACCAGGCACCCCTTGGGGTGGGTATTTTAAAGAAAAGCTCATGCTGAAGGTCAACAATGTCATTTGGGAAGCTCTACACGTCCTTGTTTCTTGGCTCCTCTATTTTGATACCCAACCACTTTAATTTAATTTCCTTGGTGTCTTTCTTTCCCCGGATGTCCAGTGTTCAGTTGCTTCCAGGTGAGGCCAACATCACCCTGGTCACATGTTCCACGATCAACGTGACGCTAGTGTGGGTCTCCTTCCAAGGGCTCTGCTTCTGCAACCTGCAAACTCAGTGTCTGGTTTATTAAACATGATGGTGACCTGCCTGATGTATGCTCTTTGAAGACTCTTCTAGTTCTTTACAATTTCTCTCCAAGCAGAGCAAAGGAGTATCAGATAAGTAGCAGAGAAGGCAGACATCTGATGGATGGATAATGGGTGATGATGGAAAACGGGCTCACATGCAAACAATTCTGCCCATCCCCACTGCCCGCTGACCACAGCTTCCCCAGAGACAGTGAATATTAGCCACAGAACGGAGGTCACGGCGGGTCAGGCCAGCAAATGGGATTTTTCCTATGAGTGTTTCTTACCTCATCTCTGCTGGAGACTTTGCTATTTTCTTCCCTTTTCTTCTGGAGACAAACAAAATACAAAATGAACTTCAAAGGTGTGCAAGTCATTCAGGCAAGTAAAGGATCCAATTGAAGCATCCTTTGTGTGAAATTCGTTCTCTAATTCATATAGTCAGACCAAATGTTGGAGAACAATTCAGTTTCCATTGGAAGAATTCTGCCTGTTTGGCCTCCTGAGCCATACTTGATTTGGAACTAAGCTCTTTCCAAAACATCTCCTCAACATGTACTGTTGGATATCCCCATGAAGTAAGATTACTTACCCCAAAGGATGCCTGGCTTGGCTGAGAACTCTGGAGGCTGCTGAGAATTTGCACAAATTATGCCCAATATGGCTTTAAAAACCAGAGGGTCTTTTATAACTTTCAGAAGATTCTCAATCAGATTGGGTAGTCTTCTCCACTTCTGAAATGCCTGTTATATTCTAAGTCTGATAGGGTGGTCAAGAAGACAAAATAGGGCCCTTCAAGGATTTGCCATCTTGTTAAAGAATCAACAGGATACTTAACATCAAATCCTCTCAGTATTCTCTTGTATTCATCAGAGTTGCAAGAATGGAACCCATGGTAGGTAGGTTAAGCAGAAAAGGGATTTATGAAAAGATACTAGGAAACTCATAGACTCTCCGGAGATTAGAGCCTGAAGAGTCCGTAGCCCGGAACTCACATGAGATTTCCCAGCAGAGACCCCGAGTGGTCTCCTCAGGACACAGGCCATGGCTCACACTGTGAACCCAACAGGACCTTGGCCCTGTGGCCTCTGAAATCATGGTATCACTTCCTTAGACTCTACCCCCTTTGCCAGTAAATGACGTCTCTTCTTTTCTAAATGGGTGCACTGACTAGCCAAGTATCCAAGGCTGGACGTCAGGAGCCAAGGACACTGGGAAAGATTCCACTTGTGTTAAGGTTCCAGCGTCTACCAAGGGAAGGCGGGATTCATTCCCATGCTCCCCAAATACAGGAAACTGCTAAAGATCGTGACACCCACAGAATGACAGATGTTCACCAGTCCACTCTGATTATGCTAACCTATGCTCTCATTATTTCAAGTCCAGTTGAATACGGTAGGTTTCTAAATGTTCTTATCTCCCTTTCTGACTCTTCTTTCCTGTTTCTTATGCCACACACACACATTATTTCCTGTTTCTTATGCCACATAATTCCTAGAGCCATTTTTCTAGCCCTGCAATGAGTCCCCACTAAAATGCCAGTATTCTCAGCAGGTGTTAAGCATTAAACAATTAACACTGATTTAATCGATGTGATTAATCTGGAGAACAGGCACCAGGGCAAGAGAACGGGACACAGCACCAGTAAATTTTGCAAAGGATCCTAAAAGACCCAGGAGAAGGTCAAACCCCTGAAGCAGGGTGCCCAGCACCATGGAGAGAACAGGGCAGGAGGAGACAGCACTGAGCAATCAGGTGTTTGTCATCATACCTGTCCTTGGCACTGGGATGGGTTCTAGGAACACAGAGCAATGACACACAGCCTAGCCCAGAACAGGAGCCTGGAGGGGTCAGTCCCAGTGTAGCTCAATCCATGATGAACACTTGCTGCTAGACCTCCGCTGGGTCCTAGTGTCGCTCCTCCTCAGCCCGGACCCTGAAGCTAGGCTTGGATTGACCTGGTCCATAGCCCAGGAAAAAGGAACCTGATGTTTACTGTCCAGAAAAAGGAGGGCCTGGGTGTAAAGGAAGGAGCTTCATCAGGAAGGCAGACCCCACACTATTTAGCCCAGTTTCCAGCTATCTAGGCCAAGCACATTTTTTTTTTCAGGGACGGAGGAGAAACTGGCCAGAGAAACACAGCACTGGTTATCACTGAGTGAGGAGGTCCTGTGTTTTCCTTTAATGACTATTTAGGGTCTCAGGGATCCTCTAAATGACTCTCCAACTGATCTCATCCATGTTTCAGTCCACTGTTTGCTGGGACCCAAGCTGTAGCTTACAATCACTGGGCTGGTTTGTTTGGCTTGGTTCCTCAGGTCTGACACTGAGACCAGATATGTTTTTTGCCTTCCATTCCCTTTCTTGGCCCCTCCCCTTCTGCTCTCTGGGGGCTGATGGAACAAGTTATCTCAGACACACAGGAATCCCTGCTGTGTTATTCTTCAACGAAGGACCCTTTGGAGAAAACCATGTGACATATGTGACATATGCACATGGAGAGGGACAGCTGAATTGGTGACCAAACCATGAGCCTTGGGGCACTTCTCAGCCTTGGTAACCAGCACTGCAGCTTCCTGTGTCTGCAAGGAAAAATGAGAAGACACCACTTTTGCCCCCCACTTGGCTGCTCCTAAGTAGGGGCAGGAGAGATAAGAAAGATTTTCCAGAAGTTCAGTCTGTCATCTTTCATTTGGGTATTCATTCGTTCATTTACTCGTTTATTTAGGAAACCTATCTTTACTGAACACCCCAATTTGCCAGGAACTACAGTAAATAAGGGAGTTACAAAAATGTGTACGTTCATGGAGAGGGGAGGGGAGACTGACCTGTGGGCAAGGTGGTTGGTGGTGATCAAATGGTGTTGTTGCCTCAGACTTCCAGGTAAATAATAATAGTAGTAGTAGTAGTAGTAGTAGTAGTAATAATAAACAACCCAAAATGGGTATCTCTTTCCTTCCCCCAAGTAATTCTGACTATTCTCCTCCTTCCAAACTCCCAACCCTCACTGATCCACACCTTCCCACACACACCAGCACATACCTCCTGTCTACGGTTGGGCTCGGGATTTGATGGGGGCAAGAGTCAGGGGGGCGGAGAGAAGAGAGGAAGGGAGGATGGGGAGGGGAGGGGAGAAGGGAGAAAGGCACTCCTCAGCATGGTGTAGGACTCAGAATGGAGGAGGAGGGGGAGCACCGGGGCACTCTTCCCTCACATCCCCCCTTCTCAAGCTCAGAAGTGACTTCTGACCTGGACAGAATCACAGACCTCCCGCCTTCATCGTGTACTGCTGCGTCTCCATCATACTCCCTGTCCAAGGCTGCCGGCTGGTGAGTTTGGATCTTCGGCTTCATTGAAGCTTCAATGTCCTTTACTGTGTAAGGGACTGGCAGTGTGATTGGCACAAACACTCATGTATTTGGTGTGCTGCCCTTGCCTCTGGAGAAAACCCTCCCTCCTTTGGAAGAATGTTAGCATAGTCCGACATGATGTTAGAAGAATGAGCCACAAAAGAGCATGGACAGGGGATTCTTGAGTCCTCCAGCAATGCCTTCTAGTTTCCCCCAAAATCTTCCTCAGTTCTGAGCACATGAATTCAGGGCTTTCAAATGAGTTTTCTAAAGCAGATCTGTCCCAACCTTTTGAATCCAACCTGTGCTCCTGAGGGAAACAGAGCAGGGTTTTGAGCTGCTGTCTGCCTGATTCTCAGGGGTGCCTACCTGGTTGGGAGGGGGAAGTAAAGATTGGGAATGTCCCATTTGTATAAAGTGCCCCCACATCCATGATTCTAGATCTTGCCCACCCCTGGCCTCTTCAGCATCAAGAAATCAGACTCTTTTCCATCTCATCATGGCTGCTAGGAGATCACCTTCTGGAGTCATTACCCTGCTGGGACTATCCTCCCATACCTCAGTCTTTGTGCAGGGGAAGCGGGTGTGCTCTCTGTCTCCACCTAAGCCCCTCAGGAGCTGGGCATCCTGCAGTATTCCAGAAGTAAGGGTTATTTGGGGTAGACCAGAAGGACGGGTTATTTGGGGAAAGGCGAGGAGGGGGAAGGAGGAAGAAGTGCTGCTGCATGTGGGCATGGCTGCTCCCATCCAAGGAAGAACCCCCCTGCCTTATGTTCCGGGGTGAAATTGCAACGAAATAACCCTGCCTCTAAATGTGCTCAGTTCTTTTCTCCTTCACACCTCCCCTGGACACAGTTTACCTGTGATTCCTAATTTGCGATTCTGTGGATTTCAGAAGACTTCTTTTCCATACAAGTCATGTTCTCTGTAGTTCAAAATGCTGATTACACTTAGCTTTCATCTCATATTTTCTCTCCTAGCCTTGAAGTAAATGTTCGTAGCATTAATTTTATAGTATGTAAAAAAAAAACTGTCCCATAAAAGCAATAGCAACTAATCATTTAAAAAATAAACATGTATCTCTCATTCCCTCACTCCAAAATACACATTTAAAAAAAAAAAAAAACTTCAATGTTCGAGGTATTTTCAGCTTTCCTTCATTGTCTTAAACATCTATTTCATTGCTTCCCTGCAGACATTTGCTAAATAATATGGTTTATTTTGGATAACTGTTGATAGGAAACCTTCTCATATATCTACCAAATGACATTTTTAATCACATCGTCTTTTCAACTTTAAAGAACCAAATGATTTCTTTATCTTGACATGATTTATAATTTGAGTATGAGCCAGGGACCTACTGAGGGCGTTATCTACAGAGCCTTCACATGAAGGGTTCTTATCAAGCAAGCCAAGTTTACAATCACAGCAAGAGAACAGAAGGAAAACAAATGATATGGTCAATAGTTCCCCATGTACGATTTTTTCAAAGCATCTTATCTAGTAAACCTCTTTCTCAAAAGCTCACAGACGATGTGATTTTCCATTAACTGCGGAGAGATGGTAATTGATGTGGATAACATTTTGAATGTTTTCTCCTTTTACTGGCTGCCAGCGAAGGCTCCATTTTTTTCTTTTTGGACATCAGTTGGATTTCTCTTCCATGAAATCAAAGCCTTTGTTGATACAGATTTTCTCTCATTACCGATGGTTTTGATCAGAAGGTAAAAAACTATCACGAAAAGGTCACCTCTGCACATTCTTTCTTGCTCTTAGAATTTAATTACTTGCATGTTTCAGCCAGGGGTGCATCTCAGGACAACTCTTTCCACTCTCACTTCACTCCCATATCCCCACTACCTCCTTCCCAGATCTAATTGTCAGTTGACCTTATTTCCTTCTTCACTTAGCGTGACAAACTCTCCTGGTTTGCCCAGGCCTGAGGGCTTCCTGGGTCACAGAACTTCCACTTCTGGGAAAGTTCCAGGGAAAAGGACCGGGTGAGTCACTCCTATAATTCCACACTTTGTCAACCTTTCAAGAACATCGTTCTGGCAAAACTGCTCCCTATCCTAAAACATCAGTCTCCCCCTTTGTAGCATATCCTTACTTTCAGCTCATTGTTCAAATTTCTCACATTCGATGATGATGATAAAATTAGCAAAACTCAGTTCTTTGATCAACTGTTGGCCATTCCCCTCCTTCATTTTGTAGCAGAACACTGGACGAAATTGTCTGTTTTCACGGTCTCCAGATTCTCTAGCTACTATATCTTCACCTGCAGTTGTCACTTCCATTTTGTCACTGAAACTGCTCTGGTTGAAGCCAAGAAAAACCACATGTAGCTAGATCCAATGTTGTCAGTCTTCTTCCTACTTGGCCATCAGGTTGGCTACTCCCTCCTTCTGGGTAGGCTTTCCTCAGCTGGCTGTCGAGACACCACACTCCTGTTCTTTCTCCTCCTTGGTCATGCCTTGGCCATGACTAATCAATGTGCATCCTTATTTCTGCTCATCTCCTTGACATGTAATATTGGAGGCCCTTGGAGCTCTACCCTTGTTCTTCACCCACATTATTGACTCCTGGCTTCAGCCATCATTCTTGTGTGAATTATTATGATCTGATACCATTTGGTCTCCCTGCTTTTATCCTTCTCCCTGCCAGCTAGCCCTGAGCTCAGGTCAGTTCATATTCTTGGCTTGGCAATCCAGGCAAGATACCTGAGAACCGAAAGAGTCACAGCCCCTGATTTAGATGAGCCTACAATTTAGATGAGAGATGCAGAGTGCTTTCATGAAAAGAATAAATAACAATCCAAGGCCATGTATGATTAAAGGCCAAGATGTGTGGCAAGAACAACTTGTGCTCTTCTTCACAGCTTAAACCTATGTCACACATGGATTCTCCTACCTGTCCATCCACAAGTCACTCTAAAATGCTAAAGGGTAACTCCTGGAAAAGGCAAGGCTGAATTACAGAATATTTTCAAAGGAATGCCACTACATTACTCTTAGTGTATAAATTCTGACATGTGGGAAGGTAAGCAATGGACTGCACGGAAGACACATGCCCCGTCCTGCAATGACTCTCATAGAGGTCATTAGGAATCATTTCAAGTGGGTACACTGAACTCAGAAAAATCAGAGGTGGTCTTGAAGTAGATGATTGCAACGTATTTGTGACTTCTCAGGTTGCTAGAAAAAGAAAAAGGGAAGCCTTCTCTCCTGACATTTCTGGAGCTGCTTCTCACAGTGAACCTCTTACAACAAGAGAAATAGTCAAGGGCAGCCAGGGACTTTCTAGGGATCAATAACATTATGTAAGTATTTCTATCAATAGTTCCTTTTTGCTTTAATTCATTTTTTTCATTCAACAAATATTTGCTGAGCACCTTATTTGATCTTGAAATTAATCTAGGTACTAGATCCACAATGATGAACCAAGCAGAAACAAAATTTCCCCCATGGAACCGACACAGGAACATTACATAAAAGTTCTTTTAATGGAAGCATATTAAAACCTAGGAGCAAGGCTAGCAGAACAGAGTCCACTGAAAGCAACTTGATTTTCCTTTGCCCTGGAAAGTAAATTTGACATAATTTAATGTCTTCCATTTATGGCTTCACTGTCAAGAAACACAGGAGGAGATTTAAGCTTAGTTGCATTCTACATGTTAGGAATTTTTATGAGCTCTTTAATTGAAGTACAACTACATTTAGAAAAGTAAAAAATCATAAACCCACAGCTCAATGAAGTATTGCAAGTAAATGTAACCACCTCCCAGTTCAATAAATTAAATGTTATTGATTCCTGAGGGCCCGTAACTGCCTTCCCCAAATTACGCTACATCCTGTCACTATCCTGACCTCTAACACAATAGATGGTTCAGTTTTGAACTTTATATAAATCTAATTGTATGGCATGCATTTTCTTGTGTCTGATTTCTTTTGCTCGATATGTTTGCAATTTTTATCCAAATTATTGCATGAAATGGTTCAGTCATTTTAGTTGCTGGATAGTACTCTATTCTATTAGTACACCTCAGTTCATCCATTCTACTGCTGATAAATGTTTGGTTTTTTTGCGGGTTTCGGTGATTATGAGTAGTGCTGTCATGAATATTCTTGTACATTTTTTTTTGTGTACATGTGTACATATTTCTTCCAGGCATATATTTAAGAATGAAATGTCCAGAATACAGGCTATGTGTATAGTAAAATGTAGTGTATAAAGTCAAAGTTTACTAAAATGGTACCTCATACCTATATATACCTGACATATTCCCAGGTTTGTGTGAAAGATCCCATTACTTGACATCCTTGCCAATTCTTAACATTTTCAGAGTTTTAAATCTTGGCCCTTCTAGTAAGTGTGATGGCTATTCATCATGTTTTAAATTTCCCTGATTACTAATAAATCTGACCACCTTTCATTATGTTTAGTGGCTCTTTAGATACCATTTTTTGAAGTACATGTTCAAATATCTTGTCCATTTTACTATTGGGTATCTAACTTGGTCTTATTGATTTATATATTCTTTACATAATTAAGGATACGCGTCTTTTCAGAGATGTGTGCTGTCTATATCTTCTCTCATTTATGACTTGATTTTTAAATGGTCTTCGTGGCATCCTTTGATCAACTGTTTATAATTTTCTCTAGTCTAATTTTTGAGACAAATAGTTGTTAGAAAAAAAATCACTCCTTGAAGTAGATAAGAATATTTCATAATGAAAAAATGTTCAAAAAACAAATAAGACATACCATTCATTGCAACTCTAATAATATGCTTTCAAAACATAAAAAGCAAAATAGACCAAATTGAAGGAAGTAGAAAAATCTATAATCTTTTACCAGTAACTGGATAAAAACACAAAAACTCACTCTACACTGCTTATAAGAGACACAATTTAAATATAAAGATATTGAAAATTTAAAGATAGAAAGATGAATAACGGTATATGATTCAAACACTAATCCAAAGAGAGCTGGTTTTTGAATGTTGAACTATCCTGGCAACCCAGAGATAAAATCCAGTTTGTCATGCTGCATTGTCTTTTTACAAATTGATGTATTCAACTTGCTAACATTTTGCTGAAATTTTTCACACCTATGTTGATGAGGGATATTTGTCTCTCTTCTTGTAATTATTTGGTTAGATTTGGGTATCAGGATAACACTGGTCTCATAAAGTGAGACAGGAAGTGTTTCTTTTTCTTTAATTTTTTTTTCTAGAAGAATTTGTGCTAAATTGATATTACTTTTCCCTAAATGTTTGGTAGAGTTCAGAGTGATGTCATCTGAGTCTGGAGTATTCTTTGTGAGAGGTTTTAACCAATAATTTAATTTATTTAGTAGATAAAGAGATACTCAAGTACTTGTATTTTTTCCTCAAATTAGCTTTGGTAGTTTCTGTCTTTTGTAAAACTTATTAATTTCATTTAAATCATCAATTTTATTGACACAAAGATTTTAATAATATTTTTAAACTATCATTGGAATATCTGTAGGGTCTGTATGATACTCTCTTTTCTTTATGAAATTAGCAATTTTTTCTTCGATCTCTTTCTCTCTCTTCCTCATCAGTCTGTCTAGAATTTTATCAATCTTATTGATGTTTTCAGAGAACCAGATTTTATACTCATAGATTCTTTTCTGTATTGAATGTATTGAACCTGCTTTGTTCAATGTATAACTAGAAATTGAGAATACTGCTACTTCGCTCTTTGTCCAATATAGGAAGACTGATTCTTTGATTTCTTATAGATCATGAGAGACATGAAGCTTAGTGCAAAGTCACAACATCATTGATTGGAAAACTCAAGTTTCACTTAGTGAATAAATTAAATAACACTTGATTATAATATATAGTATCTCACTTGATCTGCCCTTGTGACACTCTATAAGTTCAGTGATATAAGGTCTAGTCCATTTAAAACATACATATCACTTTTTAAACTCCTCCAAACATTACAAGTTATATTACCTTGCCCATTTTATGGTCAAGAAAGCAGAAAATCAGAGAGAGGTTTCTAACATGGCCACGATACTGTAGCAGACTGACTTGTGAGACAGTGCTCTTAAACTCTATTTTACCACCACTAAACCCAAATCGCCCGGGGTCTTGAGTGACCCAAACAAACTATACAGGGACTCTATTCTTTGCAAGTTTTGTTCCAGTGTGAATACAGATTGTTCTCTTTTCATTTGATCACTAATCATTTCTAATTCCCACTTTGACTTATCTCACCGCTCATTTTGCCCTCACCATCCATTTGAATTGTTTCTTCACATGATATTTATAAATTAGAGCCTAATAGAGACTTATGTCTGTGTTAGTGTCTTTGCTGTTTATATCTTCTCCTATAGACGTATAAAGGCATCTAAATGAGCACCTACCAAATGCAATAGTGTCTGAGCTTTAATAGAACTGAGCCCAGTCCTCTGCAAATTCAGCATTTTCCTTTTGGACAAATTTCACTGCTCTAGTCCCACTCTCCCTTCTGTGAGATGGCACAGGAAAGCCCACCAGCGCTCCTTAAGGTTGAAATAGAAGAGTCTCTATACATCGAGCTGGAGATATTCTGTAAATATTTGTCTTTTTTTTCAAGAAGGTTGTTATTACAACCGTTATTACAAAGCTACAGTAATCAAAACAACATTGGATTGACACATAGATTAATGGAACAGAAGAGAGAGAAGAGAGAGCCGAGAAAGAAACCTGTGTGTGTGTGTGTGTGTGTGTGTGTGTGTGTGTGTGTGTATGTTTTAGTGACAAAGGGGCCAAGAATATGCAATGGGGAAAGGACAGTCTCTTCAATAGACAATGCTGGGAAAATGGACCGCCATATGCAAAAGAATGAAACCAGACCACTGTCTACATAAAATCACAAAATCACTCAAAATAGATTGAAGAGTTGAATGTAAGACCTGTCTTCAAACAACTCCAAGAAGAAAACACTCGTGGTTAGTTAGTTCCTTGATGTGGATTTTGGCCTTGATGTTTTGGGTTGGACACCAAAAGCAAAGATAACAAAAGTAAAAATAAATAAATAGGGATGCAAAAACTCAGCATAACAAAGGAAATCATCATTCTGCTGAATGGGAGAAAAGGGGATTTGCAAGTCATATATGCCATAAAGGCTTCAAACCCGAAACATACAAAGAACTAATATAAATTCATAGCAAAAACAAATTGATGGAAAAACCAGGCGGAGGATCTGAACAGACAATTTTCCAAAGAAGACATATAGATGGTCAATAGAGATGTGAAAAAGTACTCAATGTCACTCATCATCAGGAAAATACAAATCAAAACCATAGTGAGAGATCGCTTCACACCTGTTAGAATGGCTGTTATCAGAAAGGCAAGAAACAACAAGGGTTAGAAAGGATGTGGAGAAAAGAGAAGGGTTGGTGGGAATTTAAAGTGGTACAGCCACTACAGAAAACATTATGGAGGGTCCTCAGATAATTAAAAATGGAACAAACATATGATCCAACAATTCCATTTCTGGATCTTTATCTGATGGAAGACGTAAAGTAGAACATGGTGACTATAGTTAGTAACACTGTATTGCATATTGGAAAGTTGCTATGAGATTAGATCTTAAAAGTTCTCCTAAAAAGAAAAGAAAAACTATAACTACGGTGATGGATATTAACTAGATTTATCATATGGATAATTTCCCAGTATATACAGATATTGAATCATTATGTCATACACCTGAAAGCAATATAATATTCTATGTCAATTAGATCTCAATTTTAAAAAAAGAATAGCTTCTCTCTCTTCTATAAACACATCAATCTTTTCCCTTCTCTCAGATACAGTGCTACTTTTCTTTTATATTCTTCTCCTGGTAGCCACCTGACGCCATTTCTAGGTAAAATATCTTGGCACATCTTCTTTTTCAAACCATATAAAAATAATCCCAAAATCAGTTTTAAGCAACTTTTGAAAATCCTCTGGTCAATTAAAACATTACCTATCAACACATTTCCCTACTGGTTTACTTTTGGATGTTAAATTGAATTGAACCAGATTATGATATAAATAAATCTACTAAAAGCATATTACATTTTTCTATTTTCCAACTTTCTCTATGGACTGTAAATATATATGTGTGTGCCTGTGTGTGTGCATATATATATATATATATATATATATATATATATATGAAATCAATTTTGGAATACATGCTGTTAGTAACTAAGAAAATTGTTGCAGACTTTCATTTGTTTGTTTTTCAATTTTCATATATTAGTGACTCCAGGGCAGAAGATGAAAGATATCTTAGTTATTGGTTATAATTTTATCTGTTCATTCTCATATTTTCCTTATATCTGATGAACATGTGACCTGAAAATCTTTACTTTAAATTAAAGATGATAATCTGATTTCTAGGCATTTGGAGGATTTAAATTTTCTGTCCCCATGTGACCATGTGAAATATTTCTCTTAATTATTTTTCTTTGTTGGTAATATTTGTTAGATGGTCTTTCCCTAAGTCAAGCCTCGCCTGGGGAAGTGGGACTCTAAGGCGGAGGAGGAAAGCATCCTAGGAATGTAGAAGCAGCATGAAATCCAGGGATTTAACCTCTTAAGCTACTAAATACATTCCCAATTCCCCAGAGAGAATTCCATAAGCCCTTTAGCTGCTTGGCCCCAGTTGCCACGTCCTGGGCTGTAGTCTGTTTGACCCCTGTCCCCACCTCTCTCACATAAGGGGTTCTGTTAAGGGCCTCTGGCCAAGGGTACATCTTGGCTAATGCAGCCCTAAGCCTCTGAGGCTGGCTGGTCAAACACGAAAACCACAGAGATCTGGTCACTCCTCAGGGAAGAGGCTTCTCATTATGTCAGGCCCGTTTCCTCCCAGAAGCCCTTGTAAACAGCCAAGCCATTTTGTAGTATCAGCTCTGATACTGAGCTCGAGATGCGCCAAGGGTCCCAATCACACGTGACACAATCCAGCTGCTACACTACTTGGTGTGGCGGTTTAAAAAAGGGACTTTCCTGATTAAAACACCCCTTCTCCGGGCAGCATCTGAGATGCCACCTACACATTTGGGCCGAAGGAGTCCCTGAGGGTCTGTGTCTCCTCCCTTCCCCTTCCTTTGTTAATTCCATGAAGAGTTAAGACGAGCGAGTCAGATGTTGAGATAAATTATCACATAGATCAGTGTGTGTTCCCATCTGAGAATAAACGAAAGAAAAATTAACCTGTTGTTTTGCTATGCAAGTTATATTATTAATCAGTTCCCTACAATGTGTTTTAGCTGAAAAGTAATAACTCATCATTAGGACTCTGCCTGAGGGAATTGAGTTACCATGGAAATAGCCTGTAAGAAGAGACAATCTTTCATTTTTCCCTCTGAGGTACCATTTTCATCAGATGACTTAACAGAGCATTCAACATTTGGGTAGAAAAGAAATATATGTACTCACAACTATACTCGTAGGTATGTGTGTGTGTGTGTGTGTGTGTAGCATAGTTAACAAACTGTCCCTAATAAGGTATCCATCCTTCAGATGGAATTCTCCAGACGAACTCTTCTGGCTCTTGTCTTCCAACAGCAAAGAAGCCATCATCAAACACCTCACCAAACACTCCAGTGAAATGATTAAGACTGGTTCCACACCCAGGAAGCCGACAGATGGAGCTTCTCTGTGACTTAAAATGGAAGGGAATTCAGAAGATGCAGCCCCTCCCAGCCTCTGATCCTCTGGTATCCAGCAGCAGGAACCCCAGACAGGAGGGCAGCTGTCGCCAGAGCCAAGGTTGGGCGGTACAGGGTGATCAGGGCAGCGTCCTGCTTGGATCCAGGGGAAGGAGAGCGGGACAAGGAGATGGAAGTAGTAGGAGCCCCATGATTCCACATAGCCATTGCTTACACGAATGGGGCCCTTCTTCGAGGCGTTACCTTCCTGTTCTTTAATTGGGCAAGAGAGTAAACATCATATTTGCCAACTCATTGAGCAAAATCCAACCCCAAGAAGTCCGAGGCATTGTCACAATAACACCCAAACTGAGAGATTTCCAGCAGCTGTAGGGAAGAGATTACCCTTTTCTCAAATAGCGCTTTCATCGATTGAATATTGAGCTGGAAACAAACAAATTGAAAATCTTTGATCAATGCAGCAATTCCAATGTGACCTCAATTATCAGGTTCTGTGTGTGTGATTGACACCTTGAGGTGGATCTATCTGACTCTCCGTTTGGTTTTCCCAAGGGTCAGGCAGGGACCTCAGAATTGAAAGTCTGGAAATTGTACTCCAGCCCAGTCAAAATGGGGACAGGGTAGTATTCCCATCTCAAGGCTTTAGCTTAATCTAGTTTAGTGAAGGTTTTTTCTTTCTTTCTTCTTAAGATTTTGTTCATTTAGTTAGTTATTTTAGAGAAAGAGTGCAGGGTGGGGGCAGAGGGAGACAGAGAGAGAATCTCAAGCAGACTCCTCACTGAACACAGAGCTGACACAGAATTCAGTCCCATGACACTGGGATCATGACCTGAGCCAAAATCGAGAGCCCATCACTCAACCAACTGAGCTACCCAGGCGCCCCAGTGAAGGTCTTTTCTAAGTACCCAATGCAGAGCCGCATCTCCTCCTTTCTTTGTGGGCCTATGAGATTTCCGGTCATCAGCATTCATCTGACTTCATCAGAGAGGCCACCATTGGTCTCTTTTCCCTCCTTGTGTCCTGTTTTTCTTCCTGGGCAGCAAATTCCTTCAGGGAAGGCATACGAGATAACACAGCACTTACTATGTGCCATGGACCATTTTACACTGTTCTAAGTGCTTTCCTCACACTCATTCTCTAGTCTACAACAACCCTAAGCAGCTGGCAAGCCATTATTACTCTCCATCTTGCAGCTGAGAAAACTAAAGCAGAGAGAAACTAAGGAATATGACCAAAGTCACACAGCTAGTAAGTAAAGGAGTCATGATTCAAGCCAGGCCAGGAAGCTTTTCTGCAGAAGGACTTAACTGCTGCAGGGGACTGTCCTCCTTCCCACTGTACAGTCCTGTCTCACATGGATCTCAGAATACCTAGAGCTCTCCCATGCCTACCAATGACCCCATCTGCCATTATGTCATTGACCGCCAGTCAGAAGGAGAAAGGAGTTGAAGGAACTCCTAAAGATAAACTGGAATGAGTTGCCCATGAAAGAAAATGAGTCAAAGCACGTGCTGCATTCATGGTGAGTACAGAGCGTCACTGTAAGGTCTGAATCTCAGATGTGATTTCCGTTATTTCCACTCACTTTAAGAGCCATCCCTAGAATATTTTCTCAAGGGACCTCAAAGGGGAATTCCATTATTATCTAAAATATCAAATTATGTTGGGTTCTGGGCAATTCCCCTGGTGCTGGGATTTACACGATGTTGGCCAGATGGATAGACCTTTCGAAGCCTCTCCAGAGGCTTGGACGGAAGGTGGTAAATGAGACGAGCACACGCTTCGGTGGCATCATGAAAACAAGGCGGGTTTAATCCCACACTTGTAGTGATACTTGTGGATGTGCCCGTTAATTCAACACATATCTATTGAGCATGTGCTCTGGGCAGGCATGGCTCCACGTTCTGGGCCTTTAAGGGAGCAAAACAAATGAATTCCTTGCCTTCTTTCCATCAGGAGAAACAAGTATTAGATAAGTAGATGATATTTAGGGAAGACCCTTTCTGAGTCTCCTTGCCTGTGATGAGGGAAAGGAGGTAAACAGGGTGTCATGATGCCTTCAGTGGGAGGGAGACCAGAAGAGAGACCTCCCTGTTGGAGATCTCTCTAAAGAGATGATTTTTGAGCTAGCCTGATGTAAGAGAAAGCCAGCAACCCAAAAAAACAGCCAAAGAAGATGCTCTTGGCAGAGGACAGAGAAAGAGCAGAGGCTTTGAGGTGGGAATAATCTCAGTTTCCTAGGAAACCAGGAAGCCAACATGGCCAGATGGGGTGTGGGAGGGAGATAGCAAGACAGTGGGGTCTGAATGTGTGGGTCACTATGGTCTGTGGTCAATGGCTTGGGTTTGTTCTAAATGCAATGGGAAGCTATCAGAGAATACAGAGTAAGAGAAAGACCAATCTGGTTTACTTTTCTGCAAGACCTCATTAAACTCTGGAAGAGACCTGTCACCAGGACTCGACTCGTACTATCCTCTCTTGGCATCATGCCATGTTTGCCCTGCTTCTGAAGGCCTGGCCATACCAAGTGGTTGGCATGTCCTAAAAGCAGAAACCAAGGTCAACTCAGCATTAAGAAGCACCCATTAGATCTATGGCTAGTTATGTTGACGGAATAATGAAGCAGTAATACCTAAAGTTTATATCTCACAGGAGGATCCTACCTCAGCTTTTCTTCTCTTAATTTTTTTTTATTTTGTACTTTAAGAAACATTTATGTTACAATTACCCATAGCTTTGTTGTTATCATTGTGCACTTTTTAATTAAGAGAGTATATCAAACATAAAAAGACATTGGGTCAAAACACGCAAGCCATCTGAGCTTACTTGGAATGGAAACAATTTTAATTGATGCAATTTGCTGCCATTTAAATATTTCATATTTGGTTATTAACACCGCAGGGAGAGTGGGCACTTTGCGCTGGCTGACAGGCAGAAAGGGAACTGCTGGTTTTGTCATTTTCACTCACTCAGGTCTAATTTGGCTTGGCGTTCACTGAAACTTGTGTAGGTCGATGAATGTTGAGTCCTCAAAGGACAGAGTATACGAAAGTGATATTTCATATTGAAACCCAGCAGTTAGCACCAGGAGGGAGAAGCAGTTGTGTAGACATAAAGGCTGCTTCCCCCTTAAGACCATGGGGAACATCTTTCAGCCAGAGTGCCTTGGTTTAGTGCTCAGATTTCACAATGCCCACCATAGGAGATGTGGGCAGATGCACTCAATCAACTGTTTAATCAGACGACCCCGCTAACAGAGGGAGGACCCATGGAGCTGAGCATTTTCTGGTTCCATCCTCTTGTCCCTGGCTCACAGTAGAGTCTGTGTGTGGTGCCTTCTGATTTGCAGCTGTCTGAATTCTGCCTTTGGGGAAGGGAAGAGAAAGGTAGAAGAGGAAGAAAGAAGGAGGTATAAAAATGAATGGCTTTGTACCTGTTGACATCCACTACCCATGAAATTTTTAAAAAGAAAGTTTAGGGGCCCCCCGGGTGGCTCAGTCTTTAAATGTCTGCCTTCAGTTCAGGTCGTGATCCCAGGGTCCTGGGATCAAGCCCCACTTCAGGATCCCTGCTCGGCGGGAGCCTGCTTCTCCCTCTCCCACTCCCCCTGCTTGTGCTCCCTCTCTCGCTCTATCTCTTTCTGTCAAATAAAAAAAATATTTAAAAAAGAGAAAGTTTAAGACTCACAGCTATATGTTGGCTAATTGAATATAATAATTTAAAAAATGAGAAACACACATGCAAGGACTCATTGATATGGAGAACAAAGTGTTGGTGGCCAATGGGGGACGTGGGGGGGTTGGGTGAAATCAAGTAAGGCGAAGGGGATTAAGAGATACAAGCTCCCAGTTTCGAAATAAATATGTCATGGGGGAATGTAGCCAATATCATAATACCGGTGATGGGTATTAAGGAGGGCACGGACTACATGGAGCACTGGGTGTTATATGCAAACAATGAATCATGGAACACTACATCAAACACTAATAATGTACTGTATGGTGACTAACAAAACGTAATAAAATATAATAATAAAAAAATAACTTCAAAGTGACAGAGCGTAGCTAGACCTTGAGAGGTGATCACATCGAGGTGTATAAAAATATCTGATCATGGCGCCATATACCTGAAACTAATATAATATGGTACATCAATTACAACTCCATTAAAAAGTAATGAAAGATGTCAGACAAGATGAGCTTCTGGTTTAATCCGGGGGAGAAGGTGCTGACAGCTCCCGTTCAAGAGCTGGTCCAGTCCCAGAAGTGGAGTGTCTCTGGGCAACTTTGACATTGATCGCCTCTGCCCCCCTCTATCTGTGCAGAGATGTGAAGGAACAGGAAAATGGACAAGAAGACCAGACAGGCTCCTTTGATGGGGATTTTCAAAAGCACATTGTGTGGAAAGATTCCATCGGGCTTGCGAGAGCATAGCTCGAGCCCTGGGCCCATTTATGTCTTTCCTAAAGCAGCCACCCTCTCCCTAGGAGGAGGGAGCACAGGCTGCTGCCTGAAGCCAAAGCAGACAGAAGCTTCCCTGTAAACACGGATTCTCATCAAAGCACAAAGGAAACAGAGGGGAGAAGCAGGATGCTGCATTTTTCGTTAGACCCCAGGCATGCAAGCGCTGTTTCAGTGCTGTCCCCACTCCCTCGCATCGAGTTAGTTCTAACTCCATCTGGTCGGGCCAGAGAGAAGTTCCCAGCACAATCAGGGTATGGCTCGTGCCTCCATGCGAAATCCCACGGGACTCAGACTTCCGTGTTGCCTCTGTTCCATGCATTCTGCAGAAATGATTTTCCAAAAGCCTTTCTTCCAAATCCAATGGCTGAAGGCTTCAAGGGAGGGTGGAAATTGGGAGAAAAGCTTCGGGTTTTTGCCACTTTCTAGTAGAGAACAACAGTCCCATCTTGAACACATACGAAAAGGGCTGCTCTCTAGAAGGTTCAGGTCCTTAACCTGCCCGGGGAGTCCCTTGAGGAATAAGCAGACAATCCCACAACTCAAAAAGCTGAAACTGTGTTTCAGCTCACTAATAACCCAAAGACCCTTCTGGACCCTCTCCTGGGGTTCACTCCAGTTTACCCAGTTAAGTAGAGGTTAGGATTTTCATAAACCACTAGCATGACCCGTCTTTAGTGCCAGAGATGACAGGGGGCCGACCCTGAACACATGTTCATCAGAACTGTGCCTGGGGGAGGTTTGTCCAAATGGGCTGCTGCATCTAGATTTCTTTTGATGAACATTTGAAGGCTGTAGATTATGGGGCACATTCTCTTGATATCTTAATCGATTAAAGCCCAGAGAACTTTCTTTTTTTTTTCCCTGCTTTTTAATAGCAGACTTTTTCCCACTTGTTTCATACATGCAACTGCCCACATGTTATTTTTATATTTCTATTTGGGGAATACATGAGAAGTCTGATTTTTTCCTCAAGTTACAGTTGCTCAACTGGAGTCATTCTCTGGAACTACCTAGAATCATTCCAAACACTTTGGGATCCTCTGACAGGGAAGCTGTCTCAATATAGCAAGTTTGACTTCAAGGGAACATCTAGCCTCATGAAGCTGACACACACATCCTTTTTTCAGGAACTAATGCTTACCCTACATAATCTTAAACATGGCATCATGTGGGTTACAACTCTGAATTTCAGCCTTTGGGATTTTAGAAGGTCACTTCTGCAGGACAAATAAAATGAGAACCACAATCATTGGATTATGCCCTGTTATTTAATCCTGAGGGATAAAGACTGGGCTAAGACTCTGGCTAAGGTACAGGGACTCATCAAATACTTCCTGACATACATCCAGACCAATGCATTGCTCCCAAGTCCTAGTGAGGAAGCAAGCAGATGACAAATGTCATCATTGTTCATCTTAGTGGGCACTGCAGAACCAAAAGGTGGCCATATTGATTCACGTCTAGGGTTTGTCCAGGCTGGTGGTTGAGCTGCTCCCAGATCTCCCTCATCTTCCAATTTAATTCAGTTCACTTTAACTTAATTCCATGAGGTTGGAAGCAGAGGCATAGCACTGTGCTGGTTAGAGACGCAGGGAAGGTCCCTGCATTGGGTGACTTTATGAGACGTTAAGGCAGGATAGGCATGGGAGAGAAAGGGAGAGACTCTGAAATAACAGGAAGCATGCCACGTATGTATTTTCTCACTTTATTTCTGACTCATACAAAGTTAAATGCAAGTCCGGTGACTCTCCAGGGTGCCCGCCCATGGTGATCCAGCTTGTGGTTCCGCCATCTCAACGTATAGCCCTGAACCACGGCTGTGGCGGGAAAGGGAAGGAGCATAGAACATTCACAGCACTCCCAGCTGCCCCCAACCGGAAATGATTTGCATGGGCCTGGCTAGTCACATGGTCCCAACACAAATGCAAGGAGGGATGGGAAGATTTCCTATGTGCCCAGGAAGGGGGGAAGAACCGTGATGTGGAGAGCGCAGCAAGGCTGTGTCCTTCCTGCCCAGAATGACCCGTGGGCTAGGGAGCACTAGAGGTTGCTTCTCTGTTCTGGGTTATTGATACGTTTAGTTACTGTTGCCAAAAAATATCCTTGCTCTCCAGGTGGCTTGGTCAAGTGGATAGCAGCCAAGTGAAATTGAAAGTTGACCTAAACTCTAAATAATAGAGACCAAGGATTTTATTCTTCCCATGAAAGAGTCAGATTGAGGCAAAGTGGCAAGCATTTCAGTTCTCTGGATTATTACTTAAATTATACACTTCTTTTTAGCGTGTAGATCTGGCCTCTCCGTTTGCCAAATGACAGAGTTCATCTCTTCCACCAGGCGTTCCGACCCACCTGCCACTGTGCTAACTGCTGGGATACAAGCTGAATCAGACTCACATTCTGTGCTCACGGTCCCTGCTGTCTAGGAGAGAAGATACAGTGAAGACACAAACTGCTATAAACAAGGAACACGTTCAGAGGTTCTAGGAGGTCAGATTATAAAAGGGTGCGTGTTCTATGCATGTTAGTCTAGGGCGCACACTCGCAGGGGGTTGGAGCAGGAGTGGAGACCCGAGCCAAAATCTGTAAGTGTCATCGCACACAGCCCGGGCTGGAAAAGAGGAACGTGGCCAACGGGAAAGTACTCTTGGCATTTCGAAACGAGAAAACTCAGTCAAAGTTAATGGAAGGACACATCCAGTTGGAGCTAGAGTGGCCACTGTGGTCTGCAGGCAAGCTGAAGTTAGCTGCCGGGGAGCACAGGACAGCACAGAAGCTGCGAGAGAAGCAGAAGCCACAGGGTAGAGTGTACTTCTCTCTGCAGCTCAGCAATGCCTCCCGACCTTGTTCCCACAGGACCAGCTGTCCTGCGGTTCAAGTTCATGGAAGAGCCTGTTGTACAAGCTAGGAGCACAGCCGCTGGGATTAGACAGGTCCAAGTTCATCTTGTAGCACTGGCTGTGTGATTATATAAATACTTAACCTGTCTGACTCAGCCTCTTTCCCTGCATCTGTGAAATGGAGCAGAGATTTCACAGGTTTGTTCTGAAGGTCAACAAAATAAGACAGGACACACAGAAAGCAATAAACCACTATTATCAGCAGTATTGTGATTGCCACGAGCTGTTCCCTTAACAATCTGCATGAATCTTTGTAAAAACCCGTCCTCTCCTCCTATTTGCCTTCCCAGGGGACCCAAGGGGGTCTTTCTCCTTCATGAACCCAAAGATCTCAAATAAGCCCCTCCATGTGGATTAAAGTTTCTGAGAAGGCAGGGTCTGAGCTAAATCTGGGTCTAATATTCTGGTTCCTGTTCTCTGGCTTGTGTGAATATTTGTTAAGTTCCTTAAACTTTTCATAAGTTAGAACATGGGTTGCATAGATGATCTAAAGAGTGCTTCCAGGTCTAGTGTTCTATGATGGTAAAGAAACTTCTGTCAGTGTATTATCCCTGTTAAGTATGAAAAATTCTTCTTAGCAGGACCATTATAAAGACCCCCTCTCCTCCCAGTGCAAGGAGCAAGGAGGCCGTTATGAAACACTTGCTAGCTTACAAAATATCTATTTGACTGCATCCCTGCTCACGACAATGTTACACAGTAAGCAAGGAAGACATTATCCTCACCCCCACTCTTCAGATAAGAAAATAAGGTTTCACACCATGTCTGACTTTTCAAGAGTAGGAGGTTAAAACTGACGCTCCTTCAGCTCCAATCCTGGGTTTCTGATTCCCATACTCAACAGCCCTTCTGCTGAATCCTGTTCTCCTGCCTCCCCCTCCCCCCACCCAACGTGCGGTAAGCTGCTCTTCAGGCCATTGGCAGGTCAGGGAGAAAGGACAGGGAGAAAGGGGCAGAGCATATGGGCCTTGGGATGACAATAGGGACACTATTACTGGGAATTCTGTGCACTGTGAAGGGTCACTTTTTTTTTTTTTAATTCTTCTTGAGCTGTACCAGGAGAGCCATATTGCAACTGTTCTAGGAAAGATGAGCCAGAGAATGGCAGCGAAAGGGAGTTATTTATGGCAGCGAAGGGGGGAGGGGATGGGGCGGGGAGAGAAGGTGTCAGTTGGGTGGTAACAAAACACCCACCCTCCAGCGATGGTGGCTGAGAGATGGTTAACAATTGAGATTCCAAAAAATGGAACAAGTGCGCACGCACACGCGCGCACACACACACACACACACACACACACACACGATGACATTGTGCGTTGCCGATGTCTGCAGACTAAGCCCTCCCACCATGGACAACTCCAAGTCCTACTCCAACGTGGCTGACTTTGGAGTAGGGCAGAGGGGGGAGCATGACACCCAGTGACAGCGTTCCATCGTAGATAAGAGACCCCAAAAGAACTGCAGAGCAGAAGTAATTGTGAAATCAGGGAACGAAGAATTTTGAGCATTTATGAACTCTGTTTTTAAATGCATCTTATTTCATTGTAATTCGGTTGACAAGGGTTGCCTGTAACAACAAGCTCACAAAATTCCTGAAAACATAAGGATAAACTCTCGAGACCCGGGGTCTCCAACACACCAGCAGTCTGCCTTCATCCCTGCAGTGACAGGCCCCCATTCCCCTCATTCTGTCCAGCCTGTGGGGGGTGGGATTAATGAAAAGAGGATTACAGTGATGTGACCCCTTCTTCCTGCCTGACTGCCCTCCCTCCCTCCACCCTCCTGCTTACTGAAAGGGAAGAACCCTTTTCAATTGACCTTTTTCTTCTCCTTCAGTGTGGGCTCGGGGACCCAGCATTGAGTTCAGCTTCCGTAAACACTGGTAGTGTGTTCATTGTGACACCTGGTGTAGCCCCTATTAGATCCTCGATGCTGGGAATAAATTTCCAGTCTTGCCAGGTTGGAACCATGCAGACCTCGTGAATCTAGGCTTATAAATTTTACAACACCCGTGAAATACCGCTCTTGGAGTAAGAACATTATAGAGATGGTTAAACCAGACCCCTCATTCCCTCGAGCACTATTTTTATAGCTATTAATCTCAGTATCAGGCACAATTTATAGCCATAATAGCTATCTCTTTGCCAGCATATACATACATAAACAAAACCCGTATAAAAGAGAAGGTATTTAGACACAATTAAAGCAACAGATTCCTCTGCACACTTATGATGGAGAACATAGATGACTCACTTCTCTCGGAAATAATTAGCTCTGTTTAGTTTTTAGTTTGCTAAATTTTGCAAAGAGTGTTTTGAAAGCAGCAATCACAAATTCCCCGGAGCCAAAAGGAAAGGATTCTACAATGGAGGGAGAGAGCAGTGGGCTGGGATGGCTAGGACAAGTATCTGAGAATCCCTTGAAACAGCCTGGAAGCCAGAGCCCACCAGGGTTCCTCTGCGGAGCCTGGGGGAGTTTATGTACTACAGCTAAATAAAACATAAAATGTTATAGTGTATATTTTCTAGTATCTACATTGTTTCCCCCATATAAAAGTTTATTGATACCTTTAGGGACTCAGATAAATGTTTCAAACGCTCCATTCTGCTGGATATGTTGGAAACGGGTTTTATTTGAAAGCTCCTAATTTTTGCAGTATTTGTTATGGGGACAAAGATTCCCCTATTGCTATTTGGGGACATAGGAATAATTTCAAAAGCTTGTATATGAGTCAGGTTATATTGAGACCACCCTTTTAACAAAAATAAGATGTTGCAATGCCTAGCTCTGGGCTTGCAGATCCCTCCAGTCAGTGTTTGCAAGAGCAGAGAATTTGGGAGGGGGGACAGACCCACAACAGCCGTAGAGAAGGCTGGTTAATTGAGGTCCTTGGTTTCCCCTCTCCTTATCACTCAGAGGCAGGGCTCTGAGATCCTTTTCCGTCTGTTTTGATTTCAAATGTGAGTCAAGGCCGTGGCCCACAGAGGCTGTGTCTATGCATGGATACATTTTGGAACAATGTGGCACTCCCGGAAGAAAACCAACCCTTAGCTTGTGAGCCATGCTTGAGCTGTTGTGATTTCGTTTTGGACCCAATGAGCTGAGCAGGAGAAACCTTCTATTTGCAGTCCATCTGTTTGCCTGGTGGCAGCACAAAGTGGACGGGATGCATTTAGACAGTCAGCTCTCCCAGCTTTAAGTGCTCCTCTCCTCTTTCCACCTGTCTTTCAAACAGCTCAGCTCTTACTCAACGCTCAATGCAGAGAGTTCTCCCTCCCTGAATTCTCACGCAGCTTCCCTCCCCCAACCCCACCCGGATATCTAATCCAGGGACTGATTTCACAAAGCTGTGGATTGTTCCCCTGCTACCTGTTCGTAAAATATCAAGGAGTAGACTTCTGCTTGTCCACTTACTGGCTGTGTGACTTTGAGCAAGTTTCCTAACCTCTCTGAACCTTGTTCTCACTTTTAAACAGGGCTGAGAAACCACCTTGGAATCCTGTGAAGATTAAATGAGACAATGTGTATAAAGGGCTCAGCACATGGTTGCCTTTTAGCAAAGGTCATCTGTTATTATGGCTGCTGCAATTTAAAAAAAATTAGATGTACTCACAGAAAAGTGAATTCATCTGTGAAATCAGCACCCAGATTAAAAAATACAGTAGTACCAACACCACCAGGAGCCCTGCCTACCCTCCCAATCACTAACCACTCTCTCCCTAATGAAATCACTCTTCTGCTATCAACATCACAGATTAATTTTTGAACTTTGCGAAAATGGAACCAAACCATATTTTCTTTTTCTCCTGCTCAGCCCCATTCGTGAGCTCTATCCACGCATTAGATGGGGTTGTGTTTTGCCCATTCTCGTTGCCATATCGTATTTTAGAATATGACATACAAATATGCATTTATCCTCTCTACTCTGTGGATATTTGGATCGCTGTCAGTTTGGGGATGTGACTGCACTCTACCATGCATAAAGATTCCTGTGCCTGAATTTTAGTGAGCACGTGGAGAGCATCTACTGAGGACAGGGATGGCGGAGTCACTGGACATCTTCCACCTTGACAAATGCGCTCTTAATATTTGCAGGCAAAAAACGTGCTCCACTTCTCATGCATCTCACACTTCCAGCAATGATATCGAGCAATTATTTATAAATTGATCCAGATATTGGATAAAATATGTATTGCAGAAACGAAGGAAAGAAGCATTTTTTACGTAGTTTAACTAAAGGTGGCTGGGTGGCACAGTTGGTTAAGCATCTGCCTTTGGCTCAGGTCTTGATTGGGAGGGTCCTAGGATCGAACCCCACATCGGGCTCCCTGCTTAGTGGGAAGTCTGCTTCTCCCTCTCCCTCTGCCCGTTACCCCCACTCATGCTCTCTCGCATGCACTCGCTTATTTTCCATCAAATAAATGAATAAAATCTTCAAAAAAAATAGTTTAACCAGAAAAATAAAACTTTTTCTTAATACTTAATGGTAACATTGTGTCTCAACTACACTTCAATTAAAAAATTTAAAAACTTTCCTGGTAATTCATGCTTTACTGCATGAATTTTAGATGAGCCATTTTAGATGAGGAAGTAGATAAGTGGCTGGCAAACTAAGGTCTACGGGCCCAAAGTAGCATGTTGTCTGTTTTTATAAATAAAGTTTTATTAGAACACAGTCACACCCATCCATCTATGTGGTGTCTATAGGGCTTCTAGGACTATGACAGCTAGAGTGAGTCATGTAATAGAGATCATGTGGCCCACAAAGCCTAAATTACTTACTCTCTGGCTATTTAAAGAAAAACTTTTCTGGATACTGATGTAAAAAATTATTATATATTGAAGGGTAGGAGAAAGATACTTCTCTCCTAATGCCATGGGCAGTGACCTTAATTCTATACACACTCGTTATTCTCCACTCTGCTCCAACTGGTAGGGAGCTTTGCTTTGTCCAAAGATCTAGCAATGAGCATATGCCTTTGTAGGATAAAAAGGTAAACAGGACCAAAATATTGTTATAGAAAACAACCCATAAAATATGGTAGTCAGAAGGAAGAGAGCTGGCCATTCCAAGATGTCCAGGAAAAGGAAAATGAGAGATCCCTGCTGGCAAGGGATCTCTGTCCTCACTCAGGGGAGACAGTTGGGTCCAAGAACACAGGTGGCCCCTTTTCAGGTCACATACCCATGGGGGGGAGAGAGGGTCCTGTTAGGTGGCCCCAGATCCCTGACTTCAGCATTTCAAGTCATCCAAACTCTCCCTGCATCTCAGAGTCCACACTTACAATACAAATTTTTTATTTTAATTGGTTCCCCTCTAAATGTGCCTAGGGGGCTGGAACAAAGCAAACAGCAAATAAGAGTATCCAGTCGGTTTGATGGTTTTATTTCCATTATGAATGAAGATGTCAAGGCATCGTTTTCTACAAAATCATTGTATGTTCGAACTGAGAGCTTTCGTTGCTCTTGCTAAACGTCCAGGGGGCCCAGGGCCAATGAAGGCCACGCAAAACATGTGCTGCTTTTCTTCTGGCCTAACCCATCCTCTTTTATCTGTGTGTTTGTTGGTGAGCGTGCTTGGGGAATGAAATGTAGGCATCATCACCTTGTCTTCTTCCTCCTCTTTGTCTACTCCATCTGCATCTTCAACAACCACCGTATGAAGGATCTCCCTCTCTACATTCTCTTGTAGCCATTGCCATTGGGACTAACTAAGTTGGCAGAAGTGACAGCCTCTATCCTGTGGTTACGTTCAGGTTCCAAGTCTAGGCTGTAGCGACATGGCAGAACTCGTTTAACCTTTGGAATATCTTGGATAGACGTTATGCACAGAGAAGAAAAGAGCAAAAGTTTATTGCATCTCAAAGCTTATTAGTGGAAATACTTTCTGTACTTTTCTGAGGAGGGTCACATCAGTCTAGATGTGGGCATATCACTTCTTGTTTATGCAAATAATTCAGGTCCTTGAGACCGTGTCTTAGGCCAAGTTCCTTAGTAGCAGAAGCTGAGACAGAAATTCAAAGTCTGTGACTTGGGGAGGGGTGCCCTATCACCAGCCCGATGCCAGGGGAGGTCTGGAGCAGGAACTGTACCATACACTTGGTCCCATGTTGAGCAAGAGGGTTGGCTTTCTGTGTTCTGCAATCCATCATCACCTGTGGGATGGGGACGGCATGGGGCAAAGTCAGGGAGGAGGATGTCTCTTAGGCTGAGAGTTCCCATTTGTCCAAGGGCCATTCTTTGGAGAAGGGACAGCTTTGAGATGTTAGCTGGTATGAAAGAGGTTTCAAAATGGAGCAAGCAAGCCTCGCTAAGAGAATCTCTTTGAAAATAGGATTTGGAAACCATAAGGGAGGAGGGATTTATGCACGACCTCATCAGAAGAACCATGAACTTCTGGCCAGCTGTAAGCTCTTGGCCTAGACGTAACTTCCTCCCCATGGAGACACCTGCATCACTGGCATTGTTCACTTCCAAAGGACCCAACGCAATTTGACAAGTTTCAACCCACCATTTGCATATTAACCCAACCAATCCCAGTTAACCTAACTTCAATACCTCTTCTGCATAGAAGATCTAAATGAGAGCTGCACTCAGGACCTCTCACCTTTACCTCTATGCCCCTCCTTGTCTTCCCTGGAACAGAGCGCAGGTTTCTACCTCAATCAGCGTCTCCCCATTAGCAATCCTCGTTACCCAAATAGGTTTAAATTTTCCATGAATTCTTTCTTGGTTGACAGAGGCCACACTCGTAGCAGCTGAGGGATGAACACACACAGCCCATGAAGGGGTCTGGGTAGGCAGATACAGGAACCATAATCCATCTGAGTGAATGTGGGTCAGAGTTTCTCTAATAACGTTTCAGGGCTCAATCTTCTATACACTGTCATACAGTACAGAATCAACAATGACAGAAGTCCTTATCTCTGAGAGACTTTGTTTTTAGAGGAACTGAGGACTCATTGGCCACAATCTGGATTGTATGTTCAGAATGGAAAGAATTCTCTTTCAGGAAAGCAATATAAATGTGGGTATGCATGTCATGTGGGTAAGCAATATAAATGTGGGTAAACATATGCATATGCGTAAAAAACAAAACTGAAAGCAGAAAAAAAATCTTTCCTTTGCCATATTTACATCTGCCAAAACAAACGTGTTCTTATTTTATTTCCAGTAAGATGTGCCCCTTGTAGACATGAGAATTGTAGACCAAAAAATTCAATGTAGACAGCAGAATTAAAATTGTGTCCCAAGTTTATCTGGATGGTGATGACACACAGAAGCTTGGGAAGAGAAGCAGCCCTCAATCCACAGCAGATATGCCCGTGGACAGGCTCCCCTATTTTCTAGAAGTTTCCTTAATGTTAGTAAGGAAAAATATCTACATTGATATTATGCTTACATTAAAATTTTCTCCTTTACTTCATGTCTGTAAGCATTGCAATTATAAATACATTGACGTGTGCTCCCTGCCTTGAAAGAGGACTTTTACAACCTCCATCTGACCTCTAACTTTCGAATAGACGACGTCCTAATTTCCAGCTTATCTCTTAATGCAGGCAGGAGAGCTGGCAGGCCAGCATCCCACGGTGGGAACCAAAATTACCCCTTGAACGGACAATGATCGACCTGACCTTCATGCCTAGATGCGTGGACCCACCAACCTCTGTCTCATGTTCTCCTGACAGAAACCCAGAATTATTTGCAGAGCTTGGGAGATGGTCTTTGAGACCCCAGTGCACTGTCTTCCTGGTTTTGGTCTCACTGGAATAAATCCCTTTCATGTTCCATGACCACTTGTCTCTGTGCCTTTGGATTTGGTCAGCGGGGAGTGGTGGGACCTGGTCTGTCTGGGGACCCCCAAGCCCCCAGAGCCCCAGGGACAGCCACACCACATATGATTATTTAAATGTGTTAAAGAGCAGAAATTCACCAGTGGAAATGTGAAGATCTCACTGGCGTTATTAAGTGACCCATGAATAGGGCATCATTTCATCTAGTGAGTAGAGGGGAGCTCAGAGGAGCCACACAAAATGGAAGGTTTTTATAGGATGGAGCGTGGGGTAAGGAAGTTCCTGGGGAAAGAAAAGGGAAGGATTGTTTCAGCCACGGTCACATGCTCTTAGGGGAAAGAGCAGAGGCATCCTCCCTTTGGGGCTGGGGGTTGATGGTGAAGGCCCAGGCGGCAAATTACCTCATCATGGTGACCACAAAATTCCGGACTGCCCAGGGAGGACTTACTTCAGTGACCTTAGGTATTGATTTGGTTAACTTGGCCTAAGTGACGCCATGATGAACCTGCAGTTTTCTTTGTAACAAATTGAAATTAAAATTAATCAAAATCAAATAAAATTAAGAATTGAGGTCCTCCGTCACACAGGGCTCAAGAATCACATGTGGCCCTTGACCGGGCGGCTGGGGAACACCCAGGTAGAACTTACCTCACAGCGGGAAACTAGTGGATAGTGCCCATGTAGACATTCAAACCCTTCAGTGCATAAAGCATTTTAACTTATAAGATACATGTGGACAATCGTGCTTCCAAAGCTCTGGTCTCAGCTTATTATTATTCTTGTTGCCGCTGTTGTTAGATTTGGCTAATGAGAGAGCTGAGTTAAGAGGAAAGATGTGCGTTTTGGAGGTGGGCACCCCTAGGTTCAAATCTACTTACCATCCACTGACTGGGCGAGGGAGTTAACATTTCTGAGCCTCAGTTTCCACATCTATGAAATGAGGAGAACGATATGTTCTTTGGAAGGGCTTTATAAGTTAGTGCCTTTAAAAAGTCCAGCCTGGTGTTTGGTACACACGTGAGACCCTATAATAGTTATTATTGTTTTTGGAAAGAAAGAAATGAAGGAAGGGAAGGAGGGAAGGAGGGAAAGAGGAAGGGAGGGAGGTTGGGAGGGGAGAGGGAGGGAGAGAGGGATAAATAGGGAAAGAGAGAGAGGAAGGAAGGAAGGATGGATGGAAGAAGGAAGGGAGAGAGAGGAAGGAAGGAAAGGAAAGGAGAGCTAAGGAGAGGAGAGGAGAAGAAAGGTAATGAAAGGAAAGGGGAAAGAAGTTTGTGCCCTCTGCGTAAATTTTCATAAAATATCAAGCCGATAATGTCAGAATTGCCCCATTGATTTTGAGGAACATTTTAATTACCCTATTAGCACATGTCTGAAATTACATTTAAGATTATTGTTTTGACATGGGCAAAGGAATTGATTTCCTCCTTCATTCTCTTTTTCTTGGTTGTTTCTAAGATGCTGCACTGAAAAGGAATTAGAGGGAATTATACTATACTTAGTTTTTAGTTTTCGAAATTGGAAAAAACAGAAACAGTTCTAAAAGACGTGGAATGGTTATAAACCTGGACCAAAGCCTACTCCTATTATAGTGAAGAGACTAATTTCTCTCTGAGAGGGTTCTTGAGAATCATTTATAGAAGAGGCTTTTGAGATGCTTTTTAAAAAAATCAGAAGAAAACTCATCCAAAAATGCGTTCGCTTAGGAGTGCCAATTAGTACCGTATTTAATCTGTATCAGACGACAAGCATTTCAGCCTGAAGAGCCCCATCTCAGACCATGGGGAAGGACTTCTCCCCAGGGCTGCCAGAGCCCCACACGAAGGGCTTCAGCTGAGTTCCTGGTTCTACCTCCTTTGAACACAAACTCATTAAGAGCCATTTCCTTAACTCTGAAAGATCCCTTGGTGTAAACTCAATATGGGCAAGAGAGAAAGGCAGGTTCCACAATGCAGCCTGTCTGGAGCTTGGCCAGGAATATACAGGCTAAGATTTAAAGAACCAAACGAAATTCTCTGGGGATACCAGGAACGCTTAGGAGACCATCCTGACCTCGCTCTCCCTCAGGAACCCAGCAAAGGCAGAGCGAGCTACTCATAAGGCGGTTTCAGTCATCTTCTTGTTTTACTTCTTCTTACTGTATCAATCTGGGTTTACCCCCGTTCTGAATTGAGGAATTTAACCCTCAGAGTCCTCCAACCCACTGTGCCACATCCCACCTTTAAAGAGAGGAGGAGACATTCATAGCCATCAAGATTTGATCTTTTATCTAAAAATTTATGCCAGAGAGTGAGATGACAGATTTGGGGGAAAAAAGTGTATATATATATATATATATATATATATATATATATATATATATATTTTTATACTATATATATATATATATATATATATATTCAAATAGATAGAAGTGGGTGGCGTAGTATTTAGCTCTCATGGACAGTGATTTCCTTTCTGACATTGTATTTGTAGATAGAAATCACAGTCACCTCATCTCCAAAGCCGGTCCCTAGAGAAGGAAGAGAGCCCGGGCCCTCCCGTCTGAGAAGGGGCTTCCCGCCACACGCCGTGGGCACAGAGGCAGCTAAGCCGGACCAGCAGGTGCACCAGGGTCCCAGACTGTGCTGCTGGGGCTGCCTGAGAACACAAGCCCTTGCCCCTGTCATGGAGGCAAGGCAGCTTAGGAGAGTAGATGGGCTTCCCCTTACCTGCTGCGCCTCGTTGCAGAAAAGGGCTCTCATTTAAGGGACAGATCCTGATCCGCTTTCTGTCTCTGACCCTTATCACCATCAACTCCCACTCCACGAATGCAAGTATTTCCACTGGGCGGGGAGCAGAACGGGGCAAAGATGTTCCCACCGGGAACTTTCCCTTCTCCAGGGAGGTCACTGGTGGGGGCTGTTGGGAACGAGGGGGTGGCTGCAGCCCCGGGACCCTTTCCTGAGTAGCTCCAGAGGGTAGGCTGCCAACAGGGTCTCTCTGCTCCCGGACCCTGGACCTGGCACCCTTCATAGGCCCAGAGACTAAAGACTCAGTAAGGACTTCAAGCTGTTAGAAAATTCAAATGACAGAAATGGTGGGAAAGATGTTACAGTTTTTCACATGAAAAAGCTAACACAGAGCCAAGTGACTGAAATGACAGGTGTGAAGCTCCCAGAGAAGCCTCCTCCCATGGCAGAGTATAGGAATTTGGGGTCGCAGTCCTGGGACTAAGGAAACCATTGGTTTCAGGAATCCATTGGTTTGCAGAACTGGCTGGAGAGGGTCAAAAGAAATGAACATTATATTCAGAGCAATTGTAGTCCTTTATGACTTAACTGTCTCCGTCTTAGTTCCCATTATTCTCTTATTAATTATTAAAATAGCCTGCAAAAGGATTTCCCTGCCTCCAATCTATCTCTGTCCCTCCGTCCTTGTTTCCTTCTTTCCTTCCTTCCTTCTTTCTTTCTTTCTTTCTTTCTTTCTTTCTTTCTTTCTTTCTTTCCTTCCTTCCTTCTTTCTTTCCTTTCTTCTGTCCTTCCATCCTTCCTTCTTTTTAATCACTCATAAGTCATTCAACATACATCACTGAGCTCCCATGTCAGGCCTTACTCTAGGCCCTGGGGGAAATGACATTGATTGGAACTCATGGAGCCTGTGTTTTAGTGGGGGAGGTAGATTATAAACACGATCAAGAATATATATATAGATAGATATCTATATCTATATGTAGATACAGATAGAGATAGCCTGTAGCATGATGATATAAAAGGGAGCAGGCCCGAGTGCAGGAAGAGGTCCCTTTGCACAAATTAATAGAGGTACACTGTCAGGTTCCTACACAGACCAAGGAAAACACGGTGCCTCCTTTGCATGGGGATACAGCCTGGCCATTGTGCCTGGAGAAAGCTCCCTCTGGACTGGGGGGGATCAGCCACAGAGAACTCAAGGCTCGCCAGTGGAGGGAGGGCGGGATTTCAGAACCTGATCGCTCATTCCGGCAGATGCCCTTGGGCGGCGCAGTTGTAAGTGGGGAATGACCGACTGTGTGTGTATGTGTGCGTGCGTGCGTGTGTGTGTGCGCCTGATTGCGTGATTTCCTGGAGTGAGGCCAGGGCAGCCCTGCCTGGAGAGATGTCATTTGCATGGGGACCTGCGTGAGTGAGGCCACAGCCCTGTGATGCAGGAGGCAAGGGCAAGACAGGTCAAGTGCAGGGCCTGAGAGGGGGTCTGCGGGGGACAGGGGGAGGGGAGGCACATAGGAACTGGGCTGAGTGAGGTGTCATTAGGAGACCGTGGCATAGAACCTGACTTCCATCTACCAGGGTCTCCCTCCCATTTGAGGATGGGTCCAAGCAGGACAAGGGGGAACCTCAGGAGGAACCATGAAGAAGTTATTCCAATCACCCGAGCAGGAGATGCCCCACTGGGGGTCTTCTCTACTTCTTCATCCACTGCAGCCCAGGTCGTCTTCCTAAAGCTTCCTAATTCCTAATCTTCCTAATTTGATTAGCATCTTCTTGATGAATAAAAGAAAAAAAAACCCGCAGTGGCTCAGGTGGGACTCCAAGAAGGGACTCCCCTGCAGGGACAAAGGACTGGTCCTAACAAGGTCCTCATCTTCCCTTTCAGCCCCCCATCTTGGCACCTTCCCTCCCCAGCAGCTCCCGTCTACCAGCCCGCTCTTCCCAAACTCCAGTCAATGGTCTCAAACAGGTGGCCTAAGGACCCCCTCTGGTCTGCAGACCAGAGTCTCAGATGACAGGTCAGGTTCAATGGACCTAGTGCCCAGGGCCAGCTTTGGATGCTCTTCGGGAAACACTAGAGATACAGAAGGAAATGCAGGCTGAGGAGGTGAACGCGGGCCAACACGGAGAGTACAGAGCTGACCGGTGAGGGACTCTGGGTGCGTCATGGGTATCCACGACAGTTGGCCTGAAAAGGTTTTTTTTTTTTAGTTGGTTACCAACAACTAAAAATCAGAAAGTTATTTTTACCCATGGATCATAAAATAAAATATTTTCAATTTCGCGCACGCACACACACACACACACACACACACACACACGGAATCAGGAAATTCGTTCAAAATCTGAATTGCAGCATCTTTTGAAAGATCAGAGATGAGCTCAGTCTGGGGCTGCTTTCCTGCCTGATGACAATTCACCAGAACCGAGGCTTGACTGTCTCCTCCACACAGGCCCTAGCCTGAGGTTTCCCAGGGGCTCCCTCGGTGGCCCGCTTCACTCCTCCGCACTGCAGGTCTGACTCACACGGCATACGCCATCGCCTAGGTGATTGCGTGCCTTTGGGAAGTGCTCCAGTCATCAGGGTGGAGCCTTTAGATCAGTGGGACTGATGCCTTATAAAAGAGGATCCACAGGAACACCCCCGCCCCATCCCTTGTGCCAAGTCAGGACATAGAGAGAAGGTGCCAGCCATGACACAGAGAGAGGACCCTCACCCAACCACTTTGGCTCTTGGTCTTGGACTTCCCAGCTCCAGAATTATGAGAAATAAATTTCTGTTGCTTATAAGCTACTTAGGTGGTGGTGGTTTGTTATAACAGTGCAAATGGAATAAGATAACAGGCAAAATCTACATCCTCCTGGTGGAACCTTCTGGAACATTCCAGGGCTTTCCTCTTCTGGTCTGTGAGCACCCTGCAGGCCAGGCTGTGTCATGCCCATTTGGTGCACAGCTTCTAGCACAATATCTGGCTCACAGTGGGGGAAACCATAACTATCTGTATAGAGGAAACCAGTTAGTTGAATAAAAACCTTCCAGCGTTACAAAATCTAGAGCATCTCATTGAAAAGACAGTCAAATTGCTAGACATTTTCAAGGTGTAGAAATAACCAGAAGGGACCTTGGAGCTCATTCTGTATCCATCCTTCTGGTTCTTCTCCGAGCAGGGAGGCGGCGTGTCCCCATCACACAGCTGGTGTGGGAGCAGTGAGTTCCAACCACACGTGGCACACACAGGTGTCTCGAAAACATTCCCAGGCAAGCTGCCCAGTTTTGATCAACACGTAAATTTATTTTTGCTACAACTTAGTACACGCGCTGTTTCTATAATGTCTGTCAGGGAGCTCTTGAGAGAGGAGCATCCAGTGGAAATGGGGTGGACAGTGGTGAGCTTGTTGGGAGGGAGAAGCACGGAGCTCACCGACCCCAGCCAGGGTGACAGCCAGAGGGAGTTCTCTGCCACAGACAGTCACATGGCTTCGAGCCATGGGAGAAGGCTGTCAGGGAAGCCAGTGGAGAGTCAGAGAGGGACTCAGAAGAGGCTGATCCCAGGCATAGCAAGGCTACCCCTGTTTTTACAAAGATTGACACAATTAATGGCGGCAGTGATTGACCTGTGATTACTACTGACTGTGTCGATGTTGGTTTAGACTTTCTTCCTTTTTAGTGGGAGACATTTCCCGTATTTCAAAGGGTACTACCAGGCACCTGGGGGGCTCAGTGGGTTAAGCATCTGACTCCTGATTTTGGCTCAGGTCATGGTCTCAGGGTAGTGAGATGGAGCCCAGTGTTGGGCTCGTGCTCTGCATGGAGTCTGCTTGAGATTCTCTGTCTCTCCCTCCCTCCCTCCCTCCTTCCCCCACTCACTCTCTCTATCTCCCTCAAATAAATAAATCGATACTTAAATAAACAAGAGGACTACAAACATAGCCAACCTCATGGTGAATGTGTTAGCTCCTCAGAGCAACACGGTACATGTACATTTATAGTTTGTTGTTGGCCAATGCTTTCCATGCATGTAACTTGGTTTGTCCCCACAGCCAAGAGCATGAAAGGTAATGCCATGGCTCAAGGTCACATTACTAGGATGTCATTGGTTTTGAACTCATTTCTTAGGACTGCAGGACCAGAGCTCCTTGTGCATCACTCACCAGGTGGTCAGCCCCTGACCCCGGGGGGAGCTGGGACAGCCACCACGCTTCTTGCCTGCCCTTGGGCTCCTTGGGCTCTGCTAATAGTTGGCATACAGGCTGGTGCCGGCTGGCTGGCCCTTTGTCCAGCTCTGCTATCTGGCATCATGGCCTTCCACTCACCAACCTCTCTTCTGCACAGGTGACTATGCCGGCTCCCCCTGTCTGGCAAGACAGAGTGGCAGCTGAGAGGGCTGGCTCTGAAGTCTTGGCCATTGGCTTTCAATGAAGCTGTGGTGGGTCAGTCCTCCTCATAGTATCTCCTTCTCAGCCTTTGGCCTGAGGTTGCCACAGCCCTCCTGTTGCTGACTCTACCTGCCGCTGATGAGCGTCTGACACCCAGAGGAAAAGTCTGGAGCTCTGTTCAGCTCCTGATCAGCGTTCCATCCTGGAAACCCACTTGGCCTATACTTTGTGCTCCTCTGCAGTCCATTTTGGAGAGAGGACTGTGTCAGTAGAGAGAAGGAGAGAGCAGGAAGAGCCGGTCACCTAAAGAAACCCCTGTCCACACAATTTATCGTTCACATGTCCAAGTCTCACATACTTGTCCAAAGTGAGGGAAAGAGGCTCTGACTCCTGCCCCATGGAAGTCCTATAGCTGGGTCTTTCCTCAGTCTGTTGATGGCTTCATGGCGAAGAGTTGGGGTAGTTGGGAAGGGAGGCTTAGGGCCTCCCTTAGGGCAAAAATAGACCTTCCTTCTTATGGACCTCATGGTTTCCTGGGAGCAAAGGACGTGTGATCAAATCAGCATCGAGTGGATGCACAATCACTGGGGGATCCTGCACCACTTTCTTGACCTTTCTGTGCTTCCATTTCTTCATCCGCGAAATGGAGAAAATGTGTACTTGACAAAGTTGTGAGGGTTGCATGAGTTATGTAAAATATTTATGCTGGGTGCATAGCAATTCATCAAGGATAGCCTCTTTCTATGCTGCCAGCTTTCCTTCCTAGCCTTTAATTGATTTATCACTATTGGCCTTTTTAAATTTTTCCCCAAATCTTCAACTGACCCAGGCAAAAGCCAACCCATTCATTTGTTCCTAGAATTTGACTTTTCTCCATATTTTTTTCAAACACTTAAAACATTATACTAGGCTGAGGTGTTTTCTTCTGCTGATTCATTATTTAGTTAACCACCAAAGAAAGTTTTAATAATTAATTGCTCTCCTACATTGGACCAGGGGCTATCCATGCTTCACCTATCACCAGTGATGAGGTCCTCACTTTGAGCTGACCAGATGGTGATCCAGCTCAAGAATCCCATCTTAACTTTCTTAAATGACTTGTCCTAGATGCAAGGTGGGTTCCTCCTAGAAGTAGACTTTGAGATAAAGATTAGTATGAAAAAAGTTTAGGGTGAAGTGTTCTTAGGATTAATACCTACAGGCAATGTGAAGCCATCAGGACTGGACAGAGGGAGAAATTGCTCTATCACGTATCCTGGGTGTTTAGAAATGCACAACAAATCTTCATCAAGCTCCAGGCAATTTCTGAGGCTGAACTGGCTCTTTAGGAATGTCCTGAGTTGGGAGGAATGGACAGGATCGTTATATTTTTGTAGTAACAAATCATTGAATGTAAGCCTCTTCAAGAAGGGAACATGACCTTAGCAAGGTGGCTCCCTTCAGCAGAGGGTCTTTCCAAGGACAGCTGATATTTCCAAGGACTCTAAATTTCTTTCTTTCTTTTTTTTGTTGCAAGTCTTTTTTTTTTTTTATAAACATATAATGTATTTTTATCCCCAGGGGTACAGGTCTGTGAATCGCCAGGTTTACACATTTCACAGCACTCACCATAGCACATACCCTCCCCAATAGGATTCTAAATTTCTAAGGACTCTGAAGAGTTTCAGCTGGTACCGCTCTCAGCAGCTGAGATGTGAATCCTTCACCATAGAACGTGGATTTCAGTAGGTTAACAAGCATCCCATACCACCAATGAGAGACTATTTGCACGAGATTTCAGAGACAAAGAAAAACACACTATTATTCTTCTCTAACAGCTGCCGTGGAGGCAAGTAAGCACTGGAAAATGGTAGATGTGGCTTTTTGTCAGTGCCCCTTGGGAACTTCCTGAGTGTTGCCTAGTCGTTGCTACAGGTATCTGAGATCATCAGGGATAGTATCGTGGGATCGTTCCATTTCTGGATTCACAGAAAGCAAGCATGGACCTTCTTGATCTTCCATTTTCCAATATTCCAGCAGTTAGTTATAAGGGCTTCTAAGTCCTTAACACTAGTTGCATTCCTCTTGCCTAAAATATCTAGTATTTAAAACATCTAAAAATATTTTGTAAATGTCACCTATTTTTCTGACCTAACGTGTACTAGTACAGTTGCCTCATCAAGAATTATACCTAAAGTAAGAACACATGAGCATGTCTAAATGACCTCTCCAATAATTAATGAATAGAGATCTTTTGAGGACCTAAACTTTTCCCAATACAGTGATAGGTCCTGAGTGCTAGGATCAGATAAGAATGCTTTTGGGAGATTCAGAAAAGATAATTCAATAGAACTATCAATGGTAGGCAAGCAATGTAGGGGGTGGTACGTTGGGGGATAGGGGTAGCAGAGTCAGAGAACTACAGGGTTGGACAGCTATGCTAGTGTTCCTGCAATTGCTGAGATTTGAAATTGGCCTTGAGAGGAAAAACAGCTGACAGAAATAAAAATGTGAACATCTTCTAATGTAGCACATGGAGCATTTGCTTTTGGCCCTTTCTCATTCCTCCACCCTTTTCTTTCCACTCCTTTTCACCAACTTGATTTTCCACTAAGACCAAGCTGCTTGCAGTTCTCCTGCATAAGTCAAGTGTGTGTCTCATCTTTTTTTTCTTTTCCCAAGCTGTCATCTCTGCCATAATCAATTTTCCCCTCTATTCTGTCTTTAAAATGTAGTTTGGATAGCACTGAAAATGGCAGAGTACATTCCTCTGAAAATTCTCTCCTCCATAAAACAATAGAAACACTGGCAAAAATTGTAAGAATGACCATTTTCAGAGGTCAAGATTAAGTTCAAGATTAACATTAAACCCAGGAAGATTTTTTTTTCAAGAAAAATAGCAGAATCTCAGTAAGAACAGAGAGCTTTATGTTGCTGTAACTTGACCTAATGCCACCACCCCTTCCCAGGTCCACAATAGTCTTCAAACCAAAAGTCACAGTCAAGTGAAAACCAGAAACCTGGCAGTCACTGGTAGGGGATGTTTAGATATCATTAGCTTATCAGCAGATGAGACTGATGATTTAAGCAGAAACCAGATACTAGAGGACTTTATATGCTTCATTATTGATTTGGCATTTTACCCTGAAAGTAATGGAGAGTCATGCAATGATCTTGGTCTTAAAGCTCCATTTCCAGATAATTATTATTATTTGACACGCAGGAGTTTTATACCAGAGTGGAAGTGGGGTGGGAGCATTTGTTGAAAATCATCAGGGCAATTTTTTAGTGTCTTGGCTGTCTGAAGCAGTGAATAACTATTGGGATAAACAGTAAGTTAATAGTAAGTTAAGAAAGCTTAAAAATAAATCTGGGGAATGAGATATCCATAGGGTTTTTGAGAGCTCAAACATATTCCTGAGAGTCTAATAAGGCCATGCACATGTTTAGAGATGTGTGCATGCCCAGAAAAGACCTGACAAGGTCCTACTTTCTCCCCTATGGCTGCCCTTGAGTCACTCTACAAACAGGAAGTGAAGGCTAAGGCAGAGCTTTGAGTCACCAGGTTGAGTGTTGAAAGCACATTCCACAATACACAGAGAACTCCCCTGCAGAAAATGGAAGACTTAACAATTCATGTATTTAAGGAACTCTCTAACCACTTATCTGACCATTAAACTAACTGAGTAGAGATCTCAGTGGCTGCACATGACAAATACAGACTTTTCTGGGTTAGCTCAGAAAAATCACTAACAGACAAAAATAAAACAACAATTCTGAGGAATAGGGAGAATCTTTTTACCAGGGCTGTCCTTTTTTTTTTTTTTTAATTTAAATTTTCCAGTTTCCTACAATAACAAAAATGTGTGACATCCAGAAAAACAAGAAAGTATGACCCATATACAAGTAAAAATGCAATTGATAGAACAGTTCTGAGGAACCCTAGACATTGAAATTATTAGACAAAATTTTAAAAAGATTTAAATCATCTTTTGTAAATGTGTTCAAAAAATTAAATGGACCATGTCTATTAAACTAAAGGAAAGTATGAGAATGATATCTGACCAAACAGAAAATATTAATACAGAGATGGAAATTATAAAAAGGAACCAAATAGAAATTCCAGAGACAAAAATTACAATAACTGGAATGAAAAATTCCCTAGAGAGTTTCAGCAGAAAATTGGAGAAAATGTGAAAGATTCAACAAACTTGAAGGCAGGACAATTGAAATTATCCAGTCTGAAGAACAACAACAACAAAAGAATGAAGAAATGCGAACAGGGCATAAGAACCTGTAGGACACCATCAAAGGGACAAACATTGCATTATCATAATGACCCAGCAATTCTGCTCTTAGGTATTACCCAAATGAATTGAAAGTAGGGACTCAAACAGAGACTTATACACCAATCTTCACTGCAGCATTATTTGCCATAACCCAAAGGCAGAAACAAGGAGGATGGGGAGAGGGGAGAAAGAGGAGTTAGTATGTAATGGGCACATAGTTTTTGTATGAGATGATTAAAAAAAAAAACTTGTGGAAATGGATAGTGGTGATGGTTGTACAAGACCATGAATGTGCTTAATGTCGCTGAATCACACACTTAAAAATAGTTAAGTAGATCTCATGTCATGAATATTTTACCACATTTTTTTAAAGGGTTGAAGTACTGATACATGATACAACATAGATGAACTTTGACAACATTATACTAAGTGAAATCCAAAGAAGACCACACTTGGTATGATTTAATTTCTAGGAAATGTTCAAATAGGCAAATTCATAAGGGGCAAAAGATGATTCACAGGGACTGGTGAGAGGGGAAAATGGGGAGTAACTGCTAATGGGTACAGTTTATTTTGAGGTAGTAAAAATGCTCTCAAATTAGATAGTGGCTATTCATTTTTTAAGATTTTATTTATTCATTTGACAGAGAGTGAAAGAGCACGAGCAGGGGAAGGAGCTGAGGGAGAAGGGGAAGCAGACTCCCTGCTGAGCAGGGAGCCCAATGCAGGACTCGATCCCAGGACCCCAGGATCATGACCTGAGCTGAAGACAGCCACTTAACTGACTGAGCCAGCCAGGGGCCCTGATAGTGGTCATAGATATACAATATTGTGAATCTACTGAGACCCACTGCATTGTTAATTTTAAAGGTGTTAATATTATGGTATGTGAACTATATCTCAAAAAATTTTTAAACTAATAAAATACTATATAACCTTATGTCTATCATCATTTTCTCCAGAAATTTTCCCTGCCCTTTTCCATTTCTCCAGGATGGGTTTAAGTAACCTTTTTCTGGGATCTCATAATTTCTTATGAATAATTTGATAATTATACATATTATTATTTTTAAAATCTTATGCTTCATTAGTAGAATATGACCTCTCTGAAGGAAAGACATAGTGCTTATTTATCTTGTAATTGCCCAGAAGTTAATACAAGATTGAACATTATAGGAGCTCAGTAAATAGTGGCTGCACAAATAAAGAAAATAAATATATTTAAAAAAAATTTTTTTAAAGACTATTTATTTGAAAGAGAGAGAGAGCAAGAGAGAATTCATGAGCAGGGTAGGGGCAAAAGGAAAGGGAGAACAGGCTCCCTGTTGAGTGGGGAGCCCTATGCTGGGCTCGATCCTAGGACCCCAAGATCATGACCTGAGCTGAAGGCAAATGCTTAACGAACTGAGCCACTCAGGTGCCCCAAAAGTGAACTGTTAAAGAGAAAATATTTCTGTCCAGAGATATGCTTCTTGTTTTAAATTGAGTTCCTTGGGAAACCAGACTCTGAATGAAGATTTGCATAAAGGAAGTTTATTGGGGAGTGTTCTTAATTTGGGCAGATATGGGGGAAGTGAAGGAAGAACAATTGTGAGGAGGTGGTTTACACTCGGTGCAATCATGACCAAAGCATGAGCCAGTCTTTGGGAAATTTGATGACTTTCAGAGTTGTCTGCCTTCGGGCCAATGGACCAGTTCTTTATATCCTCCTGATCAAGCAGCCATTGGATGTACAACGTCCTTTGGGAAAAGGCATGACTGTGGGCAAAGCAGCTCTGCCTCCAACAGTCTAGCAGCTCAGGGAATGAATAAGTAACTAAAGAGATATCAAGGCATCATAGTTTTACCACACTGCATAGCTCTGCTTTGGTTTGGCCCATGGTGCTGGATCAATGTGGGATCACCTGAGGGAGGTATTGTCAGAAGCCATGCATGGGATCAGATCATTTGATTCCCACCTTGAGTCTTCTTCTTGCTTGGATCAGAGTTTATCTTCCGTAGGTCTGTTTCTCCTTCCATGGCAAGGCAGTATTCCTACCTAAACACTGAACAAGTTGCTGATGTCCTGGGATAAGGTGGAAGTGAGGTCAAGGTTGAGTGGACTATAGTCAGGAAAGAAATCCAGCACCTATGATTCCCCAGAAGGCCAGCTACACAGTGGTCCCTCCACCTAACCCACCCAGAATCTCCCAGATTTCTGCTGAAAGAGAACAGAACAGGTCTAGTCGCCTCTCCAGGGTATGGAGAAATTGATCAACTGTGTTTTGAGTTAGTTGGAACTCAGATAAGGATTTTGCATCAGGTGGACATTTGTTCTGTTGACAGTGGTCAATGAGAAATCATGTGGAAGGAAATTATGTCATTCTTCATCCTGGTATCAAATTGTACATGAGTTAGTGACTTGTTAGGAATAAAAAATGAGTCAATATTCTACAGTAAACCATAGGAGTGTTGGGAAGAAGCTCAGCTCCAGAGACGTAAGGCTCTTGAGTGATGTGCTTTCAGTCTCTACATTCAAGCAAACAGCTCTCAAAGCGGACACACTGGAGATGGGAAATTTATCAGAATTGCAGGGGGAAGATGAGGCTCATGTAGTTTGAAAAAGCACCACATACTTTCTCCCCATTGACAGGTATTGTACAAAATTTTTGTCTGTTGCAGATGTGCAGAAAAGAGTATGAGGGAGTGTTTTGGGGACAAAGATTGTTTTAAAAAATGGTTTTAGTAGTAGCTTTAGAAGCAAATGTCTGAAGCTAAAGCTATTGATTAGAAGTTTTTATCTCTATCAGTTATATCTGGCACAAAAATGACACACTGGTTCCTTACAAAGCCTTAAGCTAAGGAAAGCAGTTACGTCCTGCTGTAAAAGAGTACCAGAACCACTGGTAGACAGCCTCTCAAAACTAAGGAAGGGAAAATGCTAATAGACTCTGAAGAATGTCGGAGGTTTCCTCATAAGTTAAAATCACCTGGATTTTTTAAGAAGTCTTGGGGAACTTGGGCATATCACTGAAGGAGACGAGTATCTGTCATCTCAGAGACTCCAATGATGTCCAAACTTTCCTCTAAAGTCTAGAGTAAAGAATGAAATAAACAGCTCTTTCAGGACAGATCCCCCTCAGGTAGGTAAGGAGATAGCATTGCTCCTAAGACCATTATCTGAAGTTTCCGTGACTCAGATCTGGTCTCCACGGTGGAGTGACGGCTGTGACTGACAGCCCCCAACACAGCCAGAGCTCGCATTCCAAGCTGCACGGTAAAGAGATCTGCAGATGAAAGCACTTTTACTCAAATTTCCAGCAACAGCGTTTTGCAAGGTTTATCAGCTTAGGAGATGAATGTAGACTATTTCCTTGGTGTCAGCAGCAATAAGGAGTATGGATTTCAGGAGCAGTTACCAGTGTACAGGTTAACCCTTTACTTATGGACAAGGAACACGAAAGCAATTTCCACAGTGGTCTATTTGGTCCACATGTGTCTGTGGTTATATATATAATCACGTACACACATATATGATGTATATAAAACATATATATGATGTATATAAATCTCTCTTAATGTGTATATTTTCCACATCTACAAAATGTTTCCTTCTAGTTTTTTTTGAAAACTACCAAGTAGATCTCATGCTACCAAATGCACACTGAGAAATTTGTAACCAATTTAATTCCTTTTTTTCCTTTTTTTTTTTTCCTTCTCATGGCCGGGAGCAGGGGCCCACCCACAACTCACGACCTGCTCTTGCATGGCCTGTGTACATTTTGAAATGATGGAGGAAAATAAAAAAAGAGTAATAGCTCATGACACATGAAAATCATATGAAATTCCAAATTCAGTATCCACCCACCGCATTTTATTGGACACACCATTTGTTTACAGATTGAGTGAGTGGTTGCAGTGGTGACCAGAGGGTCCATAAAACCAATGACAGAAAAAGCTGGCAGACCCCTAGGTTAGAGCATTTCTCTATTTGTTGCTGGTCGTTTTAGGGCTTCCTTAAACCCCTGCTCCACTGAAGATAAGATCATTGCAATCAGACAGACAGCTGGAGGACACCCCTATCACTATAAGCAGACTTCACTACTTCAAGTAAGACCCACTTACAAGTAAGGAGCACTTGTTTGATCGCATCTGACTACACTATTAACTTTATAAGGAGAACTACTGAATGCTCCTGGCAGGTGAATTCTCACCATCTAATTTCTTTTTAGGGACAATCAGATTTGTAAAAAACAGGTTTGTTTACAGTGAGATCATAACTACTATCAGCAAAAGAAAAAAGAATTTTCTTCTAAATGCTAAAAAAAAAAAAAATCCCTTAAGGGGATTTTTAAGGAACTAAATTAAGGAATTTTTAAAGAATTAAATAAGGAATGATACTGTTGCATTCTGCTTTAACACAAAACACTGTTGGATCCAGCAGACATTGACGAGGTGGAGAATTAACTTAACACTTAGCTCAGGAAAGGCACAGAACTCTAAACAACAAAATTGTATCAGATATTATCCTTCGTGTTAACTCTCTGAGATGTTTGGTGGGAGGGAGTTGGTTGCAGAAGGAGGAAAGGCAGAGGCTCTCCACCAGAGCGATGAAATGCCAAAGACGAAATACAGAGCTCTTTTAGTGCTTTGAAAAAAAGATACTCACTTAAATATGGTCAACTCATCATTTCAATTATCCTTTTTCTTTTGAAACCATTGTAGATTCACATACAGTTGTAAGAAATAATAGAGACAATTCACACATATTATTTCCCCAGTGGTAACCTCTTATAAAACCATAGTGTAATATCACAATGAGGAGATTGACCTTAACACAATTCTCCACTTTTATTGAGATTTCCACGGTTGTGTGTGTGTGTGTCTGTGTTTACTTCTGTGCAATTTTATCATGTGTAGGTTTGTGTATCCACAAGGCAAAATACAGAATAGTCCAGTTCCCACAAGGATCCCTCCTCCTGCCCATTAACAATCATAACATCTTTCTTCCTCTCCATCGCCAACATCCCTAACTCATGACAACCACTAATCTGTTCTCTACTTCTTTTTTTTTTTCTGTTCTCTACTTCTAAAGTGTTGTTCTTTTTTTTTTTTTTTAAGATTTTATTTATTTTATTGTCAGAGAGAGATCACAAGTAGGCAGAGAGGCAGGCTGGGTGGGGGGAGCAGTATCCCCGCTGAGCAGAGAGCCCGATGTGGAGCTCGAACCCAGGACCGTGGGATCATGACCTGAGCCAAAGGCAGAGGTTTTAACCCACTGAGCCACCCAGGCGCCACTTAAAGTGTTGTTCTTTTAAATGTTACATAAATGGCATCCTACAGTATGTAAGCTTGTGGGACAGTCATTTGTCACTCAACATAATTCTCTGGAGATCCAACTAGGTTGTTGTGTGTTCAGAGCTCATTCTTTTTTGTGTGTGTGTTTTTGTTTTGTTTTGTTTTGTTTTTTAATTGCTGAGTGCTACTCCATGACATGGGTTTTGGAATGTTGAACCCGCCCTACATAAAAGAATAAATCTCACTTGGTCGTGGTATGATATCTTTGTCTATGTGGTTGGATTCGATTCACTAGTATTTTTTTTACAGATTTTTGCACCTACATCCATGAGAGTTATTAGTCTGTAGTTTTAATTTTTTGTACTTTCTTTGTCTGGTTTTATTATCAGGGTGATATTAGTCTCATAAAACAAGTTAGAAAAATTCTCTCCTTTTCTGTTTTTTGAAAGGTATTGTGTGAAATGGGCACTAATTCTTCTTGATTCTTCTACCAGAGTCTTTGGAAACCATCTGGACCTGGAGGTTTCTTTTCCAGGAGCTTTTTAAGTAAAAGTTACATTTCTTTAATGGCTAGGTAACTATTCAGATTATTTTATCTCGACTGAGGTTTGGTGGTATGTGGTTATTGAGGATGTGGAGAGTTTTTCTAAGCAGCTGGATCCATGAGTGTAGAAGGTTTGTTCAGAGCCCCCTCGTGTTTTCAATGGTTACAGGATCTGTAGTGATAGTCCTGTTTCATTCCTGATATTAGTGATGTCTGCCTTCTCTCTTCTCATTTTGTAAGTCTTACTAATGATTTGTTAATGTTATTCCTTTCTTAAAATAAACATTTAATTTCATTGAATTCTGCAACAAAAAATTGTCGTTTTTGTGGTGGTGATTTGAATTATGTTCATTTCTGCTGTTATCATCATTATTTCCTTTTTTCTGTTTCATTTGGGTTTATTTTGGTTTGCCTTTTCCCAAGTTTCTTGAGGTAAGAATTTAGATTATTGATTTGAGATCTTCTTCATTTCTAACATGAATATTTAATGCTGTAAATTTCCCTCTCTGCATTTAGTTGTATCCTACAAACTTAAGCTATTGTATTTTCATTTTCATTTAACTCTCTGTATTTGTTATGTCCTTTGAGATTTCTTGCTTGGCCCATCAATTATGTAGAAATGTGTTGTTTAATTTTCACATATTTACAGATTTTTCTGTTGTCTTTCTTATGCTGATTTCTAGCTTGAATCCATTATGAATAGAGAATAATTCTATGAGCTCATGCTTCTAAATGTATTGAAGTTTGTTTTATGGCCCAGATATGGACTATTTTAGTGAATATTCTATAGGCACTAACAAAAAATGTGTATTTTGCTATTGTTAGATGGAGTGCTTTATATGTGTTAATGATATCCTGTTGTTTGATTAAGGTGTTCTGGTCTTCTACATTCTTGTTGATTTTCTGACTCATAAATCTGTCAATTTTTAAGAGGGCAGTGATGAAGTCCCCAAGTATAATCATGATTTGTCTATTTCTCCTTCAGCTTATCAATTTTTGCTTCATGTATTCTGAGAATTATGTTATTTGGAGCATATACATTTCAAATCACTATGTCTTCCTAGTGGATTGATCGTTTTATCATTTTGTTCCTTTTTGTCTCCAGTACCTTTTCTCTGAAATCTAATTTCTCTGGTATTAATATAGTAACACTTACTTAATTTTTTTTTTCTAAAGTCAATGTTTGCCTGAGATATCTCTTTCCTACCTTTTACTTATGACCTACCTGTGTCATTGAAGTTGAAGTGAGTTTAAAAAAAAAAAAAATCATTTTTTTTTTTCCCACTCACTTAATCTCTGTTGATTATCTTTTCCCAATCAGGTTGTGATTTCTTGGTTCTTAATATGATGGTTGATTTTCGACTTGACTGTATCCTGACCATTTTGACTATTATGTTAGGACACTCAGTCCTATCTAAATATTTCATTTTAGCAAGTGGTTGCCCTCTCTAACTGTAGCATGCAGTTCCTGGCCTACTTTGTGGGATGGGATTCCAATGACAATTTAGTGTTCAAAACCCCCGTGATGTTATTTTGGTGAGCTGTAGCTCCTCTTTCTGCCACTGTTGTTGTTTGAGACTGCAATGGTCCACTTGGTGTCTTTAGGTAGGAGGTGTTTTTTTCTGGCCCATGAGGATAAGGAATTCTGCTGGCAACTCCATATGAGCCCAATAGCATCAGCAAATAAAACCCACTAGGATCCCTGCTAAAAATAAGCATCCAACATGTCTCACACTCCCCTTCCCTCACCTGAGACACCAAACAGCTAGGGGTCAACAGCCAGGGGATTCAGTCTGGCACAACTGAAACCTGGCTCAGAAAGTACTTTTTGTCCTGTGAGCTTCAGACTTCCCTCCCAAATGCACAAGCAAGTGGATCTGGTACACAAGTCCCTGGTCCAGGAAGCACTCTCTTTCCCTAGGAGCTTACACTCCTCTATATGTACACTTAAAAGCAATTAAAAAAATAAATTCTCATCCCTCTGAGATACGTTCCTTCTGAGATTCTTACAGAATCTTAGAAAACATCAAGCTTAGATTTGAATAACTTCCACTTGGCCCATTGAGCCATCCATATTCTTCCCCTTTCCTCTCTTTGTTTGCCCAAACTCCCTACTATGATCATTTATACATTTCCACATTACCTTCCTCCACAAGTGCTTCCCTCCTTCTGCTCACAGTTCTTCCTGATGAGTGCCCTCCTACCCTTCACTGCTACTTGCTCCCTTAGAAACCATTGCTTCCGTAGGCTCTGTTGTTCTTGCTCATTCCTACAGTCCCGCCAACAGGAATGCTTCAGCTGTTTCTCTCCTCTCAGACCGGTCTTGTGTGGCATCTACATTCAGTCTGCCCATCCTCTCTACAAGCTGCTTTGTACCTCTCACCTTTTCGGTCTCTGAGAGGTGGATGACCAAGGAGCTAAGAACACATATTCCAGTGGGATACCGTGTGGTTGGTTTCAAATTCCAACTTTGCCACTTATCACCTATTTAACCTCAAGCAGATCACTCAACACCTCCAACCTCAGTTTCTCCATCCAGAAATGAGGATGTAAATAATACATACTTTGTAGGGCTATCATGAGGATTAAATGTATCAGGGATGTGCCTGGCCCCCAGTAGGCACTATGCAAATGTCAGCTACTATTATGATTACTCTGTCCACTTGAGCTCACTTTCTCCTTCCTCTCCCCTTCCTTCCAGTCTGGTCTGCACACATTCTCATAAGATTTCAATAACCTCTTTTAATCTCTCTTGTCTCACCAAAGTGTCATCATCCCTTAGTTTCAGTTCAGTTCTGGGTCCACCTCCTGTAAGAAGGAATCCTGCACATAGCAAATGGGGGGTGGTCATCCTTGCTATGAGCCTCCACTCCATTTCATATTGACCCAAGAAGTGGTCAGACTTCTGCTTTCTGAGCAGTCAGATTGGCAGGCAAAGGCCATGCCCAGGGTTTCTATACACTTCCCAAGTCCTGTCCCCTGTGGTACCAGAACACTAGCTGAACACATTCATAAGCACTGCCTTCCTCTAGGGTGCAATGCACAGTCCTCTTTTGCAGATGCCAGCCTAGATGGTCTGACCAATAGGTAGCACCTACCATGTGCAGGGAACTCAGCTCTGTGATCTCCATAAACGCATGATGGAATTGTTAAAAAAAAAAAAATGCGGGGGACGGTGGGAGGACAATGTCTATAATGAGGAATCCCATAAGAAGAATCTATCAATCCCAGTAAATGAAACAAATCCACTTTAAGCTGGTTACCAGGGTCCAAAATTCCAGGCCCTTTGCCAGGACTCTTTATGGATCAAAGTTAAGTAGGGAAATTTCATAAAACTACAGCCTTGGGTGTGATTACTCTCAAAGTACAGCATTTACATAAGTTCACCAGAATTTCCCCTTTAGGCCACAATGTTTCAGTAATTTGGGTCTTTAGTGGGGGAGATAATATTTTTTGGCAGGCTATAGGTTCTTTTCTTTTTTTAGGTGGATTTTTTTTCTGCAGCCAACACCAAGCCAAGAATGTTAACAGGCCATCAATTCAACTTTGATTTCATAAAGTGTGAGTAAAGTGGTGGCAGGCTGTGGCACTTTTGCCAGGGGGCAGCAATTAAGCAAGTTGAGAAGAGACTTGAGTAAGGCAGGGACTCGCTCTGAAATGAAATTATGGGAATTTGCTCTGTCAGAGCTCTGATTCATGCAGGGATCTGAGAGGCAAGCCTAAAGATGGTGGAAACTGCCTTCCTTTAAACCTCAGGCAAAGTAGCTAACAAGCCCTCTTTGCCTTGTTGGCAATATCAGAATTTTTCCAGCTCTCCTCACAGAAGGTGTCCGTGATAAGTGAGTCTGCAATATTTCATGTTGATGAAGAACCTTCATTTCCCACTTGCCCACATATTGATTGCATACACATATGTCCCTCAGGAACTCTTCCTGGCAGTAAATTCCAGTGGTTTCCTTAGGTCCTAACCTGGAGGAATTGCCTCAAAGCAGTGCTGGACCTTAATTCAGGTGCTCCCGCAGAACTGCAGGCTTGTGGGTGGGATCACCAGGTCCCCAGACTAGGGTCTTATTTCAGAAGGTACAGAATTTAGCGGTCAAGGGGGTCCAACGCTTTTTAACTTTTTAGAAAAAAATTCCATTGGGAGATCGACTCAGGAACTGATGCTGGCCATTGACCAGAGACATCACAAGGTCCATGAGACAGATAAAATTATGGACTGGAAGTTGTAGTGTGTGCAGAAATGTGCAAATACTTGGAATTTGCTGGAGGAATATATGTTCCAACCAATGTTCTCCGAGACACGCCGTGCCACAGTTATCCATTTATGTCTCTGTCCTCCTGTTGTACTGTTACATCTCAGGCTCAGAGCCTGGGTCTCACTCAGCTTTGTGTCCCTTGTGCCTAAAACACAGTGACCACTCATTAAAGCCTTATTGAATAAATGCTGAATTAAGGAAAGAAGGATTTGTTTTTGACCTTAAGAAATAAGTCAATTTTAGGGCAGTGCAATTATTCTGTGTGATACTATAATGGCGGATGTGTGTCATTATGGCCCATAGAATGTACAACACTTTAATATAACTGTGGCTTCTGGGAGATAATGATGTTTCAATGTAGTTTCATCCATTGCACAAGTGTCCCGCTCTGGTTGCGGAGGCTGAAGTGGGGGAGGCTGTCTGGGGGAGGGGGGCAGAGGAGATATGGAAAATCCCTGCTTTTCAGTCATTTTTGCTTTGAACCTAAAACAGCTCTAAAAAATAAAGTCTGTTTAAGGAAAATAAGTCAGGTTTCCACATGGAGTGAAGGTAGGTGACAGTATGTAAGGCAGAGAAAACAGCATGGGGCAGAGTATTGAGTCCTGGGTGGGCTGTTGGGTTGGGAACATGGTCTATTTGGAAAATCAGCGACAATCCAGTGTGGCTTGAGGAATGATATATGCAAGGCAAGTCATTGGAGATTGAGAACAGGAAAACAGCTTAATAGACAGTTTAATATACAAAGGATTTCAACCTAATTGATGGGAGCCATTGAAAGTTTCTCAGATTAAGTTGTAGCAAGGACTAAAATTGAAATTCAGTTCTGGGCCAAATGGTCAGATTCCTTTATTCCATCTAGATGAGTGATCTCCAAGTGGACCACATCAATTACCTCCTTCAGGTATGAGGAATTTGCTTAGAATCTCAATGACTTGAGACCCTACATTCTTTCTCTACATTCAGTAATTTCTAAATGAAATCTTATACTCATACTAGCTCCTTCTCACTTTCCACCCACTTTTGCCTTTTTCTTCTGGCTTAAGTACAATGCCTATCCCAGCTCTCCCCCCAGAGCTGTTCAGTGGAGAAGGAGGAAAGGAACATGGGTCTGATGGTGGGGGGTCTGGGGTTGGGGAGGGATAACGGCATGATGTCCAGAAGCTCTACAGCTCTTTAAAGAACAGTAGGAAAAACACTTACCTAAAAAACATCCCCATGCCCACCCTGCAGACCCCACTCCAGGGGCATGCAGAGGGATCGAGAAGCCTCCATCAGTTTCAAGAGGAGCTCACACCCTTTAGCTAAACTTCACCAGGGAAAACAACTCTGTGACACTTCCGTTGTGCTGCAGTCCTTAAAATAGTAACCCCAGGGGTGCCTGGGGGGCACAGTAGGTTAAGCATCCGACTCTTGATTTCAGCTCAGGTCGTGATCCCAGGGTCGTGCGATTAAGCCCCACGTCAGGCTCTACAGTCAGCACGGCGTCTGCTCAAGATTCTCTCTCTTCCTCTCCCTCTGCCCCTCCCCCATTCACTCTTTCTCTCTAAAATAAATAAATAAAATCTTCAAAAAAAAAAAAAAGGAGAAGAAGAAGAAAGAAAAGGAAAGAGAAAAGAGCAGCCCCTTCCATTGCAGGGTCCCTGGCATAGAGTGTGGGCGATATTTCCTGATGACCTGACCTTCTCACTGGGCTTCTGGAAAAGCCTGACTTATGAGGAACCCCTCCTGAGAGTGGAGCCAGCATAGAGACTACGAGGCTGCTACATGAGGTGGTGTATTGGGATGGCAGGGGATACTGAGCGCTAGGAAGAAAGTCGCGTGTAGTGTGGACCCGGAGACTCAGAGGTGAGATGGAGAGAGGAAGCAGATTTGGGCAAAAAGGGAGAGTAGCTATCCTCCCTTCTCTCCATGGGATTCTGACCTATGGGGACCAGCAAGGGAGGAGGAGTGTTAGCACACCAGTGACCAGGTCAGGAAGAGTTCTGAGGACACTCACGTTTGAAATGATGTGAACACAAGGGCGAGAACTTGAGGAGCTCTAAGCAGGAATCCCTGTCCGAAAGGCTTTATCTGGATTACCTCTTTCCACTTCACCTGCAAGGCAGGTCCCATTCCTGGGTCCCTTTCACAGAGAGGGACACGAGATAAAAAGGGGTTGTGTACGTCACTGACGTTTCTAAGATAAGTGAATGGCAGAATCTGTCTGTCGATTTGCCTAGCTCTAGAAGCCAGGCCGATCACTCCTGCTGAGGGAAGAGGCAGGTGGCACAGAGAGGAAAGTATAGTGGAAAAATCTAGTCCTCCTTTCCAGACCGCGTTTGGGCAGCATCTTGGTTTGGCATTCACCAACATGGTTTTTCAAGACCCTTTATAGAAAAAACAAGAACGAAAACAAAAGCCAAGAATCAGTCTGTTTCCCACCTCCTCCTGCTCCTGGTTCAAACAGCCTCCGTCCCACGTGTGTTTGTGTGTGAGGGTGCATTCCTTCCGGGCAGGGAGATACAGCCTGTGTGGGTAGGCGGTCTGAGCCGACGGGTCCCAGAGGATTCTCCTGCTTGGCATTCATTTTCATTTAGAAAAATATTAAGTTATCTGAACTTGACCCATCATCCCTGATAAAAACCTCATCGAGTGTCTTCCTCTCAATGCTGTCGGCATCTGACCAGCCAGCCCCCACCATGGGATGTAGAGACCCTTCCCTGGCGCAGGGGTGAGGGGCAGCTGTGAATATGATCACACAGTTATAAATGAGGTCCCCACCTATGAGACCCACAGCATCACCATCCCTCCTCCAATACTGCCTAGGCCCAAAGGATCTATTATTGTTTCCCTTTGTAATAAACTATCAAGAAAATTCAGTGATTTTCAACCGGCAAAAGAGAGAGCTCGTGGGACACTAAGCCCTTTGACCCTCGGGTTAGAGCCTCAGAATGCCAGAGATGTGGCAGAAATAAACGGTATTATTCTTGGAGTCAATCCTAACCTTACCAATAAAGGAGTTTTAAAGAACCATGAGACACTCTGAAGAGGTAGCGAAAGGAAAACAGGCAGGTGCCTTTCGAGTGGGCAGTGGGGAAGAATGGCCCATAGCACAATGCTTGCCCCAGGACCCCCCAGGGCAGTATGGAAGAAGACAGAGTTAGACACCAGGTCTGGAGAAACAGAGCCCTCAGGAAGGCTTTATCTCCGCTGGGCTGCCTGGCCTACAAACACTCCCACCACCCTGTCCATTTCGCAAGTGCTTTTCATGGGGGGGCGGGGCGGGGAGGCAGGGCAGGGGGTGGGGCCCCGGGGCCTGGGAAGCCTGGGGGAGGAAGGATGGAGGCCAGAGAGAGCACCGGTTTCAGCCTCCCACACGAGGAGATGCGGCGACACCAGCACATGTAGACACGGATTTGCTCAGCTGAAGTCCTAGGACAGCCCTCTCATCACCCCCACCCTCCGCCAGGACTGCGTGTCTGTGAGAAGCACAGAACCCAGAAGGTAGCTGCCGGACAGCACTCTCTCCAGAACAGGAGGTGACTCAGACCATCTAGATGTAAGGAAGTTAATTTATTATATGCTAGGAATGCCTCAGTCTGGGCACTGGGACTTAATTCTTCCCAGGGGAATCCCGGTGGAGAAACTGCCTTCTATTCCGAGTGTCAGGAATATAAGGGATATTTATTTAAGGAAAAATCAACATTTCAAAACTCCGGGGGCCCAGCAGGGATGTTGGAGGAGGCCTTTCGAAAAAAGGGTGGGGGGCAGGCCTGGGGCAATGAAGCCTCTTTGCAAGTTTTTTTGTCTTGTTTTGTTTTGATTTGATTTAGATTTTATTTATTTATTTTATTTATTTATTGTCAGAGTGAGAGAGAGCGCACAAGCAGGGGGAGCAGCAGGCAGAGGGAGAAGCAGGCTCCCCGCTGAGCAGGGATGCGGGATTGGGTCCCAACACCCTAGGATCATGACCTAAGCCGAAGGCAGACAGTTACCCGACGGAACCACCCAGGTGCCCCTCTTTCTAAGGTTAGAAGGGACCAGCTCAAAGCCCTCTTCTGGGCCCCACAGAGAACCCATCGCCTTTCTAAGATTCTGTGGCTGGGATTTTGCAACCTCAGGTGCCTCTGGTCCTGGGCAGTCCGTCTCAACGGAACACCTGCCTCCGCTTCCTGAAATCTTTTGTTGTGTGTCAACAAAAATATATGGTTTTCCTAAATTCTTCCCTTGCATCATCCAAAGACGCTCACCCGATGCCTTTGTACAAGAAGGGAACTTATCTTGGAAGGGTTTCAGTAACATCGATGTTAGGAACTTAAAATTTAACATTAGGCTTCAGGGGTCCTAAACCAGTGCCCTCCCGGCCTTCCCCTGACTGTCAGGGCAGCCCATGCTCCGACATAACCATCAGGCAAGGTTCCCCTGACTGTCAGGGCAGCCCATGCTCCGACATAACCATCCCTTCCCACACCAGCCACCTCCTTCCTCCTCTGGCTTCGATTAAGAATCCAGAGAAGGGGGGTGCCTGGGTGGCTCAGTCTTTAAGCGTCTGCCTTCAGCTCAAGTCATGATCCCAGCCTCCTGGGATTGAGCCCCATATCGACTCCCTGCTCACTGGGGAGCCTGCTTCTCCCTCTCCAGTGCCCCCATGGTTGTGTTCCCTCTCTCACTGTCTCTCTCTGTCATAAATAAATAAAATCTTAAAAAAAAAAAAGAATCCAAAGAAGGAATTTCTTTTCCAAGAACATAAGCTAGAGAACACTGTTTCCATCTTTATCTGCCTGAAATCCAGTTCGAAAATCATTTAATAAGGAACAGCACAGCATAGAAAGAGAACAGGCTGAGATTTGGAATTGTCGATCCAGTCTCTACACTCCGTCCCAACGAGCTGGGTGACCTTGGACAAGTCACTCCCCCCTCGGTTCCTTACCTGTGGAGTACGGGTCATGCCGCACAATGTGGAGAGTTGCTACAGGGGTGAAGTTATATGTTTAAAATGACCAACACAGATCACATGTCCTAGCAGACAGCAATCAATTCTGAGAATTTTCTATGAATTCTTCAAATATCTAGCACAGAGTAGATGCATATGGAGTGTGAGCCGCCTTCCTGGGTAGATGGTGAGCGCTGAAAGAAATTGTAAACAGCAAACTGAAATGGTGTAGGATAAAGAGCACCCCTCCTCTCCATTAGAAGCCCTTCCAATGTAAAATAAGAACAAGTTCCAGAGAAGGGCTCAAAGACAAAACAGGTCCCCCACATCTCCTGGCTCAGCGCAGGAGTTCCCTCGCAGTTCCTCTGACAGGCAGTGACTTCACGGCCCCAGGATCTTATCACACATCAACGTTCAGAAATAGTTTGTTCATAGGAGAGGCATTCCGGAATGCCAGGAAAGCTTGGGGGAGATCGCTATTCCCTCCACTTGTATTCACCCCTCCCGCTTCTCCACCTCCTGCTTTCTGTCCTTTTCAAGATCTTACTTAGAGTGGTGCCAGTTCCTGAACCAAGAGCGCTGACCCTGAAATTTCAACCCCGTTCGGAAGCTAGATGAGAAACAATAATGTATTCTGAGGATGTGACATCTCCAATTGGCTTTGGCTCCATCAGATCCAGAACTTAGACAAGCCTGGTGAGGGGGGACCAAGACCCGGAAACTCAACACTCACTGAGTGAGACAGACCCGGGGTCAGGGGAGCACAACAAGTGAGACCAGACAGGCAGAGATCTAGAGACCCATGGTCCCACGGGGGGCCCATCAGGCAGGCAGTCAGCACTGGGAGGCATCCCACAGGTGGTGTCACTGCACACAGGCAGAGCCTAGTGGCAGGGACACGCCGCAGACAGTAGAGCTTAATGCCGAGATCTGTCCACAAAGTGCAGATCCCCAGCCTCTAGAGAGGTGTTCTAGAGGGACAGGAAGGGAATATCCCAGCTTTGGGGAAACTGAGGAGTGAGCGGATGATTAGGGAAAGCAAAACAAACAAACAAACAAACAATCAAACAAACAAAAAAAAAAGTATAGGAGCTAAAATGGGACCCACTTCCCAGAGCCCTGACCTCAGATGGGGCTCAGTCATAGAAACAAAACCTGAGTCCTATTGGAGAAACTACGACTCAGCAGTTGTTGTGTCAACTGTGACCCTGGACACAACACGAAGACAGGACTGAATCCTCCCCCCACCCTCACCCCGTAGCTGAACCACGGTCAGGCCCCCACCTGCAGCCAGCAGAGGGCTATAGAGGCCAGGTCCCGGCAAGTGAATCCAGGGACAGTCAGGACACACCCTGCCCAACACAGCCCCTGCCCGAGAATTTAGTCAGAAATGTCACCTCTAGACAGTGAGGAACAGGCCGCAAAGCAAAGGCTCTCCCACTCAGGACAAGCCCCCCGGTTTGGCACGTGAACGCCCTTGCGTGCCTTCACGGAGGGTGTGGTCACTTCTGTCCAGCAGCTGCTCCTGCGGTCTGAGGACAAGAGAGATCATCAACCTGAACTTCAACAAGTAAACTGAGTATTTGAGCTGGTGCCTCTTTGGGACCTCGCTCTTGAGGACAGGGAAGACGCAGAGTGACTCCACTTGTTTCTCAAAGTGCGGCCATAGAGCACACCCCCAGCATCAGGAAATGGACATGGAAAGTTCTGGGACCTGGACTGAGTTGGAAACTCTGGGGTGGGGACGGGGAGCGACCTTCAAACCCACGCCTGGGACTGAAGCTGTGCTTAGGGGGTGGGCGCGATTTGCACTGCAAACCCTGTCTTCTGTTCCATGGTGCAGGGCCACATCAGGGGTCTGAGAGCCATGCGTGGGGGCAGGGCGAGCGGTGGGGGGAATCTTCTGTGTTTGCTCGTCCGCTTCAGCTGCCAAGTGTGAGCAACCCGGGGACCCTGTGACGTTCCCACTTCAAACTCTGCTTCCAAGGAAGTGAAAGGAAGCAAATGATCAAAGCTTGGCTCTGCATTACGTGGCGCTCAGAGTATTTCCTCCAGATCCACCTGTTTAAGACAGAAGCACATAAATACATGCTATTGTTGCCACTTCCGCCCACATCCCAGTGCACATCCCCTTTTGGGGGGCTGCCATCACAGATGTCGGAGTCGCTAGGGTGTCACCGAAGCATGAACGCTGATGTCAACCAGTGAAAGGAAAATGATTCTGTTTCCCCATTCTGTAGGAATTGGAAGGAGCATCAAGAGAAGGCGTGCGGGTGCACATGTGTGTTGTTCCTCGTGTCCTGGTGCTCGGCACCAAGGGGACGGGATGAACGTGTACTGACGTAGGCAGGAGGAGAGGCGGGTCTGAAACCCCAGAGCTACATCGGCAGGTCAACATTCTGTCTCAGACCAGGACCAGGAGGCCCGAGAAATGCTACTATGGAAGGTCAGAGGGACTTACCCGAGGCTGCGGGGGTCCCTCACAGAGCCCCGGGGCAGGGCACATGGCAGAACCCATGAGGGGCTGGATCCAGGATCTGGAGACTCACTTTCTCCAGGGCTGCTGACCTCCCCCCTGCTCAGCTCCCCGTCCGCACTGCCTCTCCTTTTCTTCATTGTCTCTTTCTCTGGGAAGTGAAGGTCTTTATTTCTCTGTGTGTGCATCCAACATGGCCGCCCCGGCCTCCATGTTGAATCACGTCCTATTTCAAGAACCCAGAGAGAATCAGGAGGGCCTCTAGGTCCTAATTCCCAATTGTAAGAAATAGGTTGTGATAAGCCATCCTCGTGAGGGTGTGAGGAGGGCCCTGTCCAATCTGGGTCAGACCAACAGTGGCCTGAGGCAGAGTCTCTTTTCTCTCTGTCCACCCGGTCGGGGTGCCAAAGACTCACTGAGAAGGGTGCGGCAGGTTCTGTGAGAGGGTGACCAGCTGTCAGAGGGGACTGCCTGTCCGGGACAGTGAACAGTGTCTCTACAAAACTCACATAGGACTGGAACTCCCAGGAGAGCTTATTCTGGACCCAGCTATCAGCAACACCACCCTGCCAGGGGGAAGGGCAGCCCGAGTCTGCACGTACGTGTCAGGACCCCTCTTTCGGGCACCTTAGCCCTCCCCACCAGGACTGTTAGCACCCTGAAGTCCGGGCATGACCAGAAGGAAGGTCTGCGCTCTTTTTTGTGCCAGTGCTTTTTCAGAGCTCCTAGAAAAACACGTTGAAGACAACGGTTTATCTGCCATTCTCTCCTTGGCTGGGACCTAAGGTCCTAATTGTACACGTCATTCTTTGTTTTGTTTTGTTTTGTTTTGTTTTTACAAAGATGCATGGAACGACATTCTAAAAACGTAATTTACAAAGTGACGCATCCACAAGCAGTGAATGCGTGCTTCTGCTGATTTCAGAATCATCGGGTCATCTCCCCTGGCTTGAGGCCACGCAAACTCGAGCCCAGAAGGTATGGCCCGAGCCAGGTAAGAGTCTGGAATGAATGGGGAATGGGCTCCATCCCACGCTCCCATACACAGAACCTGCCAATGCCATTTGGTGTATGCTCGGCACCCTCGGTGTCTCAATATTTTATGAATGACCCCTTCCAAGATTTGCTGGCCCGCACCGGGACCGCCTGCCTCACTGACATCCTGATGTGCTCTCGGGAAGGGGCCCCTCCCACTGAGAAGGTCCAGATGGTCCTGGCCATCCTCCATTTGCACCATCTCTTTGCCAAGCTAGACGAATGCAGGTTTTTAACCTCAGGGAAGTAGGATTATCAGGTTATTTTATCTCCCAGTAGAACTCTTACCTGGTCTGCCACTCAGTGTCCTGCTCAGCTCACGGAGGGCTCACCGGAGCTTCTGGGAACTGATGTTTTCTGGGGTTCACGGGCCTTCACCAACCCCTCCACCTCTCGGCCCTCCCAGGGTGTTTCTGCAGGATAATCATGCCTTCTAGCGGCCATCGGTGGCTCCCAAGACCGTTGAGGCCACAGAGCGTTAGAATGGCGCTGTCTCTCACAATGGAGCAGACACCACGGGCAATCTACAGGGTCAGCTTGTCCATCTGCCTTCCCAAATGCCTGCGTCCTCCCCTGGAGAACTTCGCATGGAAGCAAAGGACCCCAGCGTTGAAGGATGTGTGGTGGCGATCTAGAGCACGGTCCACAGCACGGCCCCCAAAGGAGCATGCCCGCCCCCCAGGGGTGCACAGAACACTCTACCAAAGGGAAGGAAGACATACAGAAATTTACTCATTTTTTCTATCTTAATATATATATAAAATGAATTATGCTTTACTGATATTGGGGTACATAGAGACCATAGCACCCATATAAAATGTATTGTAAAATGTGATCGTGGTATATTTATTTTTTCTGTTGGAGTACAGGATCCATTGCATCTGGAGACTAGTGATGCAGAGACAGATGCAGAGCCTGTCTGGGCTGGGGAGCGGGAGCCCTCATGGGACCAGAGTGGTCCGGGGTTCCTGCAGAGTTGGGCACATCGGCATGTGTCCCTGGTCTTCCCTCTCACTGGCTGTGTGACCTTGGCTAAGTTACTCCACCTCTCTGTTCCAGTTGGGATAATGCTAGCTTCCCTCAACCACTTACTGGGCATAATAGAAGTTTACTTTTCTTTTACACTCGCGTCCCACTGCCAGTGTCCCTGATGAGAACACAGCTTCCCTCCAGATCTGGATGTGTGGACCCTGATGCCCTCCGTGATGCTGCCCCCCTGTCCCCTCAGAGTTGTCAGCATCCCGTGAACAGATGTGGAGAGTGAGTGGAGAAGGCACAATTGAGAAATGTCGTCCCTGGCCAGGCAGCCACTTCTCAGCAGTAACCGAGAAATCCGTTAGCGAAGGAGGGAGGGCAAGGGGCACATTTTGGAGGACAGTTAATTACCTCCTTGCCACACTCTCTGGGCCAGTTTCTTGGTCACTAAACTGAGGAGGATATCATACCTAGCTCAAATGCACGGCATGAGGTTGGATGGTGATCACGCAATGATGATTAGCTGCTATTGTTAACATTAGGAACTGGACCTTGCTATCATTTTCCCCGAGCTGAAAGGCTGAACCTTGTGGATGAATCCAGACGTTGTGGGGCCTGGGTTCTGGGGTTCCAGAAGCAAGTCAGTTGCAAATTCCCTGGGAAGACACTATTTTTGGATATAGGTTTTCATCTGGTAAGAGGGAGGATGGTCTGCTCTTCCTCCTCCTCCCCTCTGTCTGCTCAGTCTTTCTTCTGTGGAGTTCGTTCAGGAAGGAGGGATTGGAAAAAGGGCCGTGGTCCCTTCCAGGTCTGGCAGGGGTTCCCTCTGGCTGGGACAGCTTACCTGAGCAGCAGGGGACAGGTGTTGCCTTTCCCATGGACACTGGAGAGTGAACCAGCCCAGTGACCTTCTGCAGCAACGGCATGGCCCAGGGAGTCCTCACCCTCTTTTCGGGAGCACCGGTGGCCTGATCTATGCCTCCTCCCTCCACCCTGCCCTAGGGGCCCATCTCCTCTCTACCTGCTCACCTGGCAAGTCGGCTGCCTACTCAGGCATTTACCTGGCTAAGGAAAGATCCATCTCCTCTTCTGCCATCCCAGCCCCGCTCGCGCACCCCTCCTTTGTTAGAGAGGAAGCAGAGCACCGTGGAGGTCTCGGCTTCACAAGGAACCTGGTTAGATGAGCTCCCCCGGGGCACAGTCACCTGTGAACTTCCTGCGCTGTCCTGGAAAGGTGACAGCAGGCAACGGAACTCCACCCTGACATCTCGAGCCGCTGGGAATACCCTTGGTGTCGCCCTGCCCCCAGCTCGATCCTAGGCTGACCTTTTCTGCCCTTCCCCTCCATCCTCCCAGCCAGATTGGTGGGGCCGGCTCCAATTCCTATCTGAATCCAGGGCCAGAAAGACATGTGGACACCCTAGGCAGGCTCATCCCTTGGCACACCTTCACGACAAAGCACTTTAAATATTTGTTCAATAAAAATTCAGTAGGACCGGAGAGATACTTATGTTCTGTTAATGGTTACAGAAAGATTTTTCCTTTCTCATTCCTCACCACCAGCCAAAGAACTGATGTTCTAAAACAGAAGAAGCCAAAAACCCAGTAAGACGTGTCTCGTCGTTTTCTGTAAATTCTCCTTTTTCAGTCTTTCCTGTAGTTTCTGAAAGGGAGTGATTTCCCGAGAGGCATACACCAGAGTTTCAAATTTAAGTAACAAAACAAAACTCGCTTTTAATTTCACGCTATGCTTTATTTATTTTCCAAATTTCGCCCGACTGTGCCTGTTAGCTTTTAGCTGACCGTGAGTGCATGGGAATGCCTGGGTGAGCAATGTGTTTACTTCTTTCTTTTTCTTTTCTCTTTTATCTCATTTTGGTTTTTTTGGTTGTTTGTTTTTTGGGGGGTTTTTTTTGGTTGTTTTGTTTGCTTGTTTATTTTGAAATGCCCAGTCCAGCTTACCCCACTAGGGTCAGAGCGAGAGCCGTTTCCAGCCACACAGTTAGGTGAGGCGGAGCTCAGAGGACCTGGGTGCACCTGGATTTTTCTGGAGATGATTTTGTGCTCTTGGGTGCTGCTCAGCGGGTGTGTCCCCTGTTCCGGCTACCCGACGGAGCCACCACCCCCTGCTCCAGGGAGCACCTCTCCACTCTCCTGGCCCCTCTCCCAAACCCTCTCTCTAGTGCTTAGAGGGCTGTGCTCAGTCGAGGCACCTCGCCCACAGTGAGCTCCTGAAGCAAATTCTGCCACTTTAATAGCACATGCAGGGGAAAAAATGTTCACCTGGACGCCAACTTGCCCAGCTGGAATCCAGTCCCAGCCCCTTACTGACTGTGTAAGCTTGGCAAGCAATTCGGCTTCTCAGGATGTCTGGGTGACTCAGTCAGTGAAGCGTCTGCCTTCAGCTCAGGTCATGATCCTGGGGTCCTGGGATCAAGTCCCACATAGGGCTCCCTGCTCAGCGGGGAGCCTGCTTCTCCCTCTCCATCTGCCTCTCCCCTGCTGTGTTCTGTGTGTGTGTGTGTGTGTCTGTGTGTGTGTGTGTGTGTGTCAAATAAATAAATGAAATCTTTTTTTTTTTAAATTCAGCCTCTCTGAACCCAGGCTCAGTCAACTGTAGGGAAGGATAAAGGCCCCAAGCTCACTGGATTATCCAGAGGTTTCGGGTACCATATGCAGAGTCTGGCTGAGGGAGGCTCACGATACACAGACACTCCTCTTCTTAGGATAACTGGCCTGTGGCTGTCTTCCTGCAAAGTGGTGTCAACGTTCCTTACCCTGCATACACAGATCCGAGGCAGGTAACTTGTGTCAAAAACCGGAAGGCCACCCAGCTGTCAGCTCTGACCTCCCGCTTCCATGGGTGACCCCTCTAGGTGGTTTGAAGCTAAACAGCTGTGGAGTGTTGATGGAGCCCCTTCCTACACATGCCTGCCAGACCCCAACTCTTCTCACCAAAAGACTAGTGATGATGCAATTGTCACAATCCCAAAGTTCGGATGCATACTTTCCTGAGTCCTAGACAAGGCTTAACCTCCTACTAGTCTACTGATCTGGGGTGAATTAGAAGAGTACCATCTTTATCACCGAGTTTTGTAGGGATTAAGTGAGGTAATGGGTTCTCTAGGCTTCTCAGCACAAACCTGTGGAAAGGGGTGTTATGGGCCCAAGGAGGGGTTTCTGACACCCTGGAGAAAACCACATGTCTCTCAGGCTTCTGCACTGGGAGAAACAGGAAGCTCTTCTTGGGGATGGTTCTGGGCCCCGAGGATGAGAATGGGCTGTGAGTGCAGAAGACTGGGGTGTGGGACCCCTTTAAAGCCCTAGAGGGCTGGAGACCTGTCATAAAGTAGGGGACCAACCCCACTCCCGGGGACAAAGGCAAGGATGACAGGAGTCAATTCTGATTTCTCTGCCATCTCTGCAAGGGACATCATCCTTGGCACCCTCTGCTTCCTGCTCTTTCTTTCTCTTTTCCCCATTTCCCTTTATAATCACTTTTGATCCTTGTACAACACAGGGGTTAGGGGCACCAAGCTCCCTTGCACTCAAAAATCCACAAATAACATCTGACTCCCTTAAAACCTAGCTGCTGGTAGCCTGCGGTTGACCAGAAGCCTTACTGAGAACATAAAGAGCCCATGAACACATTTTGTATGTTCTATGGATGAGATGCTGTTTCTACTATAAAGTAAGCTAGAGGAGAGAAAATATTATTGATAAAATCATAAAGGATGAGAAAATACAGTTATAGGACCATGCTGTATTTATGGAAAAAAAAATCTATGCGTAAGTGAATCCCGGCAGTCCGAACCCACGTTATCCAAAAGTGAACTGTACTTGAGGGCAGGAACTCTCCCGTCCCTGGTGCCCCACCCAGTCTGGCCTTCTTGCTGATGCGGAATTCGTTTCTTTGGTCGCGTTCTGTTAAGCAAGAGAAGAGTCCTCTGTCCCACCTCAGTTATCCCGGGACTGGAGACCCAGGCCATTACTCCACCAAGAAGCATTCAGGGGGCTCAGAGCCATCAGGCGCCCCCATGGGCTTGTTGATCTCATCTGAGAGGCAACTAAGCTTAACTCCTTAGGCCGCCTTGGAATAGGAATGGTGGCTGAGTAGAGAGACGGCCCCTGAGGCCACACACGTTCCTGGTTGGGAGAGCTGGGCATGGTGTGCCTGTGCAAAGTCGTAAGCCACTGGAGGACCAGAACTGGGCACCTGGGAGGGACACCCCCTCGAAGACATCAGTCTACATTTCTTTCACTTTGGCCTTAGAGACACCCAAAGCAAAATTGGATCCTTGTAACCAGTCAGGGGTTGGAGAACACAGGAGACAAGCATCCATTATGCTCAGATCTTGTTCATCCCAGAGTTGGAAGGAAGAGGCTCTGTAAAGTCAAGGCTGGCCATGCCACTGAACAGAGCAGACTTCCCAGGATGACTGGCTGCCCCCAAGAGCGCAGGTGGCCTGGGGTCTTGCCAAGGATTCAGTTCCCTCGCAACAGAAACAAATGAGAAGTGGGCATGTGTGTACCACATTTTTAACAAGCAAAGAAAGCAGCCAACACCAGTGAGCAAAGACTGAGCTATCTACTGGAATAATCAAGTGTCTGAAAAATCAATTCTACCAAGGAGAGACAACATAAAGAAGGCTGAAATGCCTGCTGTGTGTTGGGTTGAAATTCTTTCCTGGTGCAGGAAATCCATACCGGGAATCAGAGGGAGGCAGAAGAATTATTGGGCAGGTATAATATCACGTGTGACTCGCGAAGAAGTTGTAAAGATAACACTTGTAAAAAGGAAGTAAGGAACAGCAGGCTTTTTACCAATGCATCAGGGAAAAGAAAATGGTCCTCTCCTAACTCAGAAGGGGCATGGAATCAATGAGGGGTCTGAAATGGCCAAGGAAACAGCCCATTCTTCAAAACCATCCTTAGCAATCGGAGTGAGAAGGGGAATACAAACACCAAAGCCTTCGGAAATAACTACCGGCAGAAGCAAAGGCGGTACCCTTGGGGCATCCGAGGACCCTACGGAACAGGTGCAGGCAAGCTCCCGAGGGATTATGGGAATGGATCCACACCCACCAGGTCACCTACAGTAATGCCTGGGAAATGGCGTTGTTACCCTCATTATTACTTTCAGTGAACAAAGTTAGAGACAGTTCTGAAAGAAGACGTCCAATATTCTTTTTAATTTCTTTTTGGGATTGCAGAATTCATTGATGATGCACCACACCCAATGCTCCATGCAGTACGTGCCCTCCTTAATACCCACCGCCAGACTCACCCAACCTCCCACCTCCCCGCCTCCAAAACCCTCAGTTTGTTTCTCAGAGTCCACAGTCTCTCATGGCTCAAGACGTCCAATATTCTTGGTGGAAATAATCACAGAGGAGGAAGGGAGGAAAGCAGAAGACATTTTGACCCTACATGTCAAGGCAAATGTCAATTACTGGGGAAACTCACCAAGCACGTGGAGGGTCACAAAATGCTCCTAAGTCTAAATTCCCAGCATGCGGATCTGAATCCAGCTGCGTTTACGGATGTGGTTTCAGGGACACCTGGGGGGCTCAGTCGGAAGCCCCCAACTCTCGATTTCAGCTCAGGTCATGATCTCAGGGCTGTGAGATGGAGCCCCGGTCCAGCTCCACGCTCAGCAGGGAGCCTGCTTGATTCCCTCTCCCTCTCACTCTGCCCCTACCCCCTGCCCCTATGTGCTCTCTCACTCCCTCTCTAAAATAAATAAGTAAATCTTTTTCAAAATGTGGTTTGTGCCCCCTCTCTCCCACCCAAAATGCCAAACTGGTGAAGAAAAGAGCTGCTAACTAGACAGGCTTGCATTTTCAGTGGGTTTGTGCCTGCGCGATCCACAGACTATAGAGGAAGACCAACGCCTGCACAGCCCACACCCCCACCCCCCACATGAGTCCTGTGGGCTAGAAGGCCCATCTTGAGGTCCTGCCATTACGACAGCCGCCCCTGGGCCCTGCACCTGCCCCACGGCCACAGTTCTATAGAGTTCTTTTCCATCTCCTTCTTTTGGCTCCCTTTCTTCTCAGACACATTTATTGCTCTCATTTGAGGGCCCCCCACCCTGTCCCCATTCCACCCCCCACCCAGGTGCCCATACCACTCACTGCCTCGGGACGTCCTTCGTATCCCTGCAGAGCCCTGGAGGCTGGGCCTTCCTCCAGTCTTATGCTCTTAGGGCCAAGCCTGCTATGGGATGACAAACTAAATTACATTAAATAGTGAGTGGGCTAACGTGCCCATGTTAGCAAGGTGCTTCAAGCGATAAAGTCTTACTCCAGAGAAATAACTCGCAGTGCTATTCAGGCTCTGGGGTGAGGTAATGGGGATGGTTTAGGGATGACAAGCCCATTGGGAGTCTCACATTAGAGACGTTGCCTGTGAGTAAGGCATAAGCAGGTGCCACTTGCGGTTACACCCAGGGCAAGAGGTGTGGCTCTGAAAGGGGCCACATGTATCTATATGAGGGACGCAGAAAGGAAGTCTGACTCATCTCTCTACTAAGTCCTATTTAATATCTCAATTATCTCATTACTGGTCTTTCAAAACGGAGAGATGACAGTGAAGTAATCTCATTTGTATGAATCTCTACATATTATCACCAAAAATGATCATGTTAGGTAATAGATTTATTTGGCTATAAATTATGGAATTAATGTTTCTAAAACATAATTAGGTGTGCGTGTGAAATCGACACACCCTGGGGCTCACGCACTGATGAAAATTACACGTAATAGATGTACTCTTGAAAACTCATGTATAAATAGAAATACGTACCATTTTTAAACGCATTAAGGAATCTTGCTAGTTAAACAAAACCTGTAATTATACCTATTTAAGAATGAGGATCCTCTACATTTAGAATATTTATGCTGTTATTTATAATATGGTCTACTTGAATGTACGTATTTACTCACTGTGACTACGTACACATGCGTGTGGGTATGTGTGCACACAGTACTATGAAATATACGGTAGCTACATAGCCTTAAGCCAGTGGTAAATTTTCCTCCCCTGGTCTTACTTTCTTTTTTAAATTCCTGCCCTGTAAACCATCCAGGCCTTACTGAAGGCGGGTTTAGTTAGTTTATCAGCCTTCCATTGGCAGGACGCTCCCTGGGGGTCACGTCCTGCAAACAAATCAATCTTGCTCCCCATGGTGGGTAATTGTAAAGAAACAGGACCCAGTGGAAACTGAGTCATATTGTTCTAACATCCCCTTCCTGGCAAATTGTTTTTCTCATTTTGCTTCCGAATTTGTCGGGGACTGGGGAGCCCTGAGCGGACCATTTCAGATGGAAATGTTGCTGGTTCCGCATGGTAGGGCAAAGGAAAGCCCATAACCTCGTAGATTGGACTTAAATTTCCTGCCCAGCTTCCTGAACAGGGGTTTTCAGATTCTTTTAGCCCAAGTATTTATTATCTGGGCTTACTGTATCTGTAGGTCACTGGCTGTTACTTTATTGCTGTGTTTATGAGCTGGTCCAAAAACTTTCAATCTTAAAAAGGTGAAATGATTCCATCTATAATTTCAGTGCTGGCTGTAACTGCCACGTAAGAATATGTTTTAGAAACTGCCTTCACAAAGAATTAAGATGTGTACCCTACAGAAAATACTATGTGACAATCACAAAGTCAGTAGAGAAAGGGAGAGAAATGGCTAGGTATTTCATTGTCTGTCTTCTCTGACTGAGTAACAACATTTTGGCAACCCACTTTGGGTTTTCTTTAGACAGGGAGTACCTGGGTCTTGAAAGATGATCTCTTCCCACTGAATGAAATGTCTCCTGCGTGTTATTCCTTGTTGGTTACCAGGGAGGCCTCCTTGATGTTGTCTGTTGCTCCAACCATCTTCTTGCTTGTTCTTGTCTACCTACAGATGCCGTCCATATTGGTCTTTACAACTTCGAACAGCCCACATCCTAGCCAGTGCTATGAAATCCAGGAAACTCTTGTATCATATACCCTGATTGGAGATTTGGAAAATGTGATCACAATATTTGTAAATGAATATGTTCAAAGACAACATGGAAGCAGAAGAGGCAGAGGCATGCCCAGGGTAGAGAGAGGCAGCTACGAGGAATCATGGACAGCGACGTCAGCCAGCTCTGCACCCTCATCAGCAGGCTAGCCTGGAGGATGGTCCCCAAGGGCAGCTCCGACTATCTCTTAACCGGTGCTGGGACTGATCCTGACACCCAGAAAAATTCCCAGGTCTTCTCATATCATGTTCCAAATACAACGGTAGAAAAGCTCATCAGATTTTTGCTCATAAGGTGTGGAGGTGGTGCATTTATTTGTACGGCAGAGGTAAAATGTTAATGATATTCATTATCATTAATGGATAGCATGCAATGAATTGATAAATCACCTCATTTATATTTTATAGGCATTGAATGTGGGTCCTTTCTTTCCAGCCATCTCCCCTTGGTCCAAAAGATCTATAATGTCATAACAGTGGAGAATCCCAGCATTGCTACTGTCATTTCCTTTTTTAGACACATTTATTGATTATACTCTGATGCCTATTGCCTCCTTTAGACTACTGGTAATTCGGAAGCAATAGGAGCGTTTGACCACAACAGGGGGATTTCTCCCACCGGATCAGCTGGGTTCTAGGACCAAAAAAGTAACTCTGCGCACAGGATATGACAGACTCAGAAAGAAAGCTCAATGAAGAGACAAGAGTCCAGGGTTCGAATCCTGGCCCCACCACTAACTAACTCTATGACTCTGGACAAAGTAATCCTCAGTTCCCTCATTTGGCAAAGAAAGGGGTAGACTGCGTGGTCTCCAAGAGCCCTCGTGGCTCTAACATTTTATGTTCCTGTGACAACGGAAGCTGTAACAATCAGACACATGGAGAAATCAGTAGTGGTCCAATGTCTCTGATTTCCTTCGGTGGGATCCGGGAGAGCTGAGGGAGAGAGCCATCTAGGCACACTGGGAACATCCTGAAAACATGCTGAATCAGGAAGAGACACAAATGAGGGAAACTGGAATGATTATCAAAGGGATCCAAGGTTTGATGAGAAAATTGGCACACCAGCCCTGGTGACTCCGGGCAACCCTGGGTGATGGTGTGAGCACGTGACTTCAGGTTGAGGAATGATTCCAGGAGAACAGATCAGAGCTGGGACCACATGTGCTGGGAGTATTCTGGGGTCCCCGTTCTCAGCAGATCAGGTTGCTTAGCATGGCATGGACCCCCCCTTCTTAATAGAACTGCTGGTGCTACACAGTAATATATTCTTTTTTGAAACTCAAAATGACAACAATAACTAGGGCTTCTGGGGACCATTTTCAGAGTGGCATTTGAGCATGGGTGGACAACTGAATCAACCTACTATGTCACCCAGTTCTCACTGATGAAAGGCACATGGTTAGCAATTAGTTTTTTGAGGGAAAGATGGATTTATTCAATAAATGTTGCTAAGATTTTGGAGAGACAAAGCTAAGCATGTAGGGGGAAAATTAGATTACTTTCTTCACCTCATATGCCAAAATAAATTCCAAAAGAATTAAATATTTAAGTGAAAAAAATGGCAAAAGGGAAAACAAATTTTGAGTTATTTCTGGAGACAAAGTTTAATAACCTTATTATATAAAACCTACTTATAAATAACATAGGAGAAATTCCCTAATGAAAAAAGAAATAAAGAACAGAAACAGGCAACTCATAAATGAAGACATAAAATTGACCAGTAAACAGATGAAAAATGTCCAACCTCATAAAGAAATCAAAGTAAACACAAATGGAAACATTTGAAAAACCACTTTAGTCCAACAGAGATTTTACTTTAGGGGCACCTGGGTCGCTCAGTCCATTAAGCATCTGCCTTTGCCTCAGGTCATGATCTTAGGGTCCTGGGATCAAGCCCCACAGCAGGCAGCCTGCTTCTCCCTCTCCTCCCCGCCTGTGCTCTCTCTCTTGCTATCTGTGTCTCTCTCTCTCTCAAATAAATAAATAAAATCTTTTAAAGAATGATTTTACTTTTTTTTTATGTTATGTGAGTTACCATATAGTACATCATTAGTTTTTGATGTAGTGTTCCATGATTCATGTTTTGCATATAACCCCCAGTGCTCATTACAACACATCCATCACAGAGCAACCCCATCCTCCCACTCCCCTCCCCTCTGAAACCCTCAGATTGTTTCCCAGAGTCCATAAACTCTCATGGTTCATCTCCCCCTCTGATATCCCCCCGTTCAGTTTTCCCTCCCTTCCCCTAATGTCCTCCATGCTATTCCTTATGTTCCACATATGAGTGAAACCATATAATTGACTTTCTCTGCTTGCTTATCTCACTCAACATAATCCCCTCCAGTTCCACCCATGTTGATGTAAATGATGAGTACTCATCCTTTCTGACGGCTGCATAATATTCCACTGTATACATGAACCACATGGAATAAAGAAGATTTGACTTTAAATAGTGCTGAATATTGGTGAAGCTTTTTATTTATTTATTTATTTATTTATTTGCCTATTTTATTTTATTTTATTTCTTTTCAGTGTTCTTGCATTCATTGTTTACATACCACACCCATGCACTACGTGCCCTCCCTAATACCCACCACCATGCTCACACTTTGAGGGAACCGTGAACCCATACTGTATGCATGGCTCACCAGTAGTCACGATCCCTGGGTTGCACTTGGAATTTACTGGTACCCTGGGATGGAGACTGGCCAGCTGTTTACCGAATCCATCTTTCTTTCTTCTGGGCTTAAAACTAGACTACATGTCTCAGCCTTCTTAAAGAGAGGAATGACCATGCAACTAAATGTTCGCCAAAGGGATGTCGCCAGAAAAGAGGCCCACCATTCTAGGCCTGCCCATAGATGCCAGACATATGACCCTACCATCTCTCCCTTGTCTGCTGACCAGAAGCAAAGGATGTAGCCAGGCATCCGAAGAGTCTAGGAAGCCACAAGATTTAAAAAAAAAAAAAAAAAAAAAAAGCCCTGAGTAGAACAAGCTCCCTCTCTTGACCCTTGTGCCATTTTGTTCTTCACGGACAAGGAATAAAATTCTTCTGTATTAAACCACTGAGGATGGGAGTTTATTATTCTATCAGCTCGTGAGCATTACTGTCAGGGACTTTTTTTTTTTTTTTTAATGGCACCTTGAAGGCAAGTGCTTTGAAAAACTTAAATATGTGATAATGATTTAGTGACTGAGTAACAGGTAGAGAAGATAGACATGGAGGCCAGATGGTCTGCAAGCCGTGGTAAGTCATGGCAAATATTTGGTAAATGTGCAGCCTGGAATGTCTTGGAAGGGAGACTTCAGGCCTCCTGAGCCCTCAGCTCCAGAGAAAGTGGTGGCAGGCATTAGAGTGACCGCCTAGATCTGTGACCACCTAGATGTAGGTATGTAAATACCTTTTACCAGAATCACATGGTTTTCCAGCAGAGACAGAGAAGGCGTGAGAAAGTCTACAGATAAAAAGTCTAGAAATAAAACTTTAAAGATAGAAAAGTTAGTGCTTCTGGACCCCAAATAATAAGAGATAAGACTGGAAAATTCTCGTCAAACTTCCCAGTTAAACAACAAAAAGATTTTAAAAAAGAGATTTGGATGGTGGCAATGATCCAGTCACCCAAGGGTGATTTTAAAGATTACATCCTGGTAATCGTGAACTTGAGGAGGAGGGAGCACAGAGATAAGGCAGGCTGGAGGGCTTTGCCTAGGAAAGGCCCTCAGCTGGGCTGCTGGTCCAGGAACGGCCTGGAAAAAGACAACAAGAAGCTACTAAAGACTTGAGGGAACTCTCCCACCATGAAAATGAGAAATTTAGACCATAAAGATCTTTGATTTGGGACTAAATCAGCACTTGGGTCCTCAAATTTGTTGGGTCAGGCACTACACTGGGATGGCTGAGCTGTCTATTATACTAAACCTCTCTTATTCTCTGTGTTGGGATGCTGACCCTGGAAGGATTGCAGGCCCAGGACTAATTCCTAGGGACGGGGAACAACGCAGGAGGGTGTCTTTCAAATGTAAACTAACCAGGTCAGTGCCCTCACGTCCAGCCCTGTCCTCTGCCCAGTTTTTTTTTTCTTTCTTTTTTTTCCCCAGTGTTCCAAGATTCATTGTTCATGCACCACACCCAGTGCTCCATGCAGTAGTTCCCTCCTTAATACCCACCACCAGGCTCACCCATCCCCCCACCTCCGTTTCCTCCAAAACCCTCAGTTTGTTTCTCAGAGCCCACAGTCTCTCATGGTTCATCTTCCCCTCCAGTTTCCCCCAACTCCCTTCTCTTCTCCATCTCCCCATGTCCTCTGTGTTATTCCTTATGCTCCACAAGGAGGTGAAACTATATGATAATTGACTCTCTCTGCTTGACTTATTTCACTCAGCCCATTTGTAGCCATTGCTGCTATGAACATTGGGGTGCAGACGGCCCTTCTTTTCACTACATCTGTATCTTTGGGGTAAATACCCAGCAGTGCAATTGCAGGGTCATAGGGAAGCTCTATTTTTAATTTAAGGAATCTCTATCCGGTTTTAACTCTCTAGGACACTATGCCCCTCCCCTAATCAGGGCCAGGTACCAGACAACTGGAAACAGCCCCACACCCAGAGTCTGCTGAAACTGTTCAAGCTGCCCATCCTAAGCCTGCTTGCTGTGCCTCCCCCCTTCCATTTCTTCTTGTGGGAACCACAGTAAAAGCCTTTGGCCACATTTCCACTGGCTCCCTCTGCCTCCTGATGACCCCGTTGCTTCCCTGTCTGTCCCTGATGTCATGTTCCCCTCCGCTGGGGTCTGGGAGTAACAAACTATCTTTTCAATGGCAGCGGTCTCCTGATCCATTGACCTGACTGTACCGCAAATTTTCCATCAATATACTATATTTTAAAACAACAACTAAGCATTAATACCCATTTTAGATGTTGCCATGGAGAAAGATGCACCAAGGGTTTCCTCCCAGTGAACAGGACCAGGTATAACTGAGGACCGTCCCCTCTCCCCAGGGTAGGGTGCCTTTATAATGCCTGTCTGGCCAGATTTCAAAATTGCCATGAGCAGGTAGCCACCCTGTGTTTCTTATTCTTCCCTCCTTTGAAATGGAATGTTATCATGTTACCCTGTCCCTGGTGCACAATTATATATCGGAAATGAGGAGGGGAAGGAACTTGTCTTCTGAATTCTCAGGTTTCTGGATCATGGGGAGCTGTACAGGTCTGGCCTGGAGAGGAGAGTTCATGCCCCAGAGACCCTCAACTCCAGGGACTGGCATGGGGGGGGTGTCTTTGACTTGTTCCCCATGGAGAGGTTAAATCTGTTCCATGTGGAAAAGAAAAAGGAAAGAGATAAATAATTGGTCATCAGAAGGGCAGACCATGGTCTAGACTACCAAGTTCTTTTTAAGATTCTTCTCCTGTTTCCTGGGCTCACTACTAACCTATATTTGTGTCCCCACTGACAGCAGATATGACCACATGTTTGAGCTCAAGCAAGGCGACAACGGGGTTGAAAAGATGCACATGACTTCCTGCCCTGGCCTGGCCTCCTGTTGTCTTTCCCTCAGCCTCAGGTCTGTGCGAAGACTCTAGGACACCAGTCTATGGCCCTGGAACCACCACCAGAGGACAGAAGGATCCTCCGTCCCTATATGATTTCCCTCTCTGCCACCAGCCGGCCTTTGACTTCACGAAAACATCGCTTCCCCAAAAAGTTATGTCATGTGGCAGTCCTGGGGAGTACGATCTGGAAATAGACCACAAAGCTGATCACATGATAAATCATTTGATTCACTGCGGAGTGGCTAAGATCACAGGCTTATACTAGCTGTGTGACCTTGACCAAGTTACTCACTCTGTGTCTCTCTTTCCTTACTCATAAGATAGGTATTCTGACAGTAACTATTTCAAAGTGTTGTGGGGAAGTTTCAGTAATTCACTGAATTATTAATTCAATATTTGTAAAAGCTTTTAGAACAGAGTTAAGTTTCAAGGTACTGTACAAGTTAATTTTTATTTGAATTCACAATTCCACTTTTAGTATCATCCTAAGGTCATAGTCTTAGATTTTATTTACTTATTCACCAGATGTTTGGGGAATTCTGACCATCTGCCAGACATTCTAATAAGCACTAAGTAAACAGTGGTGAAAAACTGATGCGGCCAAGGATTTGTAAACAAGGATTTTGCTGCTATATTATTCATGCCAAGAAAAAAAAAAAGAATAACTTGGATGTCCCTCAATAAGAAATTATTAAAGAAATTATGCTATACCTATGGAGAGGAACAAAATCTTGACACTAAATAAATCAAATAGAAAAGCCTCAAAATGCTTTGGAAGATATTCACGATGTAAGTACTTGCCTCAGGGCCTCTGTATGTGCCCTTCTATATGCTTGGAAAGCTTGAAACATAGAAATTGCTTCATAAATAATTGCTGGATGAATTAATGAACTGGAAGAGATAAATTGTAAAATAATACATACTATATATTTCTGTTTTTTAAGTACATGCATAGTAGAGAGACTTTAAAGTTTACCAAAATATTACAATGACTAGGGTCGGTTGAGAAGATTGTGGGTGATTTTGACTGTCTGTATTTGGGGAATTTTCTCTAACAAACTTTTTATTATTATTATTTAAAAAGGCAGCTTGTTTTTAAAGGAGAATCTGCATATGAAGAATCAAATATAGTTCACTTCCTAAGGAAAATAAGAATACAGACTTCAGAACAATAATATGAGCTAATTTTATCAGATGCTGACCACGCACCAGCCAGTGTTCTAAATGCTTCACATGCATTACTCCATTTAAACATCACCACAACCTAAGGTGGTGGCCGTGACCCTCACCCAGCAGGGTCTGACAGCAACCACCCTGAGATCCCTAGGCTGGGGTAACTTATCCTCCCCAGAATGGCACTGATTTGACTGCAGTCCTTGGGCTAGCCATTTTTTTTTTTTTTACTTTCTTTCTTAATTGTGGTAAAACACATCTACAATCTAACCTTTTAGCCATTTTTCCGTGGCATTCAGTGCTTTCATAGTCTGCGACCACCATCCCCATTCAGCCCCAGAACATTCTGTCTCCCCAGACTTAAACCCTGTCCCCACTAACTGCCTGTTTTTCCGTGACCTCAAGCCCCCGGCAACCACCACTGTGCTTCCGGTCTCGACGAATTTAACTACTCTAGGCGCCTCTTGTAAGTGGGATCACAGTGTTTGTCCTTTTGTGACTGCTGTGTCTCACTTAGCATGTCTGCGGTGTTCACCCACGTTGTCTCAGGTGTCAGAATTCCCTTCCTTTTTAAGGTTGAATCTTCTATTGTGTGTACACACGGCTTTCCGTGTAGCCACTCATCTGTTGATGGGCACTTGAGTCGACTTCTACCTTTCGGCCACTGTGAATAATGTTGCCGTGAACACGGATGTGGGACTGTGTGTTCAAGTCCCTGCTTTCAGTTCTTCTGAGCATATAGACAGAAGCGGGATCGTGGGCTCATAGGGTAATGCTGCTGTAACTGCTTTCCAGAAGGGGCTGCTTCAAAACCTAGGACTTAGAGGAAGTCAATCTGGTGCCACTTTTCTTAATGCTTCTCTCTTTTTCTTTTTTCTTTCTTTCTTTTTCTTATTTTTTAAGATTTTATTTATTTGTCAGAGAGCACAAGCAGGGGGAGCAGCAGGCAGAGGGAGAAGCAGGCTCCCCTCTGAGCAAGGAGCCCAATGCGGGACTCGATCCCAGGACCCTGGTATCGTGATCTGAGCCAAAGGCAGATGCTTAACCAACGGAACCACCCAGGCATCCCCGCACTTATCCTTTCTGCCTTGTTTTCTCAGCTCTCCTCGTCTTAGCCCCCACTGCTTTCTTTCACCCTGGGAGAAGGCCACAGAGGAGAAAAATGGTGTAAGTAGTTTCAGGAGCTCCACTCCAGATTTAAGGTAGGACACACTTCTGTGACTCCTTTCTTCCTGCACAAGGGGGCTAGGACCCTGTGGGTCCCTGAGTCGGATGAAAACGGCAGTCAGGTTGGAATTCTAGCCATGCCCCACAGATGGCTAATAGCACCCCTAAGAAAAGTCAGAAGCTCCGTTTTCCAATCCATAAAATGCCTTTTCTCTCGGATTCTCAGAACTAGGTTCTGATTGATTACTCTAGACTTACAAAGGCCCAGACAAGAGTAAAATGCTAAGCAAACTGTTTCCATTTTGGCGGAACACTGTGCTGAACAAAGAATTTCATGTCACTGGTGGGACGATGCTTTAGAACACAGGCTGCATCCATTAGGTGACAAGCAGTCAGGAACACACCCAAGGCTCCTTCCCTCCTACCAGCTTTGGGGACAGGGGACCCAGGGCGCCCCAGACACACTCCCCCTTCTGCAGGAAGGCTGCCTTTCCCTGTTGCCCGTCATTGGATTTTTTATGCTTGAAAGTTAAACCTCCCAGGTGACACTTACGAAGCACCTGAATCAGAAAAACAACAGCAACACCCAAAACAGCAACAACGAAGGAACTGGGAACTGAAAGGAAACTGTCTTCTTTGTATCCAATTCCAAACGGATTTCTTTCTTGCTCCATTTGTCTCTTCTCTCTTCACGTCTGGGAAGAAATGAAGTTACCCGCCACCACCAGGGATGGCCCCTCCCAGTCACGTGAGGGGCCCCCAGCCTCTCTCCATGGTCAGGGGATTGATGGATTTGGTTGAGGGCAGGGGCGGGGCATCCCAAATGACCCCCCAAAGGTGGACCCGGGAGACTTCCCACAGACTGCCCCAACCCTGGCCGTGTAGGTATAGAGCTTGGTTTATGATTTCTATCACAGATGTTTATTTTTCAGATTTACTCAAATTGATGTTCCCAAGGTGCAAGCTGCCTGAACTGTGAGCGCCTCCAAAGCTGGAAGGAAACCAGACAACCCACCTAATCTGTCACCTCGGATGTACCCTAAACAGAGACCAATCACGCGGCAGTGGACGCCCCCGTCCCACAGCCTTCTGCGGCAACGACGTTGCTATAATTTGATCCCTTTGCAATAAATTATTTGCAATAAATTACATGCCCACTCTTCCCCCACCCCAGGCAGCCTTCTTTCTGCTCTAGGAACAGAGAGAGAAAGGCTGGGGGGGAGGGTCTGCAGAAGATGGAAACCAATGACCTTAAACTTGGCACTTCTGCCCACCTGCCTTTGAAACTTCATCGCTGAAAACGTTTGCCTACTCCTGATTTTTGTAGATGGTGATGTCCTAATGCCTGAACCTGGACTTGAGGCATTGTCCCATTTTGGTCTTAGCTTACATTTTTAGCACGCCCCTCCAAGCCCCCCATCCCACCCCGCTCTGGTTTCCCGTTTGACTCCATGATGAGATTCTCCAGGGGAGGGTACTCTTGTCGTACTCATCTTTCTGTTATGTGATCACCTGCCCGACAGACGATGGTTGGAGAAAGACGTAAGGCCCCCCCCTTCCCCCACCATGATCTCAAATTGGGTGCACTCTGGGTTGCAGGAAGGGTCTGGAAATAGACACCCTTGTGCTAGTGAGCAGGCATTCAGGACCCTGGGGAACCCTCTCCAGCTGTACGGCGAGCAAGAACCCTCTCTCAGCAAGGATACTTTCACATTCGCCGAGAAGAGAGGGTCTGGCTTACACCTGTTAGTGCTTTCTCCCCACAAGTTCAGAAGCCTTTGCCAATCTTATTAAACTCAGCCTTAAGCTTCATGGCAATGAAGTCTCCCGTGTAGCAGGTGGTCTTTGCTGCAGGCACAGATGAGACGGCGCATGGAAATCCCCTTTCATTTCCTCCACCTCCTCTCCGAGCTCAAGGAAATGAACACTAACGTCGTTGCTATTTATGTTTTACAATGCTAATGCCACGGTATGTCACCCACGTTGTAAAACAAATGCGTTTACCTGCGATAATGCATTCGTTTCATTTCGATGCTAAATGCAAAATGAATAATGTGGTGAACACGATGCTAAAGGATTAAAATGAATCCGTAATTTCTTGCAATTGTTCAAGAAGGAAATTACAGGAAAATACTAATGCCTTTTATAATGATTACTTCGCTTGGGGTAAGCAAAAAGCCACTGTTTCCTCCTGGGATATTATTTGTTCCAATTCAATCTAATAGATTTAATTGAAGGCCCTAGTGCCATTAAAAAAACAAAAAGTTCTTCTACCCGGTTTTAGCACGTGGGGAGTGTTTTTCGCTTTCGTGTAGGTCCATGGAGTTTTCGAACAAGCGATAACATGGAAGTCATGTGGTCAATCATGATTACAGGCAAAAAGGCAGGGGCCCCATCCATTGGCTTGTCCACAGCCCTATAGAGAAGTGTTGGGAGAGCGATGTTACGGCAGGTTTTGGAAGGAAATATTAAGAGAATAGATTTCCTTCCCTGATGCGTATGTCACGAAAGGTCTTGGCAATCCTAAAAGAAAATGTTTTCTCTGGGTTAATTAATCTCCGGGCAAATGAATGTCTTCAAAGCGCTGGTACAGAGTGCCTCGCTCTTACCTGCCTCTCCCAGGCTGATTTCTCCACACACGGTTACCAGATCTTTGATACCCCCGAGGCACTGAGGACTAAGGGCGAGCTTGCAGACTCGATGGGGGATTCATCAGGGAGGCAACCCAGCAGGTACCTAGGATAGTGCTTCCCACCTTCCTTCACGGTGTGTACCATAGAAGCTGCTTCCTACAGCTCTGGGGTGTGCTCACCGGCTGCTTCTGGAAGCCCAGCTGCCCCAAGGTCTCCCTGGCAGCCCCAAGGGCTCAGAGGATGGATACTTCCCAACATCCTACCTCTTTCTGAAACACCACTTGGAGAGCTTGGTACAGGCAAGAAAGGTGTCGGAACAACAGATGCCCACCTCCGGCGGGGTCACCCCAAGACCCAGCTCCTTGCGGCAAACGCGGTCAGAGCTTACTTCCTGTTCCCTCTGTGTTCACGTTTAGTGATCAGAAATTGAATTAAGGTTCAGGCGTAATCTTTACTTAACCAGAGCCGAGCAGCTGAACACCTGTGAGGTCACGTACAGAATATTATTCAGAGGCTGAGTAGATTTAAATATTTCATTATTCACAATGACCTTGGGCATGTCTCACTGACAGCCAGGTGAGAGCAGGGGGAAAAAAAATTTAACCCTGCAGGGGAAGAGTTGGACAAGGAGCTATCACAGAAATGTTTATTTTATTCCTTTCTTGTTTCCTCTCGGTAAGATACATTTTTAAGCGTTTTCAGAGCCAAAAGAGAGGTTTGTGAAAACCAACAATGTGATGCACGGCCTCTAGGAGGCGCTCTACAAAGGCAACTTCCCTGCCTTCTTTTCTGTCCGCACCTTTCTGTAGTCTGGGGTTTTGTTTGTTTGTTTGTTTTTGGTTTGGGTTTTGTTTTGTTTTTGGTTTTTCGTGTTTTGCTTTGTTTTTAGAAAAAAAAGCATCTTTTGTCTTAGAGTCTTCAGTGATAGGAGGAAGGAGGTCACAGTAAAACAGGTCAGGTCAGTCAAGTAGGAAAATAGCATGTAAGAAATTCTAGAATTTGTTGCCAGCCACTATTGTAGATACTGAGCATGTTGGGCAAATATTGCAAGTTGCTGTGCTCAATATCCATTCCAACTGTGCTCTGCACGATAGGGGCCGGAAGACTAACTCCTTATTTGCCAAGCTTCCTTGCAGGCAGGGTGTTGTGTGTCACCTGGGTTCTGATTAGTGCATGTGCCAGGGTAGTCTGGGAGGTGGCCGTGAGCAAGCAGGGAAGTGCCTTGTCTGCTGGAGCAAACAGACCCTCTGAGCTGACACGGGAAGAACTTTCCGTGTGCCTATGCATTGTCAAGTTAGCTGAAAGGTAGGAGCTGGTGGTAGTTCTTCTCCCCTAGGTCAGTCCTAGTGTCACAGTGGGCGTTTTCCCTGGGCAAGGGTGGTTCTCTGGCACTCCCAGAATTACTCAGAGCTAATAAATAACTTTAATTTCTCATTTGGTTATGGGAGCTATCGCGCATGCTCTTTTTGTTGTTGTTCTGTTAAAAACCCTAAGCAATACCGCAGTTAGTAGCAGAAATGGCATAAGAATAGAAAATGGGAAAATGGGGATCTAGGATTGATTACTCAAGGGTCCCGTGGATGTTAGAAGGTGGAGCACTTGTGGTCCATGGGATGGAGTGGTGGAACATTTTCCTACATTATTGTCCGTGTTCATCTGAAATGAGCGACCAGTGAAGGCAAGACTCCTGCTTTAGACCAATAGGAAGAACATAAAGAATAGGAGAATGGGGGATAGACTGGCTACTTCTAGCTGCTTGAAATTCTAATGAGAGAAAACAGCAAGCTCAAGTTTTGAACTCTTAGTGCAAGGCATAATGTGGTAGGCTGCCTCAAGAGTGGACTCACTGACCCCCACCTCCTAATATTCATATCTTGTGTGATCCCCTCCCCTTGAGTGTGGGCTGGATTTATGGACTCATTTCTAGAGAGCAAAATATGGTGAAAGTGATGGGATGTCCCTTCTGCGGCTTCCATCTTGGGTCCATTCTTTTGCTCTCTTAGAGGGCTCACCTGGAGGGAGGCAGGTGACATATCATGAGGTAATGTGGGGTGAGGCCCATGTGATTAGAAACCAAGGCCTGTCAACAACCATGATTAGCTTAACTTGGAGGCAGACTCCTCCCCTGCCCCCAAGTGAGTCTTCGGATGAAAGCGGAACCAGGACTACAGCGTGACTGAACCATCATGAAAAACATCGCGCCGGAGGCACTTAGGTAAGCCACGTGGACTCATGACCCACAGAAAATCCACGAGGTCATAAATGTTTGTTGCTCTGCGCCATAATTTGTCACACGGAAATAAATAACTAATACGGATTTCTTCAAAGATCAAGTGATTCCTTTGGTGGTCCTGAAAGGATCCCTTACCTGTGTTAGCTAGGAAAGACACAACCAAAAACTGAGCTGTGGATCTGATTTGTCAAGTGATGGAATATGAAAGTCCTCCCTTGCAGAGGATCCTTTAAAAATCAGGTGAGCGAGAGGAGTATCAGTACGTCTCTTTGCTCAGCCATGTTAGCATTTGCTCAGTGGGTTCCTGGATAAAGTGGCCATAGAGGCAGGGACAGGGGCTCCCATGGGCTCTCAAACTGAACTTCACTTTAAGGCTTCTCTAGCTACTTCCCAGCAGAAGCTAAATTGAGTACAGCAATATGCCCCTGTGGGGACCTAGCTGACCTAGAGTGAGGTGTTGACTTTTTACCCCTTCTACTTTTGAGGAGAAGGGGGATGGATTCGTTCTAGATTTATATGTACTGTAGACATGTATTCTAGATTTAAATTTGCCTGCCACATTTCTGCAAGAAACACAGTCCCCACAGTTATTACCGATATTGCTCCTGTCAAGCAACTGACTTTACCGGGAGCAAATGAAGGCAGAGAGCTGATATGGATAGTGTTTTCAAATGTAGTTTTTATTATTATTCAGGTATGGTGAGGCAGACAATTGTCAGGAGACAGTCACTACCAAAAAGATAGCCTGTTTCCTACAGGCCCCAAGAGAAGGGGTTATGCCACACCATGGGGTGGGAGTGAGGCTTGGGAGGAAGTCACATGGGGAAGCTCCAGGGTCAGCTAGGAGACAGATGGAGCAGGGCAAAAATCACGGTTGAGGGTCTTTCTTGTGGTTTCTGCAAAAAGGAACAGGTGAGGCGTGGTGAGAAGGCTTGCTTGTGATTGGCTAGTCTGAATAATTTCAGCAGCTCTCAGGTATAGGGGTTGTCCTTAGTTGTCTGATACATGGTTCTGGGATGACCAGGGCAGGGGAAAAATGGCCTGTAATTTAAGAACCAGATAGAGGAGTTGGGGGGAGTGTGGGCTCAAGACAGGTCCGTTTGCATATGAAAAGTACATCACAGGCTAGTCATTTACTCTCTCCAGGAACTGGCTAATCTGGGAGGGGCAGTCTCTTCAGGGTCAGTAAGGCCTCAAAGGTCAGCCTATCAGAACACCAAAAATAAAAAGGCATGACTGGTACAGATCAGAATCTCTGCTCCAGCATGCATCCTTCTCCCTAGACAGCCTTAGAGAACATAAAAATTGATGTATTAAAGATTCAGTTAATTACAATGCGTGGGAGACATCGCATGAAGTTGAAGTGTTGTCCTACAGGATATAGAATATGCTTTTTATCGCTCTATTTTCACAGCCAGAATACAAGAATACAAAAACCAAGGGGGTAGAAGTGAGGGTGGCTTCTTGCACTATTACAGATAATGACCCACTTGCTAGATGTTCACTTCTTATCCCCAGGACATTAGGCACTCCTGGATTCATGTAAAGAGAAGGAATTCATTCTGGGGTCACAACATTCATTCAGTTAGTTGATCTGGAAGTTAAGAATTCCACCAAGTTTTTTGACCTTCCTCATGCCATGCTTCGAAAGACAATAAATGGTAGGATAGTGTGGATCCTCATGATCGAAGGAAAATGAGGTTGCTGCTGACGACATGGGTCAGTATGAGTAGAACCAGGCAGTCCCTAGGAAGCCTCCCTACAGTGCCGTGTTGAGTAATAAAATGTAACAGAAAGCTATGGCAACTTACACCACCAAGAAAAACCAAAGGGCAAGACCACTCAGGAAGGCAAGTTTGGGTCAACTACATAAAACTCTCAGCCAATCGAGATAACAGCTGAGGACAAAGATAAAATGAAATGAATAGTAAAAAAAAAAAAGCTGTAAATTCCAACCAGGGTCTTGTGACCAGTTGCAGAAATGAGGACTATAAAAACTACCCACATTTTCTTTTCTGCTTTTCCCTCTCATTTCCATTGCCATTTCCTAATGGTATGTTAGTAGTGAATCAGTTGTCAATTTTGCCCATATGCAAGAAATACCAAGTAGGAATCATGGCAACATTAGAAAACTAATGGATATTATCCAGTTTGGATGCAATGACTGGGAAGATATTGAGCCAGCCCTTTTTTGGCGGGAAAAGATGGGAGATTTTTTCATTCCTATTAGGAATGGCTAAGTAAGTGCCTATTAGTCTCTAATCTTAAGTATGAGAAAAAAAAGTATGAGTATTAATATTAAGAACCCAAAAGTATGGATTGTGGCAAATAGTACTCATTTGGTGCTCATTATGGTCCCCTTCTAATTTATCTACATATTCTTTGAAGACAGGAAAGTTTATGAAGCACATTTTCCAGATTCCCCTGTAGCAAAAATCTCATCTGTGACCTAGTCTTCTTAGACTTGCAGGTGGAGTTGAATGATCTAACATGGCGACCGTGCATGGAGGAATTGGATCACGTGACATGCATGTGTCAGTTATAATGGGGTTTGGGGTATCCAGTCCCTAGTATACTAATGGTATTATTGTATGTGGTATGACTGGAATATTCTCTAGATATTCTGTTTTGCATTGTGATAGCTAACTGAGAAATTGTTTAGAAAACCTAGTATCTTCTAATCGACCATTTTTGATGCTGCAACTAGTCACAATGGATACTTTTTTTTTAAGATTGTATTTATTTGTCAGAGAGAGAGAGAGAGAGAGTCAGAGAGAGCACAAGCAGTGGGGAACGGCAGGCAGAAGGAGAAGCAGGCTCCCTGCTGAGCAGGGAACCCAATGGGACTCTGTCCTAGGACCCTGGAATCATGATCTGAGCCCAAGGCAAATGCTTAACCAACTGAGCCACCCAGGCATCCCAGAATGGATACTTTCTATGACAAAACAGCCCTATTCCATTCAAATGAATCCTCATAGTAATTCTTTGAGGAATGTTTTATTGTTATTGCTGTCATTTTATGATGAAGGAATGGAAGCACAGAGTAGCTCAAGGTCCCCAAACTTAAGCAGGAAGGCAGGATCCAAATTTAGATGATTTAACTTTGAAGCCCATATTATGGTCCTTGAAGTTATGTTACCTCTACAAATCTAGTAGACCAGGAGTAAAAGATGAGAGAGAAGAAGAGAGGGATTAGGAAAAACAGATGCTTAAAAGATTTGTCTAGAGACCAAACTGTGAGTGATAGATACTAGGTTCAAACACAAATTTAGATTCAAATCCTATATGCTTTTCATTGCATCACACTTGAGTTATTAACCATGTTTGCTTGAAGTTCAGAGCTTCACTGAAGGTAAGGCTATGCTATAGACCAGTATAAGGACAGGAGACATCTTAGCATGGTGGGCTCATCCAGCTACTTCTGATGGTGTTGGACAGCTTAATGAAAGAAAATAACAAGGTCAAGAAAATAACAAGGTTGTCAAGTTCAAGGCAGGTTCAAGGCAGGTTTGAGAACCAGAGACTCAAAAGAGTATCCATTCTCCCTCTGGGCACCAATTCGGTAACTGATTTATTGAAGGCATATTCATCTCCATCTTAATAACATTAGATGCATTTAAGTTTGGGTATGTTTCTCCTAAGGATTCTTTAAGACTAGCTTAAATGCTAAGGGAACATTATAATGAAGATTTGTCTAAATATTTTAAGTACTTAACATAGTTTAATCAACTCATACTGCTGTAAGTATAAAATGTAAATGTCATGTCTGTTTCAACTAAATATTCAGAAGATGAGGAACATGATCTGATTTCACTCTCTCCACATCTGCTCTCACATTGCCAGGAATTTCACACAGTTTCTGGCATACTATTGGGACTTTTTAAGTTTTCTAGAATGGTTATGTTTAATTTAAAAAAAAAAAACTACATTCTGTCATTTATTAAGGTGAACTTTAAAAAGATAGGGAGATGGGCGAGCTCTATCTGGCATCTTCTGCTAAAATATCATACGTAGGTTTTTGCTAGTGCCATCAAGAACATAAATTTCCCCAGAATACAAATATTTTCTTAAAATGCTGTGGGTTCTGAGAATATGAATCAGTGAGATTTGAAATTTAAAAGCATATCTAATTACCTTTAAAAATAGAAGTCTGGAATCTTATTATGCATTATAGTCCCTTATGATTCTTTATTTTTCTTAAATTGTCGCAGATTTGACCAGTAAGAGCACCTTTGGGTTCGGTCTATGTCCTTTGGATATGACCCCAACACTTTTTTAGATCTTCCTTATTTTCTGTCACCTGAAGATGTTCCAGGCTCCTCTGGTACTTTCCCTGCCCTAGACCTGAGTCTGAATGGGATGGAAGCTTGGTGCACTGGATGTCCTCATTGATGTTGGGGTACAATTGCTTCCAGGCCCTCTCAGGTAGTGGAACTAAGAATACATGCATGATTCCATGATGATATGAATATGTAGTTCAACAAAGAAACCAATGGAGAAGGGGAAACTCTTTGTTCAGTATATAACGAATGTAGAAGAAATGAAGAGTGCAAAATCTCTGTTTGGCAAACATCATGGAGATCATTACTCCAAGCAAGAATCATCAGTGGAGACTAAAATTAATGGGCAAAATTTTGTGTGGTGAGAAACAGGAAGCTTATATCTTCTCATGGTGTCTCCCCATGAGCCATTATTACTTACCACAAGAAAAATAATCTATTTGCAGTGAAGGAAGCTGGCAGACACACCACTTAGCCAAAGTCACCTCACCAGGAGTGGGACAGGCAAACTGATACTGTGTGCTCCCTCACAAGATGCACTAAGAACACACATGACTTCTGTGGGGTGTCTGCCCAGAGTTCAGAATCTGAGTCTACTCACAAGAGAACAGCAGACAAACCCAAACTGAGGAATATTATCCAAAAGGACCAGCTAGGATTCTTGAAAAGTGTCAAGGTCATGACAAGGGGAGATCAAAGGACTATTCCAGAATAAAGACAGCAGAGGACAAATGACAACAGAATGTGATGTATGACCCTGAATTGGATCCCAGATTAGAGAAATCTCCAGAGATAGTTGGTGAAACCTGAAGAAGGTTTGTAGATTAGGTAACAGTATGAATCAGTCTCAACCTCCTGCTTCTGAGAATTATCTTGTGGTCAAAGAAAAATCTTAATATTTGGGGAATCAGGGTGTGAGGGCTATACCAAGCATTCTTTTACCATTTGGCAACTTTTTTCTAAATTGGAATCATTTTAAATAAAAACCGAAGAGCATCCAGGAAGAACTATCCACGAGGAACCAAATGCCTGGTAAGGAGGTGCTGCTGGCTGCCAAGTTGTTGGCCCACTGAGACCTGGGGAGATCCAGGTATGAACTGTGAACGGCTATGACTGATACTCACGGTTACTCTTACCTGCCACTCTTACGTACAGGTTACACATATTAGCAGGGAAAGGCCAGATCCTGTATGATCACTACAGAACCTGGGGACTAGACTTTCCAGAAGACCAGGTAGGGGAAGATTTTTACATATCACCGCACCCACCAGGAACCTAGGTGATATTTACATTACAAAAGACAGCTTGAGATGTCTTTCTGTGCTCATTTGTTTGACATTTTTTCCAAGTATCATTTGTTTGAAGGATGTTTTTTATACTAAGTTTTATACTAAAAAGTTTTATACTAAAAAAGTTTCATACTGAAGTTTTATACTAAAAAAGTGTTTTATACTAAAAAAGTGTTAATACAGTCTCCAGCTACCAGAAAACCGCTCGCAATATTGTATGTTTTGAGGTCATTGAGATGCACAATCGATACGGCTATTTTGATGAACTTTATCTGTTGTTTGTCTTCATTTTATGCAGCTTGGCAGCTGTGGTCTGAGTACTGGGTAATATCTGGAGTAAGGGATATCTGGCATAGGTTGGATTTACATTATGAAGAATAAGCTTTCTTTTTTCAGCATGAAAACATGTTTTCTGGGTTCAGCAAAATGCAGAATTAGAAGCGTCTGGGTGGCTCAGTTATTAAGCATCTGCCTTCGGCTCAGGTCATGATCCTGGGTCCTGGGATCGAGCCCAGCATCCGGGCTCCCTGCTTGGCGGGAGGCCTGCTTCTCCCTCTCCTGCTGTATCTCAAGTAAGTAAATAAATAAATAACAAATGAAAAATTAGTGACCCCGTAATATTTTTATCAATAACATCCCTGAGAGAAGAGACGTCCATGACTCATACTTTACCCATGATATCTTGTACAGAAACAGACTCATAATAGGTTCTCAAGTGGATTTGAAAATGATTTTGTTGCAGAAAATCTGAAGCGACTGAGGAAACTCAAGCACATGGAAATCAGGGAGAACTTAGCTTTATTATGGCTGGCGGGCCATAGGCTGAGCACCCGACAGGGTTAGGGGTGAGTTTTTATGTTAAGGTGATGGGGGATGGTAATGGGATGTTTTCCGGTCTCTCAGGGACGACGGCCCCCTTCATGCAGAAGTATAATCTATACAGAGGCAGCTCTAGAGAGTGCTAAGTCATCCCGGGGACTTGTTTTTTTTTTCTTTTTTAACCAAACAGGATGGCCATTTGGTCTTTTCTTCAACCTCAGCAGGAGCAATGGACAGCCGTGGATAGGAAGGGGCTGGGGCCCGGGGGGTCTCTCTCCACCTCAATTTAATATTTGTTTACCTTCAAAGTTCATTTGTTTGGGAATATATGCCTGTATATGAACTTTTTCTTTTTCTTTCTTTTTTTTTTTAAACCTGTGTCTTTGTTGTCTCTATGGGAATAAATAGGTAATGTATCACCAGTAGGAGTCAGTCTTCTTTGAACATTAACTTATTTTTCCATCTAAGAGTCCAGTCACGGGTGGGTGGCTTAGTCAGTTAAGCATCCGCCTCTTGATTTCAGCTCAGGTCTTGAGCTCAGGGTGGTGAAATCAAGCCCTATGTCAGGCTCACACTCAGTGTGGAGGCTGCCTGAGATTCTCTCTTCTCCCTTTGCCTCTCCTCCCATTCATGCTCTAAAAATAAATAAATAAATAAATAAATAATAAAAATCTTTTTTAAAAAATGAGTCCAATGGTCTTGCTTTAACCCTGTTGATCATTTTCCATGACTGTAACCTCCAGGGAGGGACCCAGGGTGAGGTCTTGCTTCTCTGACCTCTCCTTGAACTCTCCTGGATGGGGGCCACTGTTCTTGATATTCCCTCTTTCTCCAGTATGTCCAAACATAGTCAGACTCTCTTTTTTTACCTTGTAAAAAAGGGGCGCTCTGCCACGCTGGGTATACTTCATAAAATCTTCAAGCCAACTATTAATCCTTAGGACACAGGGTGTTTAAGATACTGTTGCATATCATAAACCATTACTCACACCGATGTACGCTGCGCATGGAGCTCTGGGTGTTTATATGCATACAACCAGGTATAAAGTGGGTGAAGCTTGCATGGATGGTGTAGACACATTGCTGAAATCATGGTGTCTTAGCTGGCAATCTGAGTAGTAAAATCCCTGAGACAAAAGCTTCCGTTAGAACAAATGCGTGGGACATATTTAAGAGTCTGGCAATTTTAACTGTTGGAGGTTGGCTCTGCAGATTAATGGACAGAATATTGCACTTGAATTTAAAATATGCAAATTCAATGCTTAGCTCTATCACGTTTTAAAGAGTCATCTGACTTTTCTGAGGCCCAGTTTTCTTTATGTATAGAATGAAGTTAATATGTCTGTTTTCCAAGTCCAAGTGTTTTATTTTTTTTAAGATTTTGTTTATTTATTTGACACACACAGAGAGAGAGAGAGGGAACACATTAGCAGAGGCAGAAGGAAAGGGAGAAGCAGACTCCCCACTGAGCAGAGAGCCTGAGGTGGAGCTCGATCCCAGGACCCCGGGATCATGACCTGAGCTGAAGGCAGATGCCTAACTGACTGAGCCACCCAGGTGCCCCAGTTCAAGTCATTTAAATAGGAAATGGATGTAGCCACTTTTGTACATATTAAATTGCTTTATTCAGGCATTCCTCACAAATGTATTAAGTGCCTCTGCGTCAATTGCTGAGGACATAGCCGTGAGTAGGTGAGAAATTGTCCTGCCAGATGGACACCTTCTGGTGGAAGGCACGCATCAAGCAAGGAGCTTTTGCTAGGTGGACCTATACTGGTCAGGTCCAGGGATTCAGGACAAGATTTCTTGAGTTGTAGGAATAGAGAAAGAAGTGGGAGGACAGAGGGGACCACTCCAGGCAAAGGAGACAGCATGTGTAAGGGCCCAGTGCCTTGTCCTTCCCCGGCAGTGACAATGGTAATGCAATAGGAAGCCATTAAGTATTGTATTGTTGCTGTTGTTTTAATAGACTTTATTTTGTAGAGCTGTTTTAGATTTACAGCAAATTTTAGCAAACATTTCAGAGTTTCCAGTTTCCTGGTGTTGTACAATCTGTGGGCTTTGACGAGCATATGGCATGTGTATCCACCATTATAGTACCATCTAGAATAGTTTCACTGTCCTAAGAGTGTTTTAACAAAGGAAGAAGCATGCTCAAAATTGCATTTTAACAAGATCTTTTTTTTAAAGATCTATTTATTTATTTGAGATAGAGAGAAAGAGAGCATGAGTAAGGGGAGGGGTAGAGGGAGAGAATCCCTAAGCAGACTCCCCACGGAGCAGGGAGCCTGATGCAGAGCTCAATCCCAGGACCCTGAGATCATGATCTGAGCTGAATTCAAGAGCCAGATGCTCAACTGACTGAACCACCCAGATGCTCCTTAACAAGACCTTTCTAATGACAGTGTGTAGAATGGATTGAGGAAGGCCAAGAGTCAGTCCAGAAAGTGGACCTGAAATAGAAAATGTAGAAATAGATGTTGACAACTTGGGGGAATCAACAGTGATGAGCAGACCAATGATCAGGACAAATGAGGAAGGTGAGATGAAGGAAAGGAAGAGGGGAGCAGAGCCCAGCTCGGAGGGTAGGGGCTAGGACCCAGGAGGAAAGCTGGCAGGAGTCCCAGGGAGCTAGGTCTTCCTCTAACAGGAAGTTTCAGGACTGCCTTCTGCAAAGTTCCAACCACTCTCATGGAGTACCCTGCATGTCCACGCCTGGCAGCATTCATGAGTTCATCGTGCCTATCAGGACTCTGTGATAAAATCACAGCTGCTCACAAACGTGCCCTCATTGTTTATTAAGGCATTTGGAAAGCTTCTCCATTTTCCTCAGGCTTGACTTTTCCATCTCCTCCCCAGCTCAGGAAAACTTTGGGCTTCAGCTTCCACAGAAATCAAGGAGGGGTGGCGAAGTCCTCCATGGAGGAATAAGGAGGGAGGGAGAGGATACCATCCCAGGATGAGAATCGTTTTCATCTCAAACTTCAGATTTTGTAAGAAAAACTCTAAGTCAGGTAGATGGGTGTAAAGTCAACAAATATAAACCTTTTGAATAATCAGAAGAATTTCCAAATCACACACCTGCCACAGGTGTCCATTCGTCTTCAGAAAAAACACATTAAATTAGAAATGTACAAAATCTGACTTCAGAGGAAGTCATTTGTTTGACAAGTACTTATTGTGTGCCTACGAATGTAAGTGAGACAAACCCTTTCTTCAGTTTGCCCTAAATGACATGTCCTAAACAGGAACGAATGCCCAGGGGTTTTCCTTCTTTCCTTTCTTCCTTCCTTCCTCCCTCCCTCCCTCCCTCCCTCACTTCCTCTGGTTTTTCTCTCTTCCCATCATTTTCTCTTCTCTCGTGTCCCCCCCCCCACAAGGGCATACTGTTGTAGTATTTTTCTTACTTGAAAATATTCAACTGCTCTTTTCTTACCCAAATATTCCAGATAGGGCCTACAAGGGATTACATTGAGAGGCCCAGAGGCAAGGTAGAGAAATTGTGAGAGTTCCTTGGATGAATATTTCCCAGCGACCTTGACTCTATTTCTGCACTCCACATTGCCCCCACATCACCACTGAGAGAGCTTTAACCCCACCTTTCTCTTCTTTGGCTGGAGATATTTGGAAGGGAGATGGGGTCAAGGAGGTGTGTGTGTCAATTACCCTAAAGAAATCAATAAGATACAGATGAAGGACCAAATACTTGCTTTAACTGTATGGGATACCAACTACAAATAGGTTCTGGGGCCCAACTGCTTCATTCAAATCCTGCCTCCTCCAATTATCGATGCTATAATATCAGGTGCATCATAGAACTTCTCTGTGCCTTGTTCTACTCAAGATGCTGAAAACAAGCATTTTCTGCCCCCATCTGATTATGGGGAGGGCAGCACGGGGCATGTGATAAGGAGAATTATCATCCCAGTGCCTGGAGGAGGAGGAGACACGGCCTGACCACTTACATGAACTAGCCAAGGTGGCAAAAAGTAGAATCAGATCTAGGCTCTCCATCCTCTCTCCAAATGCCACATTGTCCACGGCTTCTGTGTGACGGGAAACTTCTGGGAGGGAGGCTTGGATTCAGGACTCAGCTTTTCTCTGTAGCTTTACTCACACACTGGTACACGTCTCTACTTCTCTCCTTTGGACCACCTTTTCCTTATCGTGCTTCACTTTTTTGCTCCCAGAATTGAAATGTGTTCTCAACCAAAGTTCCATTCAATTAAAAATACCACACAGCACATTTTCCTGGCTTGTGAGGAGTAATTTATTCAATTTACAGAGTTAGCGAAATATGTGGTTAAGATCTTTGAATGGCTCTGTAAGCACCACTGTCTGCTCATTAGACAGGCAGATACATCACTTGTCACTCCTTCTTAATAACTCATTCATTAACCGCTAGTTCCAGCAATCTGAAATAATTATTTTTTAGTTTGAGTCTTACAAACAGTATTAGGGGGAAAGGAGAAATCGTGCTGATGTGCTGGTGACTGTGAATGTAATGGAATGCTAGACCGCCATGATGCCATCCCCCGAGGTCCATGTACCAAGGTGAAGGGTGACAAGATGCTCTCGAAGAAGCAATTGGTACAATCAACTGAACCTCGCATTTATCTTGTCTTGACAATTACTGAGCCATTAATCTTCTCAGTGTCAAAGCATTGCCATCATTGTACCCAATTAAATGAGTAGCCATGGCAATAGAGGGGAGTACACGTGGGTGAAAACAACCTTGGCAGCAAGAAGCCCAAGTCACCTAACGAATCCACGAGAAGAGTGGAGTAAAACCTGTCTGTGAGCAGAAGCTATGGTGCCCTGACCTCATGAGTTCTCCCCACCTAATCAGCTTGGATCCCTGCCTACTCTCCAGAACTACAGCATGATAAGAAAACCTCTGCTTTGTTAACCACTGGGAGACTAAGCAAGTTGACAGCGAATCAAGGACACCAAAAACAGAAACAAAATGCAAGTGAGCCAATATTTTTGGAATTAAACTTGACGCAGCTTATTTAAAAAGAAAAAAAAGTCACCAAATAGAATTACATTCAATTTCTTACACTATACATACTTTTAAAGGTTTTATTTATTTATTCAAGCGAGAGAAAGTATGAGCGAGATCTCAACTAGATCAAGGGAAGGGAGAGGCAGAGGGAGAAGCAGGCTCCCTGCTGAGAAGGGAGCCCAATGCAGGGCTTGATCCCAGGACCCTAAGATCATGACGCTTAACCAGTTAAGCCACCAGGTGCCCCCAATTTCTTAGCATTATATTTTAAGGACAAGTGGGGGATAGGGTGATTTGTCACCTTATTTTATGCATGTAGAATCTATGAAGACTAACCATGGCCCTAAGGAGAATGAAAAGAATGTCAGAATGAACAAAAGGGCAGAGCAATGATGACCAAGATTTGAGTGAATACTTGGGATTATTACGCCAAAAGGATATTTATGAAGGTACCAAGCAAGCATGCTGCTATGTGTTACTGTGGTGTCACATCTGATGGAAGATCCCCCATCAGATAATATTCCAGGTATCATTATAAGTTGTATCCTCTAAAGACTTGACGTCTAGATACAATCATTCCACCCTTCCCTTGTAGACCCCCCCCAAAGCTGCTCTTTTACCCATAGGTGTATGAAAGGAGGGACATTCCTCCCTTTCCCTGCCTCCACCCAAAGGAATGAATTATTTCAGGGCACACAGTCTAAAGCAGCGGACCCCCAACATTTCTGATTATGCAGGTCTCCTAGTAAAAACTCTTTGAGTGTGGGGTCCCTCTGTATTACTATAAATAAAAGCAAATATGTTACATAATGTATGTTTGCTCAAAAATAGAACATGTAACAGAATGGGAAAGAGGAATTGAGCCATTTTAACTCCTGCACCTTCTGGGTGAGTTCCGCAGGTGTAGGCAGAGAGCATAGAAGCCATAGGTTTGGGGAGAGCCATCGGACTGGACCTTGCCTCAGCTGGGGCTCCCACTGTGCTGAGCAAGGCTGTCTAAAGCCTGGCACTCACCCCCTGGGGTAGGAGGGACAATAGAGAATGTTGGAGATGAGGGGAGGTGGCTGTAAGGGTCCTCCACAGAGCAAGGCCCCAGGGGGGCTGCCAAACACCTCAAAGCAGACTCATTCAACTGAATCCAGTGTCATCACAGATAATGGGGTCTGAGAAGAAGAGGCACAAAGTTTTTTATAAAACTAGATCACCAAACCTATGGAAATATTTGCAGACTGTTCTCCTTATACCATGAGGTGCTCCTGAAAAGCAATTTCTTTCTCACTGTTAAATTATCACCTCTATATCTTGTGTGCATGTGTGCTCTGCTGTGCATGTTTCATTTTGTTTTAAAAACATCAACATCTGCGGCACCTACGTGGCTCAGTGGGTTAAGCCTCTGCCTTCCGCTCAGGTCATGATCTCAGGGTCCTGGGATCGAGCCCCACATCGGGCTCTCTGCTCAGCAGGGAGCCTGCTTCCCCCTCTCTCTCTGCCTGACTCTCTGCCTACTTGTGATCTCTCTTTGTCAAATAAATAAATAAAATCTTTAAAAAAACAAAACAAAACATCGGCATCTTACTGGCAATGATGTCAGCGATTTGGATCACTGGTCTTCTTGCAAATGAAAAATGTCTAATTCGCCGTTAAACTTCATACAGCTCCAATCTATATGCCCTGAGATTCCTTGCGAAGCTCTAAGAGGTATAAATTATTTTCACGGTCATTCCCCCACCCCATTTCAAAATCTCACAATGAGTCTCTTTTCTAGGGTAATATCTGTAGGACTATTGACAAAGATCCTCTCTTTGCCCAAACTCTCACCAGGTCCTCTGAGCCCTCTTCTCAATTAGGGCTCAGTCTGGGCCTATAAAGTCTTGAATAATCACAGTTTCTAAGAGCTCAAGGCCACATCTATAGGAGGACCCCAGCTTCCCTTACAGCGCCTGCCTGGGAAGTCTCAAGGTTGACAGAAAACTTCACTGTGTTCCAGCCAACACATAGGGCTTCTTCCTGTCTTCTGTCCTCTGTGGGAGGGTAGGGGTCTAACTGGGTAAGTAACATTTGGCAAACCTTGATGGATTTCAGATGAGCCAACCCCTTCCCTCCAGTTCTTTGTAATCTTTCCTCTCCCTGACTCAGTCCCACTCCCATTCCCTCATTTTCCCTTTAGAACTCCCATTCACCTCTACCCTCATGCAAGTGGAGTTCAGTTCCCTATAACAATAGTATGTTACTGATTAAAATCTGTCCTCACCATTTTACCCAGATTTATGTACCCAGCTTTATCTTTGGCACTATTTAGACCAATAAGAAGGTAACTGCAGTAGATCACAACGTAAAAAAAAATAAATAAACACAGCAGACATCCAGCGTCAAACCCACTACTCCATGGAATTTACAGGGAAAGATAACTGTCTGATACAGACTATGTCAAGATGCCAATATCAATCTACATATTACAGAGCACTGAAGCCTGATTTCCTTCTTATTTTCATTAGACCAAACCAAACATGGAAACTGACCTAGGATTTTCCTTCTGCTCGCCAGTGGACCATCTTGCCCATCCCCCCCCCCACCCCCGAGTGCTTTTGGGACCAGTGATCCGAAGAGCAAACTTCTGTGCAGAGAAGCCAAATTAAAATTCATGCCCCATGGGCCACACCTCATAAGAGATGGATTCCATACGGGGTGATTCAGACTTTACCCCAGTTAGCCCTGACCCAGAAATGCCAAGCTCTTTCATGGACATGGCATCCTTGGTACAGATGGTATCCCCATCTGACAAGCAGGGCTTTCTTGGACCCACTGGCACTCTGCCCAGTAGATGAAAAACGCAAGCAGGACAGATTCAAGCCACTGTTGTCTTCTTAAAATAGGCAATTCATTTTTTAGGGAGCGCAAGCTATTTTTAATAGCATTCGTTACTTAGCAGCTGTTTCCAAAATGGCTCCCACAATTCTAAGAAGCCATGATTCATCTTTTGGCCTGGCAAGGTCCTGGGTACATGGAAATTCCAGCAGGAGTTATAAATGTCACTTTTCATGCTCAGAGCTCACAAAGTCCTCTGTAAAGTGGAGAGTGAGAGTCGGCGAATTCCCCAACAATGGGAAACAAGAGCCAGGATTCAGCTGGGGGTTGGTCAAACACTCTTGTGTTGCCCAGCATCCTATGGGAATCACAGGCTTGAGGGACAGGAAACCACTGAAGCCCTGGAGGCCCGTCCCTGTGGTCTGGATAGAACCATTTCCTCGAGGCTCCTCTTCAGGCAGACATTTTTTCTTCGCATTTGCTTGCATTGCTTTTTCTTCTATTTTTATTATGTAAATATATTTTATTTTAAGATTTTATTTATTTGACAGAGACAGAGAGAGATCACAAGTAGGCAGGCAGAGAGAGAGAGAGAAGTAGGTTCCCTGCTGAACAGAGAGCCCGATGCGGGGCTGGAGAAGACCCTGAGATCAAGACCTGAGCTGAAGGCAGAGGCTTAAGCCTCTGAGCTACCCAGGTGCCTCCTGTGTAAATATATTTTAGAAAGTAATAAAGCATGTGTAATTGGGGGTGGTGGTGTTGAATGATTTGATTGTTTTTATTTGCTTTTCATATTTAGTATAACAATTTTTAAACAATACAAAAGCATGGAAAACAGGAAGTACAAGTCCCTCTACCAACAAAACCTTCCTCACTCACGTTTTTCAGTTAATCATTGCTTTGATTTCTCTTTTTCATGGTTGTGTGCGAGTCTGTTATGCCACATTGAAGAGGGATAAGGTGACCACCAATACCATCTTGCCTGATATTCTTCCAGAAATTTCCAAGCACATATATGCATACACACATTTACATATTTATTCTATTTATGTTTTTCTGTTTTTAATGGGATTATACTGTGCGTATTGACCTGCATTCTCTATTTTTCACATTTAATGTTGCCTTTCTTTCCTCATGGGCACAACTGCCTTTATAAGGATTGCACGGTGTTTCTTTCCTGGAAGTGTATCATTCATTTAATGTCCTCATGTTAATGGAAATTCAGGTTGTTCCGAGCATTGGCTTTGACCATGTGGGGCAGCGAGCACCTTGACACAAGAAGTTGGTGAATTTCGAGCCCCGGGATCATTTGCCTGTGAATGGTGAATTGACTATCACCCAAAGGCATTTGGAGTCCCACAAACCCTCATCCCTGTGAGCACTGAGAATTATGTCTAACTTACCTTTTTAAAAATTGTGGTTCAATACACATGACTTACACTTTACCATCTTAAGCATGTGTAAGTGCACAGTTCATTGGCATGAAGTCCATCCAAATTGTCGATCTACCAACACCCACTCCCCATCCACAAAACTGTTTCATCTTGTGAAACTCAAGACTGAACCTGGCTAACTTCCCATCCCCTCTCCCCACAGCCCCAGGCCACCACCATTCTACTTTCTGCACCTATGAATGTAAGTCCTCCAGGGACCTAGTATGAGAGGAATCAAACAGTGTATGTCCTTTTTTTGTAGGTTATTTCACTTGGCACCATGTTCTCAAGCTTCCTCCATACTGTAGCCGCGTCAGTTTCCTTCCTTGTCAAGGCTGAGTAATATTCCGGTCGTATGGCCATGCCATTTGTGTCTCCATGGTCACTTGTTTAATGCATTTTATTTCTTTCTTTATTTTAAATTTTATGTATTTATTGTAGAGAAAGAGAATGAGTGAGTGGGGCAGGGCAGAGAGAGGGAGAAAGAATCTGAAGCAGGCTCTGCATGGCTCATGACTTGAGTTGAAACCAACAGTTGGATGCTTAACTGACTAAGCTACTCAGAAGCCCCAAAGACATCTGAATACTGACTTCACAGACAATTTTCTGATACGTTAGTACTCTAAAATAGATAAATTTGAGAAAACCATATACTACGTACGTAATCACAGGTCTATCATCCCGCTGCCTCCCCTATGCCCCATCCTTTGCCCATGGAAGTACCAGAGACAAACTCCTCCCCATCAGAGAGGCCATCAGCACCCTCCTCACTGAACCAAAGGATTCTCCCTTCATCCCAAGCCCACATGGTGGGCACAGCCCTTGCCACTGAGCCAAAGGAATTCACCTGGGGCATTGTTAATACTCAAGAAGAAGTCACTGGATGGTGTGATTATTCTGGTATTGTCTTCTGCATTTCTTTTCTAATTTCCATGAAACATTGCAGAAAAATTGAAGAAATGTAGTCAAAGCATCTGCAATTATATGTTGAGCCCATGGCCTGTCTTCAGAGAGATGTTGTGGGTTTAAGCTACCCCACGACTTTGTCAGCTTAGACTTGGGGATCTCATTTTGTCAAAATTCCTGTTGGATTTTGTCTGAATAAATCATATTGAGGTTTTTTTCCTCTAAAACTTTCCCTCCCAAATAGTGACAGTTACATAACACAGAATCTTTATTCCTTTTTTCTTAGTGCCCCCAAACTCCCAACTCCACCTCATGGTCAGACTAAGAAATGGCAAAATGAGACACAACACAGATTACAAACATTCCAGTTGCTGCGAGATGGGAAACAATACATCTGATTTTCAAATAAAGGAAAGAACATTGTATTTTTAGCTATAACTGAATAGAAAGAGAGTACTAGTTAATTATATTTATCGTCCTGAAAGCTCACACTTTTCTATAGATAGCAGCTCAAAGCCTTTTTAAGAGTACCCTGAAATGGATAAGGTACACTAGGGCTGACAGAACCTTCGAGGCTTTGGACAGCACCTGGTATAGAGCAGGAAGCCACCAGATAACTATTTGCCAAAGATAAAGGTGAAATGCATAACATGTCACATTACAAACTATCGAAATTATTTACTCTGCCATTCAGTAAGAATTTCCATATTTAAAGCCACAGGCTTTCTTTCCTGCATATCCATTTTGCCGGAACAGAAGACTTCGAAGTAGCTACACGAGTTCATTAGAAACAATATATAAAGAATGTTCCTAGAAGAGAGCCCTCCCGGCACAATAAAAACATGACTTCATATAGCTTACATACAACTGTTTTTCAGAAATGTTTCTAGTGCCCAGAGCAGTACACAATGACACCGCATTTCCTTGCAGATGGTTTCCTGTTCTTGTACAATTTTTTTCTAGTTACCATTTTAATTTCTTATTTAAAGTTTTCTTAGAAAAGCTGATGGTCTTTCTTTCAGGGAAATGAACAAAGTGTAACTTTTTTTTTTTTTTTAAAGGGCACAGGACTTTCTGGTGAAATTAGAAGTATTTATTTAGATACCTGAGTAGAAAAGAAATCCGGAAATTACAATGAAAATGATTTTCAAGGTCCTCAGGGGTTGGCCAACCTGAGTTAGGCAGAAAGCGGGTAAAACTGCTGGAGAGGAACCTGCCAAACACCACAAATAAAAAAGGTATCAACAGACAGGGTCCCCTCCCTCAGCCGGGTCGGCCAGCAGGCGCGCGCACATAGTCCCTCTATGGGTTTGGTACCAGGGATGACTTTGCAAAGTAGTTCCAAAGACAGCGGCCCTTCCACACCGAATGGAGGCAGGTGAGGGAGCAGGGGGTGGAATAGAGGGAATTGGGGGGATGGAGGGGATGGGATGGGATGGGATAGAGGGAACATGGCCTGGGGTTCTGCAGAAATGATCCTGCAAGCCAAGTGCTGAAAACAAAAGAACTTTGAGGGGCACCCACTTAGTAGAAAGCCCCGCCAGCTGATTTTTGATGGCAGCTGACCCCTCCACAGGGCAGTGAAAGGACAGAGGAATGGGAAGACACAGCCCACTTCTACCCCCTGTTGCAGCAACTAACATTTTCCCAAGTAAACTGTTAAAGGCCATTATGAAAATGGACTCGAAGGCTTCTGTTCTTGCCTACATCAGGGATGGATCAAGCCATTCTTGTTTTAAGAAAGGGAGAGAATCCTAAGTAGGCTCCACACCCAGCATGGGGCCCAACTTGGGGCTCGATCTCACCACCCTGAGATCATGACCTGAACCGGAAATCAAGAGCCAGAAGCTTAACCCGCTGAGCCACCCAGGTGTCCCAAGGCATTCTTTAAAACAAAAAGAAGACATCCAATGAAATTAAACAGACAGGTCCTTTGATCTCTAGAGGGACAGTCTTTGGGGAACTGTCATACCCAAGGAGAACACCTTATATCCTGCCAGAGGGGTCAGGCAGAGGGGCTGTCCATGGTCAGTGGCATTAATGGCAGAGGCCACACAGCGGGCGGCATGCCCTCACCTCCCTCTGTGGGTCCTCCGCTGACCTGGCTCTCTCTCCAGTCCTCCCAGAGTGAAGGCTTCCCCTACCTTGTCTCCAGAAAGTAGAAGTATTTGTTTTCTTAAACCCTTAGGCTTCCTGTGTGTGCATGCACCTGGGTGTGGGTCTTGCTTCCCTCCTTTCATCAGGAGGCTTTGCTTAGGATCTGTGCTCACCAGGAGCCGAGGAACAAAGGGGCTCCCCCTTCCTGGCCAGTGCAAGGACATAAACATGGCGGCACTTCCGTGTAGCCAGTGATGACCTCAGTGATCATACACTGATGGCAACCGATGGAAATAGGTTCAGGAGGCAAGACCCACCCCCACCACAAGTCTGAAAGCCCAGCATGGCAACCCCAGGGACAGTAATTATGGTAGAGCTCCCTGGAGGGAGAGTGAGACCCATGTAAGCTGCTGGCCCAGCAAGTCACATGCCTGCCTCCCCATTCCCCTCTTTCTCCCAGGATAACAGGAAGTGATTTCATTCAGCACTGGCAACACAGCTCCCCTCGCAGGCCCTGCAGAAACCGACCTCCCAAGAGCCCACCACCCAGGGCAGGACTACAGCTGTGGGCCTCCCTGCAGGGACTGAGGCTGTGGGGCTCTGCCACCCCATGTCCCAGACACCAGCTCTGTGTGACGCTCAGGGGTCAAGCCAGGACAGCAGAGGCCTTCTTAATGGTGGTCACTTTATCCTAAGATTTTTTTTTTAAGATTTTATTTATTTATTTATTTATGTGAGAGAGAGTGAGAGTGAGAGAGAGCACAAGCAGGGGGAGCAGCAGACAGAGGGAGAGGAAGAAGCAGACTCCTCGCTGAGCAGGGAGTCTGATGTGGGGCTGATCCCATGACCCTGAGATCATGACCTGGGCTCAAGACAGAGGCTTAACCCACTGAGCCACTCAGGTGCCCCTTGAGTTTTTATTTCAGGGTTTTATTTGCCTCTCTGGAGAATATTGTATTAACTGTGTTTTTTACTTTCTGTATTCTGATGCTCTGACATCCAGGGCCTTGCTGACCCTGGCAGGACTGTCCCTCCCGAGGTTAGGCAGGTCCTGAGGGTAGCAAATAACTGACAGGGGAGCAAGGGTTTCAAATACAAACTACCAATCTGTGGTCTACACCCCACCTCCCTCTCCATGGGGCTCTGATTTGGGGCCGTAATCCCCCTGCCCAAATCACCCAGGGCCACGTACCAGAGAGTATGGGGCAGCCCCACACCCAGAGGCTGCCCAAATTATCCAAACCAACCAATCCCGAGCCTGCTCGCCCTCCTCCACCCGTTCCTTCCCGCAGAAGCCACAGTACAGACTCTTACTCGGGAGTCCCCCAGCTCCTTCTGCCTTTCTATGGCACCCGATGATGCGGCGGGACCCCCTTCTCTTCGGAACCGGGGTAAACTATCTTTTCAATGGCAGTCATCTCCTGATGTGTTGGCTTTACTGTACCTCAATTTTTTTTATTAATACACTGTATTTTAGAACAAATATTAGCCAAAGTATGTCCCTGAGGATGGCTGACGTGTTTTTACAAGAGCCATCTAGTCTTGGTGTGCTTGAGGTTTAAAACCTGGGCTTCCACACAGACAGCAATGGAAAACCACAAAAACAAAGCCCAGGGCTGAGAATTAAGGCCCAGCACCCAGAAGGCGCCCAGGGCCAGCAGATCTGCTCATCAGTGCCCAGCCCTGTGAAGGCTGTTCCGTCTTGGTGTCAGAAACAGAGAAGGGAGTTGGGGGAAATTGGAGGAGGAGAGGAAGCATGAGAGACTGTGGACTCTGAGAAATGAACTGAGGGTTTTAGAGGGGAGAGGGGTAGAGGTTGGGTGAGCCTGGTGGTGGGTATTAAGGAGGGCACGTATTGCATGGAGCACTGGATGTGGTGCATAAACAATGAGCTCTGGAACACTGAAAAGAAATTAAATAAATAAATAAAGGAACCTTTTTGTTCATGGGGTCCAACCTTCTCTTGATGGTCCTGGGCTCCCAAACAAAATATTCCAAAGGTCTTTATTATTATTATTAATAAAAACATGGGTTTATATGAATTTGTTGCTTGATTCACTATTGTTTGCTTTGGATGTTTAGAAGTCAATTTGGGCATCCCTCTGATGTTTGCCATGGCTCTCTTAGTTTGATTTTCAGATTCACCCAATCAGCACCTTAGAGGCTGCCTCCTTTCCTTCTTTCTCCCTCCCCTTCTGCTTTGCTTTCTTTCAAACATTTTTCCCATTTTGAAAACCCTAAAAATGTTAGACAAGTATAGAAAATCCCAAAACAAACATATGAGTGGCTTCTTCCTAGATTAGCAGTTATTATTTGCAATGTTTGCTTTTTCTTTTTTTGAGATTTATATATTTATTTATTTGAGGGAGAGAGAGAGAGGAGGGGCAGAAAGGCAGGGAGAGAAAGAATCTCAAACAGGCTCCATACTCAGCGTGGAGCCTGACATGGGGCTCTACCTCACGACCCCGAGATCATGACCTGAGCTGAAATCGAGAGTCGTACCCTTAACCAACTGAGCCACACAGGCACCCCTGTTTCATCTAAAAAAAAAAAAAAAAAAAGGAAGAAATGAAACATTTGCCAGCAAAACTACAGATGTCTTCGTCTCCTCTTCCAGACCAGTCACTTCCCTTCTTCCTGAAACTAACCACTGTTAACAGCTGGATGTGTTTTTCTAGCCCAGTTTTTATTAGTTCATATTGCATATACGGGAATCCCCGATCAAGATAAGTATTGGACTATCAGCTTTTACATCAATGGTTTCAGGCTGCAAGCAGTGCTCTACAGCTTGTTTGGTTTAAAGATCTGAAAAACAATCTAAGGGTTTTGAAGAGGCAGGGATGGGAGGTCGAGGGAGCCAGGTGGTGGGTATTACAGAGGCATGTATTGCATGGAGCACTGGGTGTGGTGCATAAACAATTAATTCTGTTACACTGAGAAGAAATAAATTTAAAAAAAAAAAGATCTAGCCTTCTATATCATCTCTCTCTGTAGTTTTGAATGATCAGGTTGTGTTCCGTTAGATGAATTGCCACATTTACTTAGTCCTCCACTGATTCTGCAACAAAAACCCTTCTGCATGTGTCACAGGCAGACATGCCAGGGCTTCTCTGGCACAGTCTCAGAATTTGAGTTTGCCGGATTGGAAGTTACACACATTTAAAATTTCTGGGAAGCCTGTCAAATTTCTCTCCAAAGGAGTTATGCTGGTCATTTCTGCGTCCATGACATCTCTTCAAGGTAAATGTCTATTTGAAGGAGGCTGTTAGGCCTCCAAAGTTTTTAGAAAAGAAAGAGAAAAGCAAATGAGTTTGTTAAACTCCAAAGTTTTATCAAATACTGACACAAACATGAACAAGTTACTATTACTGGTGTTTATTATAGAAACCTGTGTCCAGACACAGTGCCCCTAGAGTTCGAAGTTGTACAAACACATAGCACACTTGTCGTTCTCTCCAACTCTTACCCACAACCATGTCACTAATGGCTATCCTTTCTGCTTTAAGGAAAAATCCTTTCTTTTTCCATTCTCGATGTTCTATGTAGCATTTGCACACCCGAGTTCTCACAATATACACTGTATTGGTTGTTTTAACTCTTGGCCACTCAACGAAGTAGGCAAAATATTTGGAGTCAATCAGACAATGACTTTTTTGGCATATATGTCTACATCAATTAGATCCAACCAGAGAGCTTATATTAAAGAACAGGACCTTCATAAGAAGATCAAGAAGCTTTTGATCTATGGATCTCTCTCTCTCTTTTTAATAGTTTTCTTTCAGTGTCTTTACAAATGAGGGGAGGGTATCAACTTTCCTGTTTTTTCTGGGACTTCTTTTTCATTTTTTTTAAAGATTTTATTTATTTATTTGAGAGAGAGAGAGAGAGAGCATGAGAGGGGAGAAGGTAAGAGGGAGAAGCAGACTCCCCATGGAGCTGGGAGCCCAATGTGGGACTCCAGGATCATGACTTGAGCCATAGGCAGTCACTTAACCAACTGAGCCACCCAGGTGCCCTTTCTGGGACTTCTTGAAGAGGTTCCCAGGACACAGGATTTTCAGTTTTAAAACGGTTAAAGTTTCAGGCAAATCAGAATACGTTGGTTGCTCTATTTATATGATTGTAAATGCAGTTAGAAAGTACGCTGCCAAAACCCAACACAGTTCAACTGGGGGATGATGAAAGAAAGGAGGTTGTCTTAAGGCTTTCATGGGATACTCAGGTCTGATGAGTACTGTGGTCAGCAGTCTGTTGTAAGTGCCAAAGCAAGATCAGCAATTTCGGAGAATGATTAGTCAAGATGGAGAGGGAATGAGAGTCAAGACCAGATATTAGCCCAAGCTGTGCCCAAGATGTCAGCAAGAATCACAGAATCAAAGATAACATGATACCCTTCCACATCCAGGTTTTTCTTTTTCTTTTTCTTCTTCTTCCTTTACCTGAGGACAAGCTCTCAAACAGCTAGAGTGGGTAAGCCAGGTGGGCTCACGTGGCAAAGGAAGATTGCTGGGTGGGGAGGGGGATGGGTTAAATGGGTGATGGAGGTTAAGGAGGACACTTGTGATGAGCACTGGATGTTGTATGTGAGTGGTGAAGCACTGAATTCTACACCTGAAACTAATATACACTGTATGTTAACTAACTGGAATTTAAAGAAAAACTTGAAAAAGAAATAGGTAGGGGAGCCTGGGTGGCTCAGTGGGTTAAAGCCTCTGCCTTCGGCTCAGGTCAGGATGTCAGGGTCCTGGGATCAAGCCCCACATCAGGCTCTCTGCTCCACGGGGAGCCTGCTTCCTCCTCTCTCTCTGCCTGCCTCTCTGCCTACTTGTGGTCTCTGTCAAGTAAATAAATAAGATCTTTAAAAAAAAAATAAATAGGAAAAAAAAAAAGGAAGATTTGCCAGAGCTAGGTTGATACAGTGTATTATACTGATTCATTCTTGGAAAATTAGAATTTATTTCTTGTTGTCTCCTGCAAGACTCTGCCTAGTCTTCCAAAATCTTGGACACATTGAGGTTAGGATGATGGAGGGCTTTAACAATTGGTAATCCCTTACATTTGCCTAATACTTTTAACTTCTCAAGATGGTCTTCTTCTATTATTTTCTCTATCACTTCAGGAAGTAGGTAGAGAATTATTAATACCTCCTTTTTGTAGATGGAGCAAAAGAAGACAGAGATGATGATAAACATTATCTAAAACTCAAGGCTGCAAACAGAAGTGCCATCTCTGTTTTCTAATTCCTAATTTCCTACACTGGGCTGTGTCTTTGGGAGAAATACAGAAAATAATTGTTTTCACCAGAAAAAAAATATAGAGATTATTTAATTCAATGGTTTCAAACTTTAAGATTTGCAGGTTTCAAACTTCTAAATCAGAATCATATTGTCAAATAAAATCTTACATGGGACTCAAATATGTAAAAACACCTAAAATAGAAGCATCTTAGATTGGCATAGGCCAACTGGAACTTCCTCCAGTTCTCCTTTTCCCTCCAGGAACTTCTTCCAAACTCTTTGGAAGTCAGTTTGGAAACCACTGATGAGGTCCAACCCATTCACTTGCCAGATGAGGAAACAGCCAGAGAGAAGTCACTGGGTGGGATGTGCCTCAGGTTCCCCAGTCAGGTACAGCAAGAACTCAGATGAAACCCTATGGCTCTAGGTTCTCAATTCATGTCTGTTTATTATTGCTTGCATTTTTTCATATTCTTCCATATCCACGCAACTATCACAAGTTGTGTTCTTGTTGTTTAAGTTCTTTTATTTTCCTGGCTTCATTTGTGATGGTTTATTTTTCTTGTAGGGCAAAGTTGAAAAGGTAAATAAGCAAATGACTTCACAATTCACTCTTTTACTTTGTTGATGGAACCCTTTTCAAACATTTAAGCAATCCCATGGCTAAGTTGCCATAGTGACTCAAAATATACTAGGCAATAGGAGCATATCAGTATCAATACGTAGAACAGAGAAACACTTTATCAAGAAAAACATCATAGAGCGTTGTCAGCAAAATGGGAGAGTAGGTGGTTCCAAGTTTGCATCCCTCTACAGAAACACAGAAAAGCAAGCGGAAGTGCCAGAACCAACTTTGACAAAATTCTGGAAAACTCTCAGAGTTTTACTGAACCACGTGAAGGCTGAATCAAGAAAAAGGCAATTTAGGGGCACCTGGGTGGCTCAGCTGATTAAGCGTCTAGTCCCCCATCAGCCTCCCTGCTCAGTGGGGATCCTGCTTCTGCTGCTCCCTCTGCTTGTGCCTGCTCCTTCTCTTGCTATCAAATAAGTAAATAAAATCTTAAAAAAAAAAAAGAAAAAAGGCAATTTAAAAATGGTGGGAAAGTTTTGTGGTTTTGTTGTTGTTTTTGCCCTTATTCTACCTCTTCCCCAGCTCAGTAAACATTTCAAGTTGAAGGTAGGATGTATGCTCAGAAAAGACCTAAGGTACTCCTAAAATTCAACTTTAGTTAACACCTAGGCTCAGTGCAAGCAGGAAATGAAGGCTGATGCAGAGTTCTGAAAGAGTGTGGGTAAGTGTCAAAAGACTGTGTTGGCACAGAGCCATCTGCAAGACCAGAAGATGTGGGGATGGGGGTCTTGGTTTATGTTTGGTTTTGTTAAGTTTTGGTTTGTGTTTGTTTTAGCTCCTGGTATTCAAGAAAATCTCTATAAAAACCCTAGCTGAACTCTAGCTCAAAGAACAGAAATTTCAGGGTCCATACACAACAAAGAACACAGTCTTTGTAAAAACAACTTGAAAGAATCACTAAAGAAACAAATGACTGAAACCTCCAATAATCAAAAAGACTATATCCTGAGGAAGGGAGAAATTCTGATTTCAAAGGTTACAATATTATACATTCAAATATTACAGTTTTGGCAAAAAATTATAAAGCATACAAAGAAACAGAAAATGCTGGCCCATTTGTAGGAAAAAAACTAACAGATACAATATTTGAGGAAGCACAGTCATTGGACTTACTACACAAAGACTTTAAGTCAAGTGTCTTAATTATTTTCAAGTAGCTGTAGGAAATCATGGACTAAGACCTAGAAGAAATCAGGAAAACAATATAAAAACAAAATGAGTATATCAGGAAAGGCATAGAAATTTTTAAAAGGAGCTGACAAGTAAAATGACTTTGATTAGAGTCTTTTTTTTTATTAGTGGGGGTTCTCTAGAGAAGCAGTACATATGTGTAACAACATAATGGTTCATGCAATGATGGAGGCTGAGAAGTCTCATGATTGGTGGTGTACAAGCTGGAGACTGAGAAAAGCCAGTTGTGTAGTTGAAGGCCTGAGAGCTAGAGAACTGATAGTGTAGATGCCAGGCCTGAGAATCAGGAGCACCAAAGGCAGGAGAAAGATTGATGTCCCAGCTCAACAGCCAAGGACAGGGCAATCTAAACTTTCCCACCTTTTTGTTCTTTTAATGGTGCCAACCCACACAGGGGGAGAATCATCTGCTTTAATCAGTTCATCGATTCAAATGCTATTCTCTTCCAGAAACACTCTCACAGATATCCCCAGAAATAATGTCTGGTTGAAGAGCTGGGCATATCTTGGCCCAGTCAGGATGACACATGAAATTAATGATCACAGATTTCAAGAAGTAATTAGAGCACGCTAAAGAAAGACTCAGTGAACATGAAGCCAAGATAATTGAAATTATCCAGTAAAAGAAAAAGTGGAGAAGAAAGTAAGCAGAACGAGAGGGTCTACGGAGACCCTATCTATGCCTTAAGAGTGTCTCAAAATAAAAGCGAGACAGAAAGGGGCAGAAAGAATATTTGAAGGAATAATGACTGAAACTTTGCTGATGAAAATTTGATGAAAGGCACGAATCTATGTACAAATACAAGAAGCTCAACAGATTCTAAGTTAAGTAAACTCAGAGAGAACTCCGTCAATGTATGTTATAATCAATCTGGACCCTAAATATAGAGAGAGAATCTTGACACAAGAGAGAGCCAATCTGGGGCGCCTGGGTGGCTCAGTGGGTTAAGCCTCTGCCTTCAGCTCAGGACATGGTCTCAGGGTCCTGGGATCGAGCCCCGCATCGGGCTCTCTGCTCCGTGGGGAGCCTGCTTCCCCCTCTCTCTCTGCCTGCCTCTCTGCCTACTTGTCCTATCTCTCTCTCTCTGTCAAATAAATAAATAAAACTTTAAAAAATTAAAATAAAATACCCGTACTAATGTTAAAAAAGAGAGAGAGAGATAACCAATCATCATGGACTAGGGACTATCAATAAGGTCAGCTTATTGGCAGCTGATTCCTCATCAGAAGTCCTGGAGGCCAGAAGGCAATGGAATGACATGATTAATGTACTGAAAGAACAAAATAACCCTGTCCATCAATAATTTTATATACAGCAAAACCACGTTTCAGAAATGAAGGAGACATCAGGGCATAGTCAGATAAACAAAAGTTGAGTTTTTTTTCCAGTTGACACATCCTATGAGAAAGCCTAAAAAGATTCCTGCAGGTTGAAAGAAAAAACACCAGACAGTAACTCAAAACCACATAAAGAAATGAACATCTACTGTAAGGGTTACTACACAGGTAAATATAAAACAGGTATTACATTTTTTATTTGAAATGACTTTTTGTTTCCTATATGACTTAAAAGACAATAGCATAAAACAGCTATAAATCTATATTGTTGGGCACACCATATATACAGATGTAATTTGTGACAACAACATAAAGGGAAATTGTGGTACATAGGAATGGAGTTTTTGTTTGCAATTAAAGCTAAGCTGGAATAATTTCAAGGTAGATTGTTATAAATTAAAGATATAAAACTTGATCACCATGATAACCACTTATATATCTATAAAAATAAACACAAAAGGAAATGAGAAGGGAGTCAAAATGGTACTTTATGAAAAAATTAGCTAAACCCAAGGGAAGCAATAATGGAGAAAATGAAAGACATAAAGAGGATAAGACATATAGAAAACATGTATCCAAATGACAAAGGCCTATTATATTTTATCAATAACAACTTTCAATGTAAATGGATTAAATTCCTCCATCAAAAGTCAGAGACTGGTAGAATAGACTTAAAAAATATGATTCAACTATGTTCTGTCTTTAAGAGACTTGTTTTATTTTTTAAAAGATTTTATTTATTTATTTGACAGAGATCACAACTAGGCAGAGAGGCAGGCAGAGAGAGAGAGGGGAAAGCAGGCTCCATGCTGAGCAGAGAGCCCGAGGCGGGGCTCGATTCGAGGACTCTGAGATCATGACTCAAGCCAAAGGCAGAGGCTTAACCCACTGAGCCACCCAGGTGCCCCTATAAGAGACTTATTTTAGATCCCAAGACACAAATAGGTTGCCGGTAAAGGGATAGAAAAAGATACTTCATGCAAATAGTAACCAAAGGAGAACTGAAATGGAAATTAATTTTTAAATTCTATTTATAATAGCATCAAAAAGAAGAAAATACTGAGGGATAAATTTAACCAAGGAAGTGAAAGACATACACTGAAAAGTATAAAATACTGTTGAAAATTAAGAAAAACTAAATAAAGGGAAAGACATCCTGTGTTCATGGAAGACTTAATATTTTTAAGATGTCTGTATTACCCAAAGTAATCTGTAGAGTCAATTCAATCTTATCAAAATTTCAACTTCATTTTCTACAGAAATGGAAAAAAAATGATCCCCCAAATTCATATGGAATTGCAAGGGGCTTGAAATAGCCGAAGTGATTTTGGGGGGAAAAAAAAAAAGATCAAATTTAGAAAACTTTTATGTCCTGGTTTTCAAAACACTACAAAACTACAGTCATCAAAAAAAGTGTGTCGATGGCATAAGGATAGACATAGAGATCAATTAAATAGGTTTGAGAGTTCAGAAATAAGCCCACATATCCCATCTGACTTTCAACAAGGGTGGCCAAACCATTCTATGGGGAAACAATACTCTCTTTAGCAAATGTTGCTTGCATAAGTGTTTATCCATGTGTAAGAGAGTGAATTTGAACTTCTGCCTCAGGCCATATACAAATCTTCAGCTCAAAATGGATCAGTGGCCTGCATATAAGAGCTAGTGCCATATAACTCTTAGAAGAAGGCATGAATCTTTGATCTTGATCTCAGGCATTGGATTCTTAAATATGATACCCAATGCACACAAGACGAAAGAAAGACTAGATAAATTGGATGTCATCAAAATAAAAAAAAAACGTTTATGACATCAAGAAAGTGAAAAGACAACCTATAGAATGGGAGAAAATATTCACAAATGATGTATCTGATGCAAGTTTAATGTCCAGAATGTCTTAAGAACTCCTACAATTCAGCTGCCAAAAGACAACCCAATTAGAAATCCAGCAATGGACATTTTTCTAAAGAAGATAATCAAATACACACAAAAAATGCTGAAAATCATTAGTTGGATATGTGACTCAAAATCCACAGTGTGGTACTACTTAACACCAACCAGGATAGCTGTAATAAATTTAAATAAACAAACAAATAATAAACATAAATACACAATAAATACACAATAAAAATAAATACACAAATACACAGATAGATGATGAAGATAGATAGATAGATGATACAAAACAACAAGGTTGGTAAGGGGATGGAGAATTAGAATGCTAATATATTGCTGATGGGAGTGTAAAAACAGTGCAGCTGCTGTGGAAAAGAGTCTATAAAAAGAAATTAATAATTTTGTGTTTAGCTGGCTAATGTGAACAGCTTGGTGGTTTCTCCAGAAGTTAAACATAGACCGCACCATTCCACTCTTATGTTTACCCTAAAGAATTGAAAACGGATGTTCAAGCAAGCACAGTGTCTGTACTTGTATTATCTACTTAGCCAGTGAGGACATTATCTGGTTATTTGGAGAGTATATTTTTCCTGATGTTATGTGGGACCCTAGTTGACAATTTTGATGAACCAGATGACTGTGATGGTGGCTGCATCTTGCCAGTAATCAAGCATTCCCATATGTACTGGGTTTTGTGGATGTTTACAGGGATTTCATAGAGTTATTTAGACGGCAGCTGCCCCATCGTGTCTTCTATTTCTCTCATAGTCTGTCAGGTCTGGCTAAGTGTAAGGCTCAAGGTAAGTGTAATCTACATCTCAAAAGAATTATCCAAACCAGGCAAACACACTAACCCTGTGCCTTTTCATTTCTGGTGAGGTCTTTTGGGAATTTAGCTATTGCTTCCATCTGTCCTCTCTAGACTTTATTGTCTAGAAATATATGTTTGCTACCTGCTATCCACAGAGACATGTCCTAACTTTATTGTAACTGGTGTAACACAAAGCAGAATGACCTCGACATGTAGTTGGACGCTTGTATCTCCGGCATCTGGTCACCCCATTCTGAACCTGCTTTGCTGTGTGTGTTGAGCGTTGAGTTAATGCCATTGCCAAACAAGGCAGAAATTAGATCTTTTAAAATGAAAATTAGATCTTTTAAAATGATAACCCTTCAATTCCCTTATGAACCAACTGGTCTTCTCTAATTATTTCCCTACAAAAAGTCCTAATCACATTCCAAGTAGTGGAAAACAAAACCAAACCAAACCCTGACCTAGTAGCCAAGATGCTAAGTACAAATTGTATTATTTATGGACTGCAAGTATCATACCAGGAGTCAAGAGGATGAGAGTTTGCTCAGGAAGTGGTGATGAATAAAAATGCTCAGGGAATTACCTGGGCTCATCAACTTGCTTGGGAATCTCTGGTAGGAGACAGTAGTAACAATGATAACCACCACGTATTAAAGTCTTACTGCACGCTGGGTCCTGGGTTAAATGATTTATTCCACATAATTCCATCTTACAGAGAAAGAAACAGAAAGGTTAAATACTTTACTTTTATGTGGCAGATTCAGGATTTGAACCCAGGTCAGTCTGGCTCCATAGTCTGAATGCTTAACTATCACCAGGTTCCAGAGCCTCCCAAACCATAACATTTCTGTTAGCCCCCTGAGAGGTCAGGCATGAAATGCACTGAGATCATCTCTTTAGCCAATTTCAGTTTCATTTAAGGAAAGATCATTAGCAACTGAAAGAGTACTTTGTGCAACTAGCTAGAACTTTCAAAATTATCTCAGCGATTCCTCACCACACTCCTGACAAGGTGTGGGTAAAAGAGGAAACAAAATCTTTAACATGCTGTTAATTGAGTCTCACATTTATCAAGGGTTTGACCTTGAAATGTCCCTGGGTTTTATTTGCAGTCAATTTTGAACCATCCCCTGTCGGTTTGGGGTATATGGGCCTATGAGGTCTCAGTTGGTTGAAAGGTTCACTTTAGTTTAAGGTTTTAGGTATAGCCAGAGGGCATCTCGGATCCTTGATCTAACTCAGGTTAAGCAAATGTCACCACTCTAGCATTTCTTTTATGAAACCACTGAAGAGGGGAATCTAATTCTCAATGCAGCTCAAATCCATCCTTATCTAATCCAATTCAGTAAGCATTCACTGTGCCTACAACAGCTTGACGTCATGTGGAACACAGACATAATAAGGAAAAGGTCTCTGAATTCAGAGAACTCACAAGCAAGTGTTCAAGACAATGAGTCAAACATGAATTCCCCTCCAGGAGGCAGAGGCTGAGACAGAGGAAGGGGTACAAAGGACAGGCTGAGTTGTTGATTCAACCGGAAAAAAGAAGAGATTTCCAGAGAAAGACCTCACAAAGCTGAATTTTGTAGAATAAGTCAGCCCTCATGGATGGACCCCTCACAGGGCTGGAGGGACCTAGTGCCAAAATATGGCAGGTTGTTCAAGTAAGTAGTTCTGGAAAGGATCCTATTCACAGGGTCCTAACCCAACCCTGTGCCCTTGACTTTGAACTACCTTCTACTGCCTCTACATCTGCAACTACCATAGTCCCTTCCTGACATAGTTTACCCATGGCCATTCACACCCACGCAGAGTTTAGGAATGAACTAGTAAAGACCCAGGGCTCCCAGTGTGGGGCTGGAGACACTGGGAAAATCTTTACGTTCTATTTTTTTCCTGACCGAGGGAAGATAAAAAGTCTTTCCCAGCAAGATATTATTATTATTATTGGACAGTTTTCTATTTTTAAAATTTGGGCCAGATCATGGCTTTCGCTTTGGAGTTGGGTCAACTAAGACCATTCTACTTCCCAGGCCACGTTATTTTTAAAATCTCCATCTGTACTGAATTTGAACTTGAGCGGAATCTGTTTCTGAGATTGTCTCATCATGGTTAACGAAGCTCTTGGTGCCCTCTTGCTTTATATCGGTTGGCTTATTGGGTATACTGATAGGTTGAAAAGCTGCCTTTCCGGACTTATCATTTCTGCAAGTTCTTATCCCTGAAACTCAGGGCCAAAAGGGGTAAAAGTGTCCCAGAGAGAAAGAAAAAAAAAAAAAAAAGAGTAGTTTATTCATCTCAATATGCTTAGTCTGATAGCAAATAAATATATTTGGTGGGAAGGGGGTGAGAGGAGGATTATATTGTGCACAGAAACATCTTAGCCATCTGTCTGAAACTTCCAACATGATTACATCACACTGTGGCCTATGGCTGGTTGTTGATCGAAATATTTAGAGAAGGAGGTGCTACCCTCCTGGGATGTCACAGTCCATCCGCTGCCTCCTGCCTCTTGTGGCTTACTGGTTCTCTATCAACAATCAGGATTAGTAGAGAACCCAAGGCTTTCACTGGGATAAATAGTTTCTGACTTTGTAAGTTAAATTAGCAATTGAAGAGGTCTCAAACTAGCAATCTGCAGTTCAAGATTTCCTTCTTAAGGTAGTGGGAAACAAATTCAACCTGAAAAACACAAGGCCCAGGAAAAACTTAGAAGCGTCTTCCATGACAGCAAAGAGCCATCCTTAAAGGCCAGGGTTTATACACCGCGAGCCTCAGCTCGTCTCCTAAGTTTATTAACAGTGAAATGTCCTTTCCCTGCCGTCTGCCTCAAAGAAGAAAGAGTTTGAGTTTTAATCAGATAGAGTTAAGACAGGAAGAGAGCCAGACTCTCAGCTTTTCCCCCTGGAATTAAAGTCACTTTCTCTGTTCACCTTCGAGAGTCTCTGTGATGCTTGCTACCTCCTGTATTGTCTACTGGGCTAAATACCCACCCTCATCGCTACCCCCCACACCCCAGAAATGTGAAAGGAAAGCAAGTGAGCTAAATACTCCCAGTTCCTCTGCCTCTGTAAGAATCCCGCACTCTGGCCTGACCTCCTAACAGCACAGTTCAGCGTATTATCTGATCATCGTCATCTCTTTATTGACAACTGACGTAATCTGAAATGTTTCTCCCAGGTGAAATTCCTCAGAGTGAGTCAATGAAAGGCAGGGGGCAGAATTTCAGACCTTTCCAAAGCTCCACTGCCCAAATCATCAGGTCACCCTCAATATCCCCCCATGCATAAACACAGGCACGGCATGGTGTGGTGTTGATGGTAAAGCATCTTTCTTCTCTCACCCTCCTTCTAGGTCTCTGGCTCTTGACCCACAGCATTCTGAAGTAGGCTGGAGGGATTCACAGGTAGGACCTGGGGCTGCTCAGATGGCCATGATGTGAAAAGAGAAGGGTTCCCAGATGTCCCACTGTCCACTCCACTCCTCCTTTTCCACCCCTCTGGGGTATCTTGCCCAGCACAGACTCCATGGGTGATGGCAGCAGACGATAGTCACCATCACTGCAGATGGTGACCACACTGGGCGGCCACTGCATACACGCTTGTGAGAGGGACAGCTGGTTGGTGATGGTGAAGAGGATTGGTGTTCTCCCCTTAGAATGGTAGAGGACATGGTCTTGACCCCCGAGGGGAGTGATCACAGCTATGGGTCCGTCCCCTTACTCGAGCCAAGTTCGTGGTGCTGGGGCAATAGTGAGCCCAATTCGGTCCTGCTGTCATGTTCTTTCTTTGGTTGTGCTTTGCGCTGCTAGGTCTGAGCTGTGAGCATCATTCCCTTGGTCCATATGGGGTCCAGATGTACATGGTCAGAAGGAATTTTTTTTTTTCTAGAGACTTTGGGGGGGATCGAGAAATTGCTTCAGATTCCAGTGTATTATTTATATGCATTCTTTAGCACTCCACAATAATGTGATGGGTGCCCTGGGATTTGTGAGTAGAGTCTGTAAAGGAGTGGAGCTGATTCAAGTCAAACAGACAAACAGACTGACAAAAATCCTGAAGGCCTGACAGAGGGTAGACAAAGAGGAGTAAGGAAGAACAGACAGCTGAATTTGATTGGACCCTTGGTTTGGTCAACTGTTTGTAGATCAGCTCAATGAGAAAATGGGAAGAAAAATATTCTCGTTGATTTGAAAGGACTACATCACTCTGTAAGCATATCCATCCATCAGTTCCTCCCCTCCGGGGACAGTGGCAGCAACAGCAACCTTAGAGTTAGAATAAAAACTTACATTTCCTTAGAACTACTTTCAAAGGGGTCCTTTCTTCTCGTTTCTGTAGAATTTCACCTGCATCGTCTCCTTATCATCTTCCATCCTCTGACTCCCCCCTCAGAGTTCCTGGAAAGGCACAGAAGGAAAGGGCTGAAAATCAGAGAGACCCCGGGACAGATCTCCACTTTGTCACTTGCTACCTGGGTAACTTGGGGGTAATTACTTAATCTGGCCTCTCCCGTGTTGCCTCATCTGTAAAACGTGGGAGAAACAGTGTGCACTCCATGCTTTGTGGGAAGGTTTTTTTGTGTGTGTTGTTTTTTTAAATAGGCCCCATGCTGGGCATGGAGGGCTTGATGGCTGGGTACGCCCACAGATGGGCATAAATGTGGGGCTTGAACTCACCATCCTGAGATCAAGACTTGAGATGAGATCAGGAGTAAGATGCTTAGCTGAAGGAGCCACTAGGTGCCCCGTTGGGAGGTTTAAGAGGGCAATGCATGGGCACTCGCCAAATGGTAGCTATTAGTTTCTAACCCCATTTTGGGCATGAGGAAATTTATGTAACACCCCTTATGACTCCATAGTCCAAGCCAACAACAGATCATTGAGATCTGTTGTCCCCAAGCCTGTGAATTAAAGCAAAATGTGCTCAGAGAAATACTGAAGTATAATTGAATGTTTGATGGCATGCAGTGAGGAGACCCTAATTTGTCCTAGCTCTTGAAGTGTGTAGAGAATTGAGATAATTCACATAAAGAACTTACCAGGGCCTAAGAAGGACCTGAAACACACAGTCTCTGAGTGTTCTTATTGCACATTCTGTTGGGTAGAAATTCTGTTGATTCTATCATCTAGATAATCATATATATGTGTGTGTATACATATATTCATATCTCTACATGAACATATGTAAAACTATACATAAATATATTTTAACCCCTTTACATCACCCCAGTACAATCATCTGGTCTAGATTGTCTCCTTCTCTGCCCTGTATTACTGTCTATAGTCTCCTAACTGGGATCCCTCTATGTTCCCTGTCCTCCTCCTGTCTATACTTACTGGCCAGTATAACATTTTAAAACATAATTCAGACTATGCCATGCCTTTCCATAGAGGATTCCAAAGGTCCCACTTCATTCAGAGTAAAACCAAAAATCTTTAACATGACCTACAAGGTCCAGCCTATTCTACCTCCTGCCTTCCTCTCCCCTCCCCACCCGACCCACCTCTGGTCTCTGATCCACCTCTCTCTACCTTCCCTCCACTCACTCTGCCATGGACCCTGGGCCTCTCGGCTATTCTTTAGGTCCATTTCCCAACAGGATTCATCACTGGCTGGTCCTTCTCCCTGGGTCATCTCCCACCCATATCCCCATGGCTCATTCTCACAAATCCTTCATGCTCTTACACAAATGTCATCTTGTTAAGTGACCTACCCTGACCACCCTCTTCAAAATACTATCTGCCCTAGCTCATAGCACTCCTGATGGCCTTTAACCTGCTCTCCTTTCCCCATGGCACTCATCACTACCATGTGAGTGACTTAGGTTTGTATGTATGTATTCTGTCTCCCTACTAAAATGTCAGCTCCATAAAGGTAGAGGCTATTATGGTCTATTGTGTTCACTGTTATGAACAGTGAAAGAGTGCCAACACACAGTAGGCGCTTCATAAATGCTTACAGAATAAACTGGTAAGTGGTCATCTTTTGAAAGTCTCAACCCTTTGAGTGTTACTAATTCTTTTTTTTTTTCTTCTGCAAATGTGATGGAGAGGGAAATAAAATGAATGACCTCCAACATTTATTTCAGCTCTGGAAGTCAGTTAAAATTCATTCATGCATTCATGGATTCATTCATTCATTCAACAAACATTTATTGAACATTGACTAAATACAGGGAATACAGTATTTTGATCTTGTAATATCAAGAAATTCTTAGTTGAGGGGCACCTGAGTGGCACAGTCTGTAAAGCATCTGACTCTTGGTTTCACCTTGGGTCATGATCTCATGGCTGTGGGATCAAGCCTCGCATCCAACTCCACACTTCAGGCAGAGTCTGCTTTCTGCTTGGAACTCTCTCTCCTTCTCTGTCTGTCCTGCCCCTCCCCCACCACGTGCACACACTCTCTCTCTCTTTCTAAAATAAATAAATAAAATATTTTTTAAAAAAGAAATCCCTAGTTTAATAAGAGAAGCAAATTTGTAGCCCAATTAATGAAGGACATTGATGTAGGTGTTACAGAAATGGATGTACATGGATTCAGAGAAATAAGTCCCTAATTCTTTTGGAGTGAGATATGAGAACTGAAATATGGTGGAGGGGAGAAGAATCAATTTAGGAAAACTTCACAGTGGGGCGCCTGGGTGACTCCGTTGGTTAAACATTTGCCTTCAGCTCAGGTCATGATCCTAGGGTTTTGGAACTGAGTCCCGCATTGGGCTCTCTGCTCAGTAAGGAGCCTACTTCTCCCTCTCCCTCTGCCTGCTGCTCCCCCTGCTTGTGTTTTCTCTCTCTCCCTCTCTCTCTTTTAGATTTTAAGATTTTAAGAAAATCTTAAAAAAAGAAAAAAAAAGGAAGACATCCCAATGGAAATTTATCAGTGGATATTGGAAAGATGAGTAAGAGTTTATAAGTTGACCAAGAGGAATAACATCCCAGGCAAAGGTATAGAAGTTCCTGGAACAATGATGGGGGACAGGGGGTAGAAAGAAGAGATTACGGGTAGAGAGGTTGCTGAGGCAACTCAGCCACTTGCGGGAACCCCTACTTTGTTTTAAGTAGGGCAGTAATGTGATCATATTTAAATTTCTGATAAACTACCATGTCAAGAGAGGTCGGAGGTGGTGCGGAATGAAGATAGCAAGCTACTGCAATGTCTGTATGTAAAAGTCTTGAGACTAGTGGCTAAGAATCAGAGGCTAAATATACTAAATATATTGTCTTTTGCTTTTCTTTCAGTTGGTCTAAGCATCCTTTTCGTGTCAATAGACAGAGACAAACACCATTCACATCCTTGATGACTGCACTAGAGTCCATCCTCTGGTGTACGTAATACATTTGAAAGGCACCCTAAATCACATTAAGGTATTTTATGATTATTTAAAACATTAATGGGGCACCTGGGTGGCTCAGTGGGTTAAAGCCTCTGCTTTCGGCTCAGGTCATGATTCCAGGGTCCTGGGATCGACCCCCACATGGGGCTCTCTGCTCAGCAGGGAGTCGGCTTCCTCCTCTCTCTTTGCCTGCCTCTCTGCCTACTTGTGATCTGTCTGTCAAATAAATAAATAAAATCTTTAAATAAGATAAAATAAAACATTTATACCTGTATTTATTTTTTTGGCTATAACTGTATTGGAGTACGATCTAAGATAGCTAAGATAGTTGAGCTAATTTTGACATCCAGCAACTTCACAATAATTCCTTGAGGTAGGCACCATTTTCTTATTTAATAGATGTAGCAACTAAGGTTTAGTGAATAATTCCTTTGCTTAAAGCCATGGAGTTGCAGATGACCCAGCCAGATTCCAAATCAACCTAACTTTCAAGCTCAGCCCATTGGATTAACATTTAGCAGAAATACTTGTGAAATTCTGTACTTGGAAAATAATTTCTAATCATATAATTCATTCTCACCCCAATGCTCTTCATAATTATCTAAGGATTCAGACCTTTTGTACATTGCCTTCCTTTGTGCTTTGTCCTCGTGACCAGCCTGGGGCACCTCACCCTCAGTGTGATGGGAGCTCCGGCCTACAAAGGCTTCACAAAACTCACAAATTTCCTTTAGTTTTCCTCAACAGCTCCTCCAGCTGCACAGAGATGTGCCCCAAAAGTAGCACAGACCAGTGGTCTGAAGCAGAAACCAAGAATTCCACAGTATAGGGGTACCTGGATGGCTCAGTGAGTTAAGCATCTGACTGTGGATATCAACTCAGGTCATGATCTCAGGGTGGTGGGATGGAGCCCTAAGTCAGGCTCTGTGCTCAACAGGAAGTCTGCTGTGATACTCTCTCTCCCTCTCCCTTCGCCCCCTCCCCCCATACACATGCACACCTGTACATGTGCTCTCTCTCAGTCTCTCTCTAAAATAAATACATAAATCTTAAAAAAAAATAGATATTATAATTATAAGGAAAACACAGTGACCTGTGAGGCCTTGATCCTCAGGCCTGGGAAGATGCCTGGGGAGTGCGGTCTTATCACGCAACCTCGCTCAGCCGGACCACTGTTCTTGCCTGTCCTTTCCAGGCACAGTTCCTGGCACACACCATCAACTCCAAGCTCCACCGCCCAACCCCCGACCACCGCAAAGTGTTGTCAGATGAATTATCCCATCTGATCTCAGCCAGCATCACGGATTTGAAAACTAGAGCTAGATGACATCATGCCTTGAAACACGAGAGGGAAAAGTCAATTTCCATCCACTAAATGTCAAGCAAGACGCTTGACTGATTGTTTTTGCTGACTTGACCGATCGACAGGCTGTTAGGTTGTCAGGTCGATGCTGACAGAATCGGCGCCGTTGGATTTGGAGGGAAGAAGGCAGGTAACAGTAGGCAACGTTTAAGCAGGGAACATTCAAGAACTCGTGTGTGTTCAGCGGTCCTCCTGCCTCTTCAGATTCTCTTCCGGCCACCACTAACCCTGTGCGGTAGGCACCCTTATCCTGCCCATCCTACACGCGAGGAATTGGAGTTTGAGAAGATACCATCTTGCCCAAGGTCATCCAGGTAGGGATTGCGCCAAATTGGATCCCAGTGCTTAACGGTTAGACTCAAGAGCTGTCACTAACTTCTCGGAAAAAGCGGCAGGTTCCGGCGCTTAGTGGAGACACCTGGCTCCATCCCCCCACCTGCTGTCCAGGTAAGAGCAGGGAAGGAGCCGAAACCTTCCCTGGGTCCTCTAGCGACAAACTCTGATTCATCGGTCAGACCACATTGGCTGTGCCTTTTCTTTCGTTACCTAGCGACAAAAGAGTATCCTGGAAGTCCCACCGAAGTCGGAGGGGCTTTAATTATTTGGATTTTCGATGGTTCAGTGCTTTGAGGCTGGAGGTGGGGGATAGAAGAGTCGCAACACTCGCTCTGCTGGACGCCTCCTGGGGTGTGTGATTGTAAATACTTATTTCCTTGCCCGTGTCAGAATCATTTGAGCCCCCATGCTTTGTACTTGAAAGGAGCTTCAAAGGGTGACATCGTCTCAGAAGTCCGGACTTCAAGCTTCTTTTCACCTGCCCTTTCTCTGGTTGCCTAACATCACGGAGGGTTTAGAAGGATCATTTATTCTCCCCCTACCCCGTCTGGGATCCAGCTGCTCTGGGAGACCCGGACGGGCTTTGCACCTGCTCCCAGTCAGACCGTCCCCATGTCCCGTAGGCTTCAGTGGAGGGAGAGAAAAATGATGTTGACATTTTTGAGTGAGCCACTTGAAAATTTTTATTTACCTCTTCCTTACTCACTATTTCTATTGCAAAGTGCAGAGACCTAATCTTGTTGACGGGCCAGTTGCTCGGGGTCTCTGATGTGCTATTTATCTCTCTTCCATCCCCTGCAAATTTACAGGAGGAGGTGAGAAAGGGGCTCACCATAAAGAAACTGAGAGGGCAACAGTTTTTCCAGTAAGAATTGGGTTCTAGTGTTATTTCTGCTAATTAGGAAGTCCAGTGCCAGGGAAAGGGCCACAGTAGGTTACAAAAAGGACATTCCTCTGAAGTCTGGGGGGACTGCCTGGAGGAAACCTGCTTTGTTGTACTGTAATGAAAGAGGGAAAGCCACCTGTGCCAGGAACATGGCAGGATACAAAATTGCTGTCTTGCCAGCACCTTGACTGGGAATAGTGACAGGTGTGACAGCCAGGGAGGGTGAGAGGCAGTGGACTGTGGTAGGAATAGTCATGGACGAGGAAACAAAAATCCTGGATTTTAGCTGGGGCTCAGCAGTTCCTGTGTTAGTTAAATGCGTGTGCAAAGAAGATCAAAGACTGTCAAGAGTTTGAGAGTTGAAATCTAAATAATAGTCATCATCCCTCCTTCATGATTATTCTGTGGTTTTGCATTGCATTTTATTTGCATTCTGGGGACTCAAGTGTTGGTAGGTGGCAAGCAAACTTTTTGATGCCTAAGACATCTAGAGGTCCATCTTGCCCAAACTTTATCCTGGAATCTGCCACTATCCGTGTGATTCTGGGCAACTCCAGCCATCTTGCCGCGGATCGGTTTTCTTCTTTGTTGTGGACCAAGGTTTCAGGGGGTCAAGGGGATGGGTGGAGGTCAGATAAGTTTGAAACTTCCAAAGTAGAGGACCCAATTAATTTTGAAGGGGACCCCAATAATCTCGTATGCTTCCTCCAAGAAAGATGGCTGATACTTGACTGACTAAAAGGAGAGCCCTTGTTCTAGAGGATTGCACTGAAAAAGTTTTCTTCTGAAATCCGTGAACCATTTTAACTTCAGACAGAGGCAGCTTGGTTGGAATTTGGAACCCACCAAGTCTTCAAAAGAGAAGAGAATGGACCTAACCTTGGGAACTATTCCCAGATATCTCTTAACACCTCCAGCTGGAGATGTGGGAATGACACTTAAATATTTCCGGTGAGAACTTCCTTGTAGGTTCAGGTCTAGAAAACAAAAGAACACTTGAAAAGAAGACACAGACCCACAACTGAGTCTCTCGAGTATTGCTGTCCTTGTCAAAAAAATACGTCAGGGGACATGGGTCTCCCAACACTTCCTCCAGCAGATGGGAGAGCCACAGCTCTTGGTTACAAATGAGACAACTGATCTGGAACGTGATGGAAGAAATTTCTCCTTCTCATGGCCTTATGGAAAAGATTTTAATCTTCATTCCTTTAAAATATAACTTCTGGTATCTTATACACAAAAGAAAGAAATTTATGCCAACCCTTTTGGGTTGAACCTTGGTATTGAACCTTGGAGAAAAGTGACCCCACCTCCTTCCACTTGTCAAACTAGTCAAGGAGTCCCCACAATAGTCAAGAACCCACAAAAACGATACTCAGTAAATGTTGGCTCTCCTTTTGTTATTATTTAACAAGTTAACTGACATGGCTACAACAGTTGCCATGTGAAATGCCTTTCCCTAAACACTGTGAGCTGTTGCAGGGGTTATAAAACCACGGACTTACTGGGACTGCTGTCTTTTCTTACTGTCTCTCTTCAAACTGAACACTCCATCTTGAACACCCCAGTTTCCTATTTCCCACGCATGAATTTGATCGTAGCAGGGCAGGACTACCTTCTTGACTCCAGGAAGTTTGTCCCCTGCCTTTTCCGATCGCCCCAGAAACACATGTACAGCGCTTGGCAGAGAGTCCTCACAGAGCTCATGGGGAACAATTGTGGTAAATGCTACCAAAGCTAATTAGAACTTAGATACCATTCTCTGCATCATTTCATATTGTCTCATGTATTTAATCTTCTCTTCTTTACTGGTTTCTATGTTCCGCAAAGGTAGACATTTTTCATCCCATCTTAGGTCCATCTTATGAAGTCCATTCTCCATACCTAGCAAATGAGATGAAAACTCTTTATCCCAATGTCCCAGACTTACCATGGAAATGCTCTTGTTTTGTCCTGGCACTTTAGAAGAGATGTCTTCAAATTTACCAGTTCACTGAAAGAATTCAACTGGCCTCGACTTTCTAAAGCAGATCAAAAGCCTTCTACCAAGCCACCCCCACTCCATCACTCTGTACCCCGGAAGCTGCATTTACTTGGGGTCCGGCTTTAGCCACAGCTCCATGTACAATAATTGCGGGCATGTCATGGCAAAATATCAAGTAAAGAAATGGGTAAACTGAGGCAAATCAGAAGTCAGAAGACGAAATGTGTACGTGACTTCCATCTGCACCAGGCACTTGGACTTATAGCTGTAGTCTGAGCAGAAGACCAAAGGACAGACCCTGTGCTATAGGGAAACCTTCGCTATGAAGTTTCAGGAGAGAAGGTTCTGTCCTCTTTGGAGCTGTCCCCTGCCCACACAGTACTATGAATGTAAGCAGAACTGAGGCCTCTCCATCGTGGAAATACTCACTACTGCACCAGTCTGTTCTCAGCAGTGTGTCTTTATCCTTTCAAGAGTCCCACAAAGTAGGTATTATATTTTTTAAAGATTTTGTTTTTATTTATTTGTCAGAGGGAGAGACAAGAAGGGGGAGGGAGAAGCAGGCTCCCTGCTGAGCAAGGAGCCTGATGTGGGGCTCGATCTCAGGACCCTGGGATCATGACCTGAGCCAAAGGCAGACACTTAGGTCACACTGAACTGCCAGATGCTGTCTAATGGGTTCCAGGTCACAAGGTTAGTACATGTGGGGATGAGGATCCCACCTGAGCCTCTATGCTCTTCCTAGTCTTTTCTGTCTACCTGTTAGTTATCTCTGCTCAGTCAGGCATCCACTAGGGAGCTTTATGAAGGGGAGGTAGAAAGAGGCATGTGTCAGTGTGTGCTCCAAGGTCACACAGGAGAGGACCCAGTCACTGACCTAAACCTATGTTGAAACATGGTGCAGGAGAAAGGTAGCACTATAATTTAGACGTGAAGAATGACATTTCAGGAGAGGTGCTGTGACGACTGATTATCCACGTGGGTTCAATAAATTTTGAATTCTACCTCACACAATGAAGTTGGAGACGTATTAAAGACCAAACATGAAATATATAACTTGAGGGGCACCTGAAAGGCTTGGCGGGCTAAGTATCCAACTTTCAGTTTCAGCTCAGGTCATGATCTCAGGGTTGTGAGATTGAGCCCCGCGTTGGGCTCCGTGCTCGGCAGGGAGTCTGCTTGAAGTTTCTCTCTCTCTATCCTTCCACCTCCCCAAAGAAATAAGTCATTTTTTTTAAAGGAAATATATAACTTGAAACTTCTGAAGAAAAGAGATTGGATTACAAAAGTGAGATATTTGGGGCGCCTGGGTGGCTCAGTGGGTTAAGCCGCTGCCTTCGGCTCAGGTCATGATCTCAGGGTCCTGGGATCGAGTCCCGCATCGGGCTCTCTGCTCAGCAGGGAGCCTGCTTCCCTCTCTCTCTCTCTGCCTACCTCTCTGTCTACTTGTGATCTCTCTCTGTCAAATAAATAAATAAAATCTTTAAAAAAAAAAAAAAGTGAGATATTTGATCAATGCTTCTTTCTTCTTTCCCAGGTGTGGTGTTGCAGATTCTGGAAAGGATGATACCTGGAGAACGCTGCAGGCAGCCTAACCAGCCACCTCCAGGCAGACAGGAGACACCTGCTTTATGGGCTGAAATACTGAGGCCCCTCTTAACCTGTGAAGTTTGGGGGAATCAGTGAGGATGGATTGGCTCCCTTGTAGGCACCCCTTTCAGGGTACAGAAGCAGCATGGAGGGCACTGGACCCTCAAGATCACTGCCACATCGCCAGCTCCCTGATGCTGACAGTGCTTTCTGCATGCTCCTTCTGGTTTACAGTGTGTCCAAGGTCCACCATACAGGACTCAACAGGGACTCAGGGCCCCCTGAGCAGCTGGTAACACTGACTTGAAACTCCCAAGCCTTCCCCAGACGTTCCTCAGGTTCTCCAGACGCTTTGCTCTCAAGGCTGCATTAGACTCTCCTTCTTATGGCCTCAGTGAGGCGTCTTTTCAACTCTGATTTGGAGCCCAAGATCGTACTCATTTCCCACAAGCAAGGCTTCTCTCTGACACTTCCAGAGTTGGAGTTAGGCAAACTGAGGTTTGGGGAAAAGAGAGGTTGACCTCCGAGCATCAACCCTCCAGAGGAGAAAGTTCTCTGTGTCCTGGGTCACCCATCCCTGCCCAGATTCACTCCCTCGTACTCCGTCTGTTATCCCCATCCATCCTGCACGCTCCTCGCTTTCTATGTCCCCTTTTCTCCTCCATTCAGTTCCCTTTATCTGTGTGTGTATATATGTATGTATAACATATGGGTTTTTAATTTATTGGGTTTTTTAAATTTTTAATTGTTTAATTTTTTAAAGGATTAATTCATTTATTTGAGAGAGAGAGAGAGCACGTGCACGTGCAGTGGGGAGAGGCCAAGGGAGAGTGAGAATCTCAGGCAGGCTCCCCACTGAGCGTGGAGCCAGACACGGGGTTCGATCTCACAACCCTGAGACCATGACCTGTGCCAAAATCAAAAGTCAGATAGATGCTCAACTGACTGAGCCACCCAGGCATCCTGGAGGTTTTTTGTTTTGTTTTGTTTTGTTTTTTAAAGCAGTTTTAGGTTCACAGAAAAATTCAGCAGAAAGTATAGTTGCCCTATACCTCCTGCCCCACAAATGCACAGCTTCCCCCATTATCCGCATCCCCCGCCAGAGGGGACATTTGTTACCATGGATAAACCTGCACTGACACATTTTTATCACCCGAAGTCCAGAGTTTACAGCAGGGTTCACTTTTGGTGGTGTATTTCTATGGGTTTTGATAAATAAATAATGGCACGTATGCACCACCGTGGTCTCCTACAGAATAGTTCCACGGCCCTAAACATCCTCCGTGTCTTGTCTGTTCATCCCTCCCTCCCCCAAGCCCCCAGCAGCCGCTGAGCTTTTCACTGTCTCCGTAGTTTTGCCTTTTCCAGAAGGCCATATCGCTGAGCTCACACAGCATGTCGCCTTTTCAGATTGGTTTTTTTTACTCAGTAATAGGCATTTAAGGCCCCTCTGTGTCTTTTCATGGCCACACAGCTCATCTCGCTTTAGCGCTGGATGATATTCCATTGTGTGGGTGGACCCATTCCTCTACTAAAGGACATTTTTGTCACTTCCAAGTTCTGTCAATTATGAACAAACCTGCTCTAAACACCTCTGTTACTCAGTTTTTTATTAGTAGAAAAATATCAAGTAATTCCCCCCTTTCCTATGTGGAGCCCCTTCCTTTGTCCTCTGGAGCCTATGGACAGAGGTGTCTCCGGGTCTAATCCCTCTCCCAGGTGGGCTTTTCAATAATCCCCCTGAAGATGCCCGGATACCCTTGGAAACTCTTCACAGCTACTTGCTTCCAAATCACAGCTCCTGCCCGCTCTGCTGGTCCGGGGAATGCCCATCCCTTTGGAGGGTCCTGTTGGCCCTGGGGAGCCTTGCCCTGCAGAGACCCAGAGGCACCTGGGAATTTTATGTCTCTCCTCCCTTCCTCGGGGGGTGGGCCACTTAGGGTTACTCTAGGGAGGACCTCGATGAGTTTGCAAACTAAAAGAAAAGAAAACTGACTTACCCGGTAAATGACATCTATCAAAAACCCATTAAAAACTTCATGTGGATCTTTTGGACTTCAGAGACCAGGAAGACAGAGACCCCCTTATCACCAATTCTAATGAGTATTGTCCTTGGAGATGGGACTGTTCCAGAAAAGGAGGGGAAAAATACAAAGTAAGAATAAGAAATAAAAAAGAAAAATACTGTCCTTATTTTCGGGTACAATGTCTGTATATGTCATCTAAAGAAACATTAGGGGCGCCTGGGTGGCTCAGTGGGTTAAGTCTCTGCCTTCAGCTTGGGTCATGATCTCAGGGTCCTGAGATCGAGCCCTGTGTCAGGATCTCTGCTCAGCGGGGAGTCTGCTTCTCCCTCTCTATGACTGCCTCTCTGCCTACTTGTGCTCTCTCTCTCTGTCAAATAAATAAATAAAATCTTTTTTAAAAAGAAACATTAAATAATTCAGCTGAATTACTACAAGAGTCTAGTAACACGGTTAAATACAAGGGGTCAAATGTCACCCGCTGGGGAACCCAGAAAGTGATCTAGACACACACTAAAACACGACATAGCACAAACAACACTGTAACTTCCAGAATGAGTTTTTCTCTCCATGGGGACTAAAACAAATTAAGATCTCCTATCTCACACCATGCAATCCTAAATATATTAAAGACCAAATATAAAACACACAACTTTCAATTTTTGAAAAAAAAAAAGGAACATTCTTGTCACTTCTGAGTAAGGAAATGTTTCTTTAAAACTTTTTTTTAAATGAGATATTTGATAACATTTAAAGAGTTTAAATATATTCATAGCAAAAATTCTAATTAAAGTAAAAAGACAAAGTCTGTCAGAAGATATGGCAAGCTATAGAACTGGCAAATAATTAGTATTTAAGACAAATATACACATATATTTGCATGTCTGCACACACATATAACTTAATATATACATAAAATTCAAGCTATATAAGTATTTAAGGCATATAAAATTAGTTTAAGATTCATGTATGTAAGTGTATACATAATAAGAAATGAACAAACCTCATTTAAAAAAAAAAAAGGGATAAAACAAAGACTTCACAGAAGAGGAATCCTGAATGCCAATGAGGATGTAGAAAACTAAGAATTGGGATGCCCGGGTGGCTCAGTCAGTTAATAATCCCAGGTCCGGGGATCGAGCCCCACAACCGTCTCCCTCTCAGAGGAGAGCCTGCTTCTCCCTTTGCCTCTGCCTGTCGCTCTCCCTGCTTGTGCTCTCTCTCTCTGTCAAATAAATAAATAAAATCTTAAAAAAAAAGAAAGAAAGAAAAAGAAAGGAAACTAAGATGTGTCATGCATGTACACCAGTGAATTGATACGATGTTACTCTGGAGAGTGATTAGGCATTCCTCTAGTGCATCAGTCCTGGTTCTCCAGAGAAACAGAACCAATAGGATACAGATACGCGGAGACAGGGAAGAAGGGGGAGAGAGACTTACCACAAAGAATTGGCTTATGTGATTATGGAGGCTGGCCGAAAGGCGGATACCCAGGAGAGCGATGGTACAATTCCAGTCCAAGCCTTAAAACCAGGTAACTGGTGGTGGGGGTTTCCATCAGAAGGCAGAAGATCTGTATCTCCACTTGAAGAGAGAGAATTCTCCCTAACTCAACCTATTGTTTCAGTCAGGCCTTTGGTGGGTTGGATCAGATTTGCTCACATTGTAGAGAATGATCTGCTTTACTCTATTACTAATTTGATGTTAATCTCATCCAGAAACATCCTCACAGACACACCCAGAATAATGTATAACCAAACATCTGAGCACCTGTGGCCCAATCAAATTACATGTAAAACCGACCACTGCAAGTCACCCCGTTGTCCATCTGGTACCTGCTTGATCTCCAAGTAAATACCGTGACATGGTCATAATTCCATCTCCCATGATGCAATTCTCTGTACAACCAGAAATGCACAAACCCCAGCCTCAGGAGAGGAGGCAAAGTCCTTGAGAGACGTTTACTCTTGTCCTTAATACCCCATAACTTAAATACTCTGATATAAAGTGAATGTATCTTAGGTTACATGATAAGGGAATAAGAGAGAGGACAAAACAAAGATAATATATTACATATAGATAATATTATATGTTATAATACAGGATACACATGTGCAAACATGTTCATAAGAAAATGACCCAGCCTATGTGGATGGTTATAGAAAATGTTGGCACATATGTGCAAAGAGACATGCCCAGATTTGCACTGCAGCACTGTTTCTGATAGAAAACCACTAGAAACAACCTCAGTGCCCATCTTCCAGAGATCACAGAATCATCTATGCAAACAGTAGAATCCTATTTAACCATAAAAATGAATAAACAGGCTAAAAATGAATAAATAGGTTAAATAAACTCCCAAAAGTTGAGAAATGTCAAACACTATATGATACCATTAATATAAATTTTAAAATAAAGCAAAATATCAGAAGTTATTTTTGATCATTTCCTATGAAATAATAATATAAAAATCACGTGGAAGTAACAAATAACAAATTCTCTTGCTTCTAGGGAGCCAGATGGAGCGTGGTGTCTGCAAATGGTAAACAGAGGCTTCAACTTTGTTTATGATATTTTATTACTTAAAAAAAAAAACTAAAATAAATACAGCAGAAAAAGTTGGAGGGTGGATACCAGGTTTTTATTTCATTATTTTTTATAGTTTTCTGTATGTTTTTAACTTTTCAAAAATAAAACCAATTTTCCCACACCCTCATACAATAATCTCATGCATCCCTGTTACTATTACTACCAAAAAAAAAAAAAAATCATTTTGTTCTGCTCACAGATTTAGGGATCAAGAGTTCAGGAAGGGCACCAAAATGATGTCTTGCCTCTGAGCCTTGATGTCTGGGATCTCCGTGTAGAAGACTGGAAGGCTGGGGTTGCCTCAGGGATGGACTGGGATCCCATGGAGGGGTCTTCACTCTCATGCCCGTAGCCAGTGCTGGCGGTCGGCCATGTTCCCGGTCATGGCTTCCAACACATACACATAACCTCTCCCTGTGGCCTGAGCTCCTTCACAGCATGGTGAAATCACAGAGCAGGCAGACTTCCTACATGGTAGCTTAGGGTTTCAAAAGTGTGTGTCCCAAGGTGACTATGCCGAATCTTTGTGAGCTCGTCTGACTCGCTTTCCGTTTTGTAGCATCATTTAACCTGGTGTCCACTCCATGCCCCCTGGTTCAGCCCAGATTTACGGACAAGGGACATGGATCTCATCTCAGTGGGAGGAGTGCCAAATAATTTGGAAACGTGCTTTAAAACCAGCAAAATTCACTCTCTGGACAGTAGTCATTTACATTGCTTTCATGTGGCAGAGATGTTTATCCTTCTCCTGAACCTTCCAGAAAGTCTCACCGATGTGGCCCAAGGCTCAAGCTTGGGGTCCGAGATCTCATCATCCAAGTCAGGTCCGTGGGCAGGCGAGTCTTTGCAACGTGTGCTCCTCAGGTCTGAGCCCCTCAACCTCAAGTCAGATTCCTCTCACCCTAAACACCTGTGCACTAAGGAGACAAACCATCCCATGGGGCCCACTCCAGTCCAGGACGACCTCATCTTAACAAATAACATCTGCAACAACTCTCTTTCCAAATAAGGTCACATTCTGGGGTCCTGGGGTTAGGACTTCAGCATATAAATTTTGAGGAGGACACAATTCAACCGATAACAGAACCCTAGGGGAAATTACCAGAGAAGGGACGCCTGGGTGGCTCAGTTAACTAAGCATCCAACTCTTGATTTTGGCTCCGATCCTGACCTCAGGGTCCTGAGATCGAGCCCCACATCGGGCCCCATCCTCAGCACAGAGTCTCTTGAGATTTTCTTTTCCTCTCCCTCTGCCCCTCCCTCCTTCTAAAATAAATAAATAAAACCAAAAACAAACAAACAAAAGACTATTTCTTTTTTTTTTTTAAGATTTTATTTATTTATTTGACAGAGATCACAAGTAGGCAGGGAGGCAGGCAGAGAAATGGGGGAAGCAGGCTCCCTGCTGAGCAGAGAGCCTGATGTGGGGCTTGATCCCAGGACCCTGAGATCATGACCTGAGCCGAAGGCAGAGGCTTAACCCACTGAGCCACCCAGGTGCCCCCAAAAGACTATTTCCATATGTGGTTGTGTTCTGGAGTACTAGAGGTTAGAACTTCAACATGAATGGGGGTGGGGAGATGCAATTCAAGCCGTACAACTTCCCAGGAGTGCATTTCTCCAGGTTGGTACTAAATCCAATTCACCTGTGTCTTCACGTTCCTCACACAGGTTGGACCTGTGGTAGATTCACAATAAATATTTGCTGAATTGACACCCGTCACTAAGATATGCTTTTTCCTTGGGCCAAGTGGCGATACTTCTTTGATTCTCTCTTCCTGAATGTATCTGCAAGCATTTGGTTTCTCTGGATCACCATCTCACTGTTCATTACTTTGAGGGATAAGATGGCAAAGCAGAAAACTAACACAGTAAAAGTCACCAAATGTGCACTGTTTTGAGGGAAATGTGATATTACATAAAGTACTAAATTTTACCTCAAGAGTTTTGCATGGTCGAATTTACTTAAATATTTTCCTATAATGATTATAACTCAGCTATAAAACGTTGTGAACCTCAAGAACTTTGTTTGAATGGAAAGTGAGAATACAAAGTAATTAGCCCATCTCTGGTTTCTATAGGGTTTCTAAAAAGTTTGTTCTCCCAATGGGCTGGCATTTTTTTTTTTTTTAAGATTTTACTTATTTATTTAACAGAGAGAGAACACAAGTAGGCAGAGAGGCAGGCAGAGAGAGAGGGAAGCAGGCTCCCCGCTGAGCAGAGAGCCCGATGTGGGGCTTGATCCCAGGACTCCGGGATCATGACCTGAGCTGAAGGCAGAGGCTTTAACCCACTGAGCCACCCAGGCGCCCCTGGTATTGTTTTTTTAGAGGTGTAAATATCAAGAGCGGAACAAAACCTTGCTTCTGCTATCCTTAGAGTTTTAACTAGGATGTTGCCAGAATTATTTCACATCCAGACATAACAACCGGTGTGGAACCACTACAAGGCAAAGTCCTACAATAGAAATGAAGATGGTTAAAATGTGGTAATATCCCATTATTTCAAATCCTACTGTCTATGAGATCAACAAAGTTAGGTTCTTTTTTTTTTTAAGATTTTATTTATTTATTTGAGAGAGAGATAGCATGAGAAGTGGGAGGGTCAGAGGGAGAAGCAGACTCCCTGCCGAGCAGGGACCCCGATGCGGGACTCGATCCCAGGACTCCAGGATCATGACCTGAGCGGAAGGCAGTCGCCCAACCAACTGAGCCACCCAGGCGTCCCGCAAAGCTAGATTCTTATTGGCAGGCTAAGACTTTGATGGAGGACAGAAAAAAAGAGGGAATGTAAACTAGAAAAAAGATTGGAAATATTAAATGAAAGAATGGAGGGCAAGAGTTGGAGAGGAGCAGAACAAAAGAGTGGAGAAAACGAGGAGGAGAGGGGAAGAAGGGAGAAGCAGGTCGCTGAAAGATGATTATAAAGGAGTCAGAATTATCTGGCAGCAGGGTCTCGATCTGCATCCGTGAGACAAGAATTCACTTTTCAGAATGGTCTTTGTATTCAAATTAAAACACGATCCATGTTCCTGTGATGTCCGCTCAGAAAACAGTCTCTGGAGATAACAGTGTATTGGACTAGGGAAACCCACTAATCCCCTCCCATCCACAAAGCATCTGGTGAAAGATAGCCTCGAAAGACAGTCAACAATCTGATATTCCTCCATTAGCTCCATGAAAAGGGAGTCTTTCAATTAGCGAAAGGAATTACATCTGTGTGCCTGCGGGTCGTGTTCGCAGCGTGGAAGTGACTACAATACAGTATAAGTCCCTTAAAGCCAAACGATCTGCTCTTTTTAGTTGCTGGTATCAGGAAAAATAGCAAGACGGTCCAACAGATAATCCCCAAATCATGACAAGTAATAAATCTGCCTGCTGAAAGATCTTTAAGAAAACTTCCTCCGGAGGAAAGGAAGGATGTGGGAGGTAAAAACCACATGTGCAGAGTAGCTGATATCAAAATTGTAATATTGCTCCCAGCTCAAACTTCGTATTTCATCCTTGTTAACATATGAGACAGGGCAATGCTGTGAAGCCATCTTTATCGAACCTGAATTTGTAATGTGCTGTGGTCTGGGAACGGGACTGAAAGAGAACAGCTGGAAACCAGCACATTTCTGGGCAATTCTGTTTTTGAAAAATAGTGGAAGTAATAAGACATCAAAACGGCCTTTTAAATTTTGTCTTCAGCATGAAGCTTCCACCTTGGAGTGGGGAACTAGAAAACTCCAACAGACTTTGTTGATTAATGGAAATTTATAATCACAAAATGTCATCCCTAGGAAGAACGGGCACCATTCCACCGACGGCAAAATGGAGGTTTGGTCGACCAGGGGGAGGCAGCTTCCTGCCACTTACCTGAGGCACAGGGGATGCTTGGTTGACAGATACAAAACCACCCTTCTGTGAGTCTCCACCCTTCTGTGATTCTACCTCAGCTACTTCCTGACTCAAATTTGGGGTTGGAGAGGGAACGTGGAAAGGGAACACTGTCTAGTATTTGACCTTCCTGGATCATCTCAAGAATCACATGTTTCCCATGAGGTCCTACAGGTCATTCTTCTGTTTCCCCTTCTAAAACAACTCTGAATTTTTAGGTGGATTTGGAGTATGTCTACGATTCCATCCACGTTCACGGACAAGTCTCAAGCTTCAAAGAAAAGAAAACTCAAACGATCATGTCTATCCTTCACTCGCCACCACCCCACCCTACCTCTCTCAGAAACACCCCAAAACTGAGGATTCTCTTCAACTCCTCTCCTCAAACTTTCACACCATTAACCCCCTCCCTGGCTCCCTGGAGTCTGCCAGAGGAGTCACTACCATGTCTTTGAATGTTTTTTGTCTGCACCCAACTGAAATCATCCCCTCATTCTTTGAGGAAAATGGAACCCCCAGGAGGACGTAGTATATCCAGGCTGCTAATTTGAATTTTCCAGATGCACTGCAATATCCACCTTGAGCCTCCATGTTGTAATTTGAAAAAAAAAAAAATGTAGATATAGGCAATCATGTATACCACACACTGCTAAAAGAGACCTAGACCGAGGTACACACGACAATGAGAATTCCCACAGTTTTCTGTAAAATTCAAATAGAAAGTCCATAAGTGAGTGAAATGAAGAATCTCCAAATTTATAAATGTTTCCCAGGATGGTAGCAGGTCCAGATGCATGCCAGCAAACCCCCATTCTGAGCCCCAGACACAACCGGCTTGAATGAAGAGTGTTGCTCACTGCAGGAGAACGGGAAGAAGGAATTACTTTTACTTTTACTTATTTTATTTTATAATGTTCATTTACTCCATAAGATCTATTGAGCCTCTCTTTTTGCCAGGCACAAAAATGCTTATATATCCAACAATTCTTATATTACGAAAATTTTCTTGTTTTGGGAAAAAATCGCAAATTTATCTGAATTTGCCAATTATTTTTATACATGAGGTGAAAGGCAGAATTTAAATTAAATCCATGAAGATGGATTTATGTATCCCCCCTTCCCTGTACACACGCATCTATTCTCTTCTAATTTTTTTCTTTTATGGGAAAAGACAGGTAGGATAAGATCCTTGAGAGATGACATGCTGATGTCAGAGATCATTCCAGCAAAACAGTCATAGAACCACTTGCCCTGGGGAGAAGGGACAGGCATGTCTGCATCGCGCAGCCTTGGGCTCTGCCTGTCCCCTGGACCTTTTTTCATTCCATGTCTCTCAGAAGATGCCCCGCCCAGATCTGAAGGGGAAAAAATGAGTTCAGTTACTCTGGAATAGCATGAATTGTAATTCAGCCCCAAATCCTACCGAATGCATTTAAAGTCTCCTCCATGGGTTTATTTCAATTCTCCCAGGAGTTCATGATAACAAATCAGAGGCTGCTCCGGGATCTGCTGCCAATTTGGAGGGCTAGGCACTTTGATTTTCCAGGAAGCCATGGAGTTCTGTTCTTCCGAACCATTTATCATAAAGTGTGCTACAAGAAACTGCTTTAACGACAGCAAGTCCAGGTCTGGAGCAGGCTGAAAGGGGGAAGGAGAAGCAGGAGATGAGGTGGAGAGGAGCTCAGGGGCCGGATTTTGAGGGCCGTGGTCAGGGCTTTGAACTGGAAGCAAAGTGAGGAGGTATTACTGGTTTGGACCAAGGTGGCCACTGGCGATGGGGAGAAGAGGCTGGATTTGAGAGAGGGTGTTCCTGAGCTACTGGTGAACTGGGTAGGAAAGGGTGACAATGTCAGAAACCAGTGCCTGGCTTTGAACAGTGAATGCCCTTGAAGAGAAAGGGGAGCACAGTCTGTTAGTCTCTATTATGCACGTAGCTTGGAATGAGATGCTTCACCTCCCCAAGTGGGAAGGGACTTGGGAGTCAGGCAGCCTTGGGCAACATCCCAACTTACCCTCTTACCTGCCGCATGACTTTCAATGAGTCGGACGGCCTCTCTTGGCTCGGCTTCTCTTTCGCTTAAGGACCTGGACACAGTACCTGCTGTGTGAAGTAGGTGGTGGGAGGCGGAACACTGTGGCTCTCAGTCCACAGTGGTTACTGGTAGTGTTTACCCTCTTCAGGAGCTCTGCAGGGTGGGATGTGGGGTCACTGTTGCACAGGCAAGGATGCTGGGCAAGAGCTGTAGTCTCAGGACTGGGATTGAAGACTTCCTCCACCTGCCCTTGAACAGATCTTAGGTTAGTAGGAAATTTAACCTGTGCTCACCAACCTGCTGATGTCACACCAGCGCGGGCTGGGGGGCTGGGTGATGGTGGGTGGGCTGGTCCATCTCCTCAGGACAAACAGCTCAGGAGGAAGGGGCCCCACTTCTTCTCTGCTTCTCAGGACGTCCCCCTCCCAGCCTCTACCCCTCTCTCCTTTCCTTCTCTCTCTCCCTAGAAAGCTGGAACCCAGTTTCTAGAAAGCAAGTAGATCATGGCTTTGGTTCCTTCATTAGTTTGTAACAAGTCAGCTCAAAACCTCTAGTCTTTTCAGTGACTTAGCAGGTAAGTTTTGTTATGCCTTTCTAGGGAGGATCCAGAATAAAGAAGGCAAGAGACTGCCTTTTGGTGCATTTCTTAAGAGACTCCTAAGCAGGGCTTCTCCAAAGATTGGAGGCCTCACGACTTTAACCCTGTGTAGCAACACTTCAGGGAAGGCAATCATTGCTATGGCTTAGATAGAAAAGTAGAGTGGAATATCGTGGAAGACGTTCTCTCTCTCTCTTTCTCTCTCTCTCTCAAATAAATAAATAAGATCTTAAAAAAAAAAAAAAAAGTCTCCAGAAGGCACTTCTCGAGGAACACATGCAAATGGCTATTATGCAGTTGAAAAAGTACAGGAGTTCATCTTTCATCAGGGAAATGCAAATTCAAACTGCAGTGAAATACCACTGCACACCCATCATATTTGCTAACAATCACCAAACGCTGACCGAAACGTGGGACAACTAGAATTTTTATAGTTTGCTGGTGGGACAGTAAAGCACTTTAACCATTCTGGAAACTGTTCTAGTACTTTCTTCTAAAGTTAAGTGTATACTTACCCTATGCCACCTTTTATTAATTTACCTAAGATAAATGAAAATGTATGCTCACAAAAAGACTTGTAAAATAATATTCCTGGAAACTGTGTGCAAAATTGCTCTACACTGGAAACAATGCAAAGTTCTGCTAACAGTGAATGAGAAAATAATTGGTAGTACATCTCTCTGTAATATAAAGCTACTTAGCACTAAGTGGAAACACAGTACTAATATACAGCAACTCAGACAAACTTACTAATGTCAGTTCTTGTTATTTGCTGTAGTTATGATCTATTAAGTTGCTGTGAACAGTGAATTAGCAAAAACCAAACCAGTTTTAGGGAAAATTTAAGGTTAGGTCCCTGGGAGCCTTTGGTCACAACATTTTCTTCCCTATCTCAACACATAACCTTGTCTTATGTGCGCTTCTGTTTAAAAACACCTTATGTAATATATATTGTTGATTCATTAATATTGAACTGATGCGGGGTCTGGGTGGTCAGTCGGTTAAGTGACTGTCTATGGCTCCAGTCATGATCTCAGGGTTCTGGGATCCGGCCCTATGTAGGGCTTCCCACTCAGCAGGGAGTCTGCTTCTCCCTCTCCCTCTGCCCCTCCCCCATCTCTTATTCTCTTTCTCAAATAAATAGATAAAAATCTTTTTAAAAAATTGAACTCATGGTCAACAGCATTGCAACTCATGAAAAAAGCTTTTCTAACACACATATTTTCTTCATAAGCTACATCACAGCCTCCTCGCACTTAGGGGCACTAGACAGCATTTCAGCATGACTCTTGGGGACTATTCCAAACAACAAAATCACAAATGCAAAATGCAAAGTGAAAATTAAATAAAAGGTTCTGGTTTACACTAGGAGAGCTGAAAATAGAAGGCGAGCGTTGCCTTGTTCCTTCTCAGCTACGAACATGTGTCTTAGCTCAACCCAGATTTTTCTTGCTACTCTATGTATGTCCATGAATGGCCGCAAAAGTGACACCAAAATTACAGCATTTGGGGGTTACAAATGCATTTTTGAGTCAGCAAATTCACAAATACATAATCCACAAAAAGATGAGAATAGCCCACAAATGATTTTATGTACACAATGTTCAAGGAGAGGCAAATCTAATCTCTGGCAAAGTAAGCAGACAGTTGTTGCTTTTGGGAGGATGGGGACCAGAGACTGGCTAAGAAGTGTCAGGAAAGATCTTTTGGGGATGGTGCGAGTATTTTATATCTTGATGAGGTTTGTGATTCAGGGGAATATGTTTGTCAGAAATCATTAAGACCTGTATGTATCATCACATGTAATTAAACCCCAGTAAAATAATAAACCTACAAAAAAGGAAATTTAACACTCTCTATACAAAGAGCAAACAACAAAATAAAAATGTATCGAGGTTGAAGAAAAATTACAAATTAAGAAAACTACTGGCAAGCATGCAAGAGAGATAAAGAAGTCATACCCTTTTCATGTAAATAGATATAAATCAATAAAAGCAAATGCTGTGAAAGAGGAAATGAGTAAAAGATATGAAAAATCAATTTACCAAAGGGGGGATACCATATCCCTATGGTGAGGTGACTGTCTCAAGGTCACACAAGCATTTAGTGGAAGAACAAGGACTGAGATTTTGATCTCCTGAGTCATTTTCTATTGTATTAAGGGGAGTGCAGCTGGTGAAGGTTGAGAACGTTTGGGGACAGGAGAAGACTAAATATGATAATAGAACCATTCTATCCAAGTGAATCACATGGTTATGTAATATCCGTAGAATTGTCTTCTCTTCTTACAGCACAAACAAGAGATTCTGAATTTGATCAGAACAATCCACATGAAAGAATATGGAGACAATTCTGGAAGAAAATTGTAAGAATTGGCAGAGGACAATGAGTTAGAGACACCTTACAGTGCAATTGTAATGAAAGGGTGCTCGTATGAGAATGTACCGATAAGTTCTTGGGACAGAATACATACCCTCTTCGTATCAGAATTTTAAAAAGGAAGGGGACTATTGGTTAATAAGTTGAGTTTGGATAAAAAGTGCACGATTTGGGGAAAAAATCAATTTAGAGTCTTGCCACACTATACACTAGTGTAAATGTTTGGTGTAAATATTTTAGAGTGTAGAAAACTAGGAGAAAATAGTATCAAATATAAGCAAAATTTGGGGGGGGTGTTTAACATTCTAGGCACAGAAGCAATTGAAAAATTCTTTATGTAGCATTCCTGATTTGTTAGATTATGATGAGTTTCTGCTGATTGCTCATAAATTCAAAGATGAGAAGACGACGCAGGTTTTGCCATGGAAAGGCTTGTTTTTAAGAAGATTTTGACTTTGCGACACACCCGCGTGGCTCAGTGGGTTAAGCATCTGACTCTTGGCTTCGGCTGAGGCCACAATCTCCTGGGACACAGGATAGAGCCCTGCACTTAGTGGGTAATCTCCTTGAGATTCTCTTCCTCTGTGCCTCCCCCTGCTCTCTCTCAAATAGATAAATAAATCCTTAAAAAGATTTCAACTTTAATTGAAGGGAAACGTTTATACAGAAAGATGAGCAAATCATAAGCACACAGTTAACCTCTACTGGAAAGTAAGTGATACTCCAAGTTCTAATGCCATAGATTTGGTTTGACCATTTGTTATCTTTATATACATGGAATTATATAGTATATATTATCGTATGGGTGACTTATTTCATCCAACACTATTTTTGTGAAATTCTTCCGTGTTATTGTGGATAGCAGAATTCATTCATTTCCGTAGGTGTGTGGTATTCATTCTACGTTTTACAATTTTCCTGTATTAAAAATAATGCTGCTATAAATAGTGTTGTACGTACATTTTGTGCCTATATGCATTAATTTCTATCGGCATACATCTAGGGTAGAATTGCTGATTTATACAGAATATACAAGATCTCCTCAGGTGTAAGCACCGAACAGGGAACAGAGTCTCATTGTTCCATACCCTCTATCTGGCATTTCTGCCATTCAAGAATCGGGTTGGGGAGTTGAGCATGTTGTACTACCTTGTGGTTTTATTTTCCATTTCCTCAGTTAATAATGATGTCGAGCTGCTTGGTATCACCTTTTGTAAATTGTCCATTGAAGTTTGGAGCCCCTTTTTAAATCAGATCTCTGCCATTTTCTTAATGATTTGTACAAGTTTTAAAAAATATTCTGGACATGAGTTCTTCGTCACTTACAAATGTTGTATGTATGTACAATACATGTCAGGATACATACATATCGACGTCCTCAGTGGATATCTCTTTTCACTCCCTGGTCATCTTTTTTTTTCCTCTTATCTTTTGATCAACAGATTGGGTTCTAAATTTCCATGAAGACCAACGTACCAGTCTTTTACGCTATTTTTGTATGTGTGTCCTTTAAAATCTTTGCTGTGCCCTAGGTCGTGACGTTTTCCTCCAGTTTTATTTTTCTAGAAATGTATTGTTTCACCTTGCACTTTTAGACCCACAGTTCATCTGGAACTCAGTTCTTTATATGGTGTCAATTAGGATTCAATTTGGTGTGTGGGGGACAGATACTTTTGTTAACAGCTCCCCCCACACAAATGTACATACTTACTGAAAAGACCCTCCTTTTCACTTGAGCTGCGGAAACATCTGTGTCATAAATCAAGTGTCTGTATATGTATATGTTTTTTGAAAAGACTAAATCTAGGGGCACCTGGGTGGCTCCGTCGATTAGGCATCTGCCTTTGACTCAGGTCATAATCCTGGAGTCCCAGGATCAAGTCCGGCATTGGGCTCCCTGCTCAGCCGGGAGTCTGCTTCTCCCTCTGACCCTCCCCCTTCTCATACTCTCTCTCATTCTCTCTCTCTCTCTCTCTCTTTCAGGTAAATAAATAAAATCTTAAAAAAAAAAAAAAACCTCAATCTATCTCTTTTAGGCTTGAAGATTTAGTCCATGAAGTTGTTAGAAACCACCAAAATGAGTTTCCCACATTATCCTAAGGTGTCATTTGTTCATATTAGCCCCTATTTCTGCTTACATTTGAATAAAAATTCAATTTTTATTATTTTTATTTTTTTATTTAAATTTTTTTTAAATTTTATTATTATTTATTCAATTGAAAGTTCTAAAGGCCTAGCATTGTTCATTGTTCCAGTTTTCCAGAAATGTGAATTCATCACCTAGTCTGAAAAGAATCACTGAAAAAGAAATACTTCTTCTGGTGGAGGAAATGAACTGAGGGGTGGGGAAGAGGAGAATAATCCAGAAGGGGAGAATCACCAATCTCTAGGTACAGTCAGAATAATAACTTCATAAAAAAGTAACTTCAAATTTTCAAATATTTAGAATTGGAAGTGACTTTTTAAGTCCAGTATATTAACAGGTGCCAATAAACGTTTCATTCCTGGGGAGCTAAAATATTTTCCAATCCCTCTTCATACCCCACATATGCAATCTAGTCATTTGTACCTCAGTGTCTACTGTCTAACATGATCACTGTTCCTTCTCTTCCCAACTCAACTGGCTGTTGACTGGTGTAAGCCCAAGACATATTTTGCCAAAGCTAAAGGTTTGATGCTTTGGGTCCACCTGAACGCCTGTTTTTATCAATTCAATTGGTCTTCTTTTCTCTGGAACTTCTAGTCACCTGTCTGTTTCTACTCACTTTGTAAATTTCAAAAATGGCAAAATACAAAATGATGATAATAATAATAATAATAATAATGTTCACGAGCAAGATTGATGAGCAAAGGACAGCAAAGTTGCCCACACGGAACCCCTAGTGGGCAGATAGCATGCTCACAACACCACCCCTCGAGGGGCTCCGTTTTCAGCCAGTGTGACCCGGGACACTCAAGGGCATTGCTTCCAGATTGCTTGGAAGCTGATTATGCACCATTTAAAGTTTCTATGTAATGACGTGCTGTGCTGCCTCGTAAAACTAAGCATCTTCATCTGAAGTTATACAAATAGGAGAGGCAGGGGGAGCCGCTACATAAGTCCAGGTTCAAAAAGGAGTAATTAGTAGAGAGAAGTATGTTGTAAAGAGGCAGGGCAAAGAACGTGCCAGGAAATGGATTCTAAGCCTCCCGAGAGGAAGGAAGGCTTCAGCTCTAATTGAAAAGGAGGGAAGGGGGCGCCTGGGTGCTCAGCCAGCTAAGCGGTCAACTCTTGATTTCAGCTCAGGTCATGATCTCAGGGTCATGAGATCAAGCCCTGTGGTGGGGGATAGCTCAGCGTGGAGCCTGCTTGAGATTCTCTCTCTCCCTCTCCTTCTGTCCCTCCTCCGTGCACACACACATGCTCTCTCTCTCTCTCTCTCTCTCTCTCAAAAATAAATAAATAAATGGAAGGAAAATTTTTATAAACAATGTCTATATAGTTGTGCATAGATACATGAAGATAAACATTTATTATGTGTATATTTATGTGTATATATACATATAACTGTCTACATAGCTCTATATAGATATATGAATATATGATTTGATTATATTATAAATATAATGTATTATATGTAACATGTTTTATACATATAACTGCAGGCACTTAATTGTTATATATAAATATATCAATTATATATTATTATATATAATAAAATATATATCAGAGATCTATATATAATATAAATATATATAATATATATCTCAGAGAAAGAAGAGAAATTATTTCCTCCATAGCTACTTTATAAGTCAATGTATCAAAATGTTAAACAATATCCCTAGATAATGAAGTTGACAAATTGCTGGGCTACTGGGATCTGAGCTCTGGATTCTGAACTCGCCCCCGGGCACGTTGATGGCTACATGCATGTGAAAAGTTAAATTTGTTGCCAACCTTAAAATATTGGGGAGATAGCCCAGCAATCCCTCCCATAAGGATGAGGCAAACAATTCCATGCTTTCTCTCTCTCTCTTTCTTTTTTCTGCTGAGTCAAAACAGCAAAAACAACAACTACTCTTAATTTTTCAGTAACTCATCCTGTTCTAAAAGGCAGAGTCTGGCTAGCTGGGAACGTTCGAGGTGCCGGGGAACGCTGGTATCGTTCATCTCTGAAATGGGAGTAAAACCTTTGCCTTACAGACTTTACAAGGCTGCCGGAGAGTCAAATGAGTTAAGAGGTGCTTAACAGCCCTCAGTATGTAAACATACTGTACAAATTTTGGATAGTACCTGGCAGAAGAAAAGGACAGAGGGCATGGGGAGAGCCGGTGAATGCCTTCCTCTCCTGCCGTTCCCTAGAGCCACGCTTCCTTCCTTCCTATTTAAAATAACCACTGGGGACAGTGAGCACTGCCTGCTCCTATAGTGTAGCAGGAAAAGGACAGTCCCTTTCCATGTCATGTAGCTTGGAAAGAATTTCACCTACATAGACAGAGACCCCAAGCTGCATTGCCTAGAAAGCACAGAGCAGTCCCATGGGGCAGCCTCATGCTTGGTGGATGAAGACAAAATCATGGTCAGTGCTCTCATCCGACTCGGAAGCTCGGTTGGCCAGGTACGTCCATTGTCGGGTGGAGTGCACAGGCGCAGAGATGTGTCCTTGTCCCCGCCGCTCAAGTCCCGGGGGTCTCACTCAGGGAAACAAAATGGAGCTGAAGAGACGATGAAAACAGATTGTGAGTGTCATATGCACGGACACTTTGCATTTTCCTGTTCATCTTTGTTGTTGTGCTAACATTATTTATTCATGATCGCAGGTAATTAGATTGTGTCCTTCAAGGCTGGCTCAACTGATGTGAAGGGAGGAAAATGCGATTCTGGGGGTGTGTGTGTGCGCGTGCGTGTGCGCGTGCAAATGCACCTAAAATATGTATGGGGGCATGTGAAAGCTTCTCAAGTCACACCAAGAATACTTTATAGGTTTTACAGAGCCTTAAACATTTCAGAGCACTTTCTTGGGTGTCTTTTCATAAATCTTGCGTTTTGCTGAACATCGTTAAGTCGATGGGGTTGGACAAGGGGTTGCACAGGTGTTCTGAGGTCCCGGGTCACAAGCACGGGCTAATCTCATCTTTCTTGAGATGGCCACACGCCCCCGAGGACTCCCGTGCTGCTTCTCCCCACAACCCACTGCAGCCCTATACCGCCCCTCTCCCCCGAAGACATAGGCACCACACCCTGAGAAGGGCTGCCAAGGATAAGACAGTGTCTCAGAGGCTGCAAAGATGAGCAGGGCAGTCTGGAGACAGTGGGATGTCAGCAGAGGCACACAGAATGTCGCATCCCCCAAGTGCCCGGAACTGCAGGTGGCCAGGACCAGCATCACCTCTCGCAAGGACAGACACGAACAGCTCGTTGGAAATGGGCTGATTGTGCCAGAGCATGCCTCATGCAAACCAGGTCAGCCGGAGCCATCTTCTGCCCTCCTCTTCACTTTACCCCTCCCACGAACACGCCCAGACAGGCATGGACACGCTCACAGATACACACACATGCAAACACGGTCAGGGCCGGTGTCTTAGCAAAGACTCACCCGGTGTGGACAGCTGGCTGGCTCTCGGGAGGGAGAGTCAGAATAGAACAGAACAGATGCTAGCCACGGGAAAATGTGGAAGGAGAAACAACGAAGGACATGCCCAACCGGAGAAGGAGGAGGAAGGAACTTTAGAAACTGCAGTAGCAATCATGAAGTGGTACCCGAATTTGGGTTATACACCAGCTTTCTGCCAGAGAGCTCAGAGGGCTTTGCCAGCATCACTGGAGAGGGCTGTCACTCCTATTTTGGCCAGAGGGATGCCTTAGGGAGAAGAACTAGATCCATTTGACCAGAGGCAATGAGTAATCCCCATGGGGAAAGCACCCAGGGTACTTGCTCTGAGCCCTCTCCGTTAAATTAGTTCAAGGGGCTGGGGGTCCCGCTTGCATGCTGGCACCGCACACCTCCCTACTCTGGACACCCTAGCACCCCAGGCTGTAGAACTTTCCCATCCTTCAATAATGAATCACATGCCAGAGGAATGGGAGGTTTCCAGTCAAGGGCTCTGTCTGCAGCCTATCTTGCTTAACATTTCTGATAATTTTTGCAAAATAAAACCAACCTGGCAATCAAATTTGCAGCTTCCAAACATTGGGGGAGATAGCTCACAGCTTGCATGACAGAATTGCATATCCCCCCAAAATTTTTTTTAAAGCTGAAATGGCGGATCCCCAAAGTAACAGAATAAGGTTTTAAAGGAATTAATGCAAAATGCTAAAGTCAGGTTCAGAATGTCAATGTCACTGGCATATGACCTAAGAAACCAATAATAGCAATCTCTATGGAAGGGGTCTTAAGTGTTCAGTTGACACCAATGTTTATAGAAAAAGTTCCAAGACAGCTAATGCAATCAAAGTCACATTTGTGGACATATATGATCGTGCAAAGAAAATTATTGAGGAAGGTAACTAGAAGTCATCTGACCTACCTTCATTACATGATGGGACTGAAGTCTTGAGGTTATATAGATGCATAGACAGAATGGATATAAGATGGGTTCCGTCTTGGGTACAAGTGCTAGTAAATGGGAAGTCATGGCCAAGAGAACTGATTTTGGAAGAATTCCAGATCCATGTCTGGGCTCAGCAGAAAGAAGGGCTGTGATGGTTGAGTGGTTCTGCCATGGTCTGGAGACGGAGCCCAAGGGCTACTGATGCAGGCCATGCTGAGCCCCACTCCCTCAGCCCCGGGGAGCCCACCATTCCAGTGTGTTCTGCATTGGGTCCTGCTACAGCACCTGCTTTCTCTGCCAAGCACTCCCTCCTCTTCTGCTCTGGGGCAGGCTGGAATGCTGTGAAGTGAGTCCCTCTGACAGATGAGAGCTGAAGGATAAGTATATCCATTTCCATGCCCGTTGGGGCTGTTCTCTACTCTCCATCCCAGAGTCCAGCAGCCAGCATGATCAAGTCTCAGTTGCCCATGGTAGTAACCTGCTTATAGTATACCTCTGACGGATTCCTTCCTTGTGTGTCTCACCACCCCATCCCCTACAGGTGCCGCCTGAAATCACATCCCAGATAAACCACCTGCCCTCAAATCCTTATCCCAGGACCTGCTTCTGGGGAGCTGACCTAAGAAAACCACATGGTCAACCTCCTGATGGAACAAAGGAAATAATGTCTACCCCTGTACCAGTCCATTGACCCAACAGAGTAGAGTGCTGAGGACCAGATCACTGAGGGACAGGACACAATCTAAGGACAGAGACCAGGATGGTGGGTCCGGTGTCCCCACCAACAAGGCAGGGCTCAGACAAAAGAAAGCGTTGAGGTTGAAAACATCTTTAATGACATGGAGGTCATTTAGCCCTGAGGTCATAAACACTGGCTATGGTTTCACAGTTCTCGGCCACCTCCTAGCTGTGTGATCTTAGATGAGTTTTTTAAATTTGTTTAAGCTCTATAAACTTTATTATCTTTATACTTTAAACTTTAATATCTCGCTACCTTTCCTCTGGCCCCGTCTGCCAGCTCTCTCCCTGACTTCCCTTCCAAGGCCCTAGTGTGTTTAAAATCTCCAGGGACTCCTTTGTTTTCCTTCCTTATAAGCATATTTCTTGCAAATACTGATCTCAAGAGGCTAATTTGGTGCCATCTGGAAACAGCACTTCCGTCCTCCCCGGCCCTCCACCTTGGAGACGTGTTCGAAAGGAGCCCCAGGCAGGAAGCTCGGCAGCACGGTTCCAGGGGAACATATGGTGGAGGGAAGCCACCCACGGGCTCCTCGAGAGAATCTGAGAGAGGACTTCCTTTCTCCAGTGATCTGCTTGTGAACAAAAGGTTGAAGAACAACTCATGCGGCGGGCTTGGACAAAACTAGTGTTGGGCCGTCGCCCCACCATGAGACCCAGCCCATCGGGACTGGGCAGCTGGAACTGGCCATACCAGCAGCAGGAAGTCACCTCCCTTCCTCCACGCAGTCTGCCTTCATCTCTCCCCTCCCCCCACACCCGTGCAAGGCCATCGTGTTGTTAGACTGTGTAGAGCAAGCCCCCACCCAACAAGCTGCTACTTCATCAAACGATCTGAAATACGAAAAAAAAACAAAAAACAAAAAACAAAACAGGCTTCCTATCACACACAAGATACTCCCAACCACGTCAAAATTAGCAAACATTTATTCACATGACATTGTGTCGATCCTATTACCTACAGTTATCTCTCATAAAAATAGACTGTAGAATATCGAGCTTTACAAGTTCCTGGTAGACCCAAGGATGCTGGACGAAACACAGCCGACCATACCAAAGGCATTCCCTCCAGTCAATGCTTCCGGCCAACAAGCTCTCTGGACAGTCTGCACGCAAGCATTGTTTTAGGTGCTAGAGATTCAATCTTGAACAACATAGACCAACTCCTTGCCTCCATGAAGAAATTCTTTCAGACATAAAATAACACTCAGTGTGGGGTAGAGTTGCCGAATGATGTGGGTGAAGTCTATTTTGAGTCAGAGTGTCTGAGCCCACGGAAGCCTGGACACACCAGCCTTGAGCACTGTCTTGGCCACCTTGCACGTCGTTGGCTCCAAACTGAGGAGTGGTAGTGATGCATGTTTCATCCAGCAGACGGCCCTTGGAGGGGGGCAGGCAGGGTGAGACATGGGACACCTTGGAGCAGATGAGAGACCTCATCTGGAGGTGCAGCTGAGCTTGAAGAAAGCCCCAGCCTTTTCTGAAAGTCTTGCCACCGTACTCATCTCCCGTGGTAGTATCTACACTGAGGAGTTCTTTCTCCAAAAGAAGGATACAATTTTTATTACTTGCAATAGAGGACAGTGGTCCTATTTCTGAGGAACGAGGGCAGATTTCAATAAGGAAGCACACCCCTCCCCCCCCAAACACGTTAACTTCTCTATCTTCTCTCTTAGATGCCAGGAATAGTTGGATTTAGCAACCAGGGTAACTTTGAGCTCCCACTGCCATTGGATTCCCCTAACCCTATGCTCCCACAAGCACAGACTGGCACAGGCGAAGTCCCAGGGCTGACTGAAGGTCGCTGTGTCCCTCCCTCCTCACACGGGGCCGCGTCAGTCTCTGCGACGAGTTCTGGTAATGTCTTTACATCAGAGAACACGGTAGGCTTTTCCAGTTTTTTTATTCTATCTTCAGGTCTTTCAAGAGTGCTTTCAAGTTATCCTCACACAGGTCTTACACATTTCTGGTTAAAATACACCTAAGTATTTTATATGTCTTATTATTGTAGATGAAGTTTCTAAATTATATCTTCTAATTGGCGTCCTACTTCTATTCTATTCTATTCTATTCTATTCTATTCTATTCTATTCTATTCCTCTCTGTATATCCCATTTCTGTATATAAAGACTATTAAATTTCTGTATGTTAAATTGTTGTCCAAAACCCCAAACACAATGTGAAATAGTAGTGCCTTAATGCTTCTGACTTTAGCAGGAATGTCCATGTTTCCTCATCTAATACGATGCATAAGATGCCAGTTTGTGGGCTGAGGTATTGAGATACTTGTATACTTTTTAATGTGTAGGGAGCATCGGACTTCTATTTATTTCATGGTTTCGAATCATAAATTTTATGCACGAATTTTTCAAACACCTTTTCAATACCTACAGAAAAGGTCCTATGATTTTTTTCCCTCTCAGATCTAGTAATATGTCAAGTTAAATTAATGGATTTAAAGATATTTAACCATCCTTTCATTACTGGAGTAAGCCCTACCTGGTCACAACAGATCATTATGTATTCTTGAAACTATCCCTTGGTCATATATTTTTCTGGGAACAAACATGAAGAAAGGTCTATGTGAACTTACCCATATTACCAAAATAAAATGAAAAAAAAAAAAGGGGGGGTGCCTGGGTGGCTCAGTGGGTGAAAGCTTCTGCCTTCTGCTCAGGTCATGCCCTCAGGGTCCGGGGATCGAGCCCCGCGTCGGGGTCTCTGCTCTGCGGGGAGTCTGTTTCTCTTCCTCTCTCTCTGTGGGTCTCTCTGCCTACTTATGATCTCTGTCTATCAAATAAATAAATAAAATATGTTAACAAGAAGAAAAAAAAGAATTAAATGATAATTCACAATATTTTTCATCCTTTACATGCTAGTCCTTTACCGTCGTCCAAAGATTACTTCTAGGAGTTCTTGGAAAACTGCTACCAGCCCCTTGAACAGCCTAGGGTGTAAATCATTGGGTTTTATAGATTTGAGGATATTCAATGAACCCGAAAAATTTTTAACAATATTCTTTCCTGAGTCATTGTATATGGAAGCAATACAGTTGTTTTTGACACTACTTAGGTTAGCGATAACAAAGCGGGTCTTTGGAAAACTTCTATCTTTTCAGCCCCCACAAATCCTTTCCTTTTTAGTTAAGAATAATCTGTCCTTTTAATCTTTTCATCTCTCTAATGCATAAACTGATGTATTTCTATTTTATGCCTCTTGGACAATGCTTTTCACTTTTCAATTTTATTATTTATGTTGCTTCTTGGGTTAGTTTCTTTCCTTACCCTCCTCTTCTTTTTTCTTCATAAGCTATTGCAGGAGATTATTTTATTTTTTCCAAATATTGATCTCCCCCTTTGCTATATTGCCCACTCTCTAGGACTTCTGTGCCTCCCATGTGTTGAACTTGGCCATGTGGTGTGCTTGGATCAACGGGCTATAAGCAGAAGTGACGTAAGCCATGTTTGCGCAGAAACTCTAAGAGTCATTACAAGTTCCATAATTTATGCAGCCACCAAAGCGGTACTGACTCTGTGGGAAGCTTTTTATTTTTTCTCGTGAGACTGCTTTAATGCAAAGCATTTTTGAAACTTCTCTTTCTGGAATTACCTCCAGAGTCACTTTTGAAGATCTTTGAGTCAGAGGTTCATTTTGATGATGGCACATTTACTCTTTGAGAACCACCTAAAGTCAGTCACGGCCAAGGACATCAGAATGGGGAAGAGCGAGAGTTTAGATTAGGGCAAACCTGTATTCAAATCATAGCTCTGCCCTTTTGTTTCCATTGCAGCTTATTCAGTGGGAACCACCACAGTGCCAGCTGTTTCTGGTAACTGGCGTTCATTCCCACTTGCTTGCAGTCCCTATCATGTATCACAGGAAAGAACGCCATTTCCCAGTCTACTTTGCCTGCAGGCACCTGAATGGAACGACACATTCTCATGTGAAATTTGGACAGGGAGGCAGAATCTGTGTTACCTCCCTGGTTGTGGGCGCAGTGCACAGACGTGCGCCCAGGATCTTTGAGGCTCTGGGGGAGTCTCCAAGTCCTCCCCTCCTCACCCACTCCCCTGCATGCTGTAGGTAGACTGTGATATTGGTGGAAATCCTCTGTAGTATCCTAATGTGGGCTGTAGCAGCGACCTCCTGATTCCCTGAACTGTAGTGGGGGAACCTGAAAGCTAGTGGTGACCTTCTATAACTTCTTCTCCACTAGCTCTCCTAATGGCTCATCTCTTATATTAAACCACAAACTGCTTGGAATACTTAGCAGGGGACTGCTTTTCTGACTGAACCCTAATTGATTTGTCATAGGATTGCTGAGTCTATTAAATGATCCAATGTACTTAAAATGCTAAAGATGCTGCCATAAAATATTCCATAGATATTGTCACTGTTAGGAAAGCCGTCGGGGCACCTGGCTGGCTCAGTCAGAACACGAGACTCTTGATCTCGGGGTCATGAGTTCGAGCCCCATGTTGCACATAGAGATTACTTAAATAAACAAAAACTTTTTTAAAAGGAAGGTGATCAAAACTTTCCCTGCCACTGTCCACGTTATCCTAGAAATACCCTTTGCTACCCTCTACCTGTCTAGGCTTTAAGCTCTTATTTAGGTCCTGACTCCTATGTGATGTTTGTACTCCAGCTCCCACCCTGCCCTGTGCAACCCTACAGTCAGCACGACTCAGTGTTGCCCTTGACTCTTCCCACCTGTACTGATCTGGCCTGTGGAACAAACTCCAAGTACCCGTCTTACTTTGTTCGCTTTGCTAGAACAAAAATACCATAGACTGGGAGCTTAAGCAGAAAATATTTGTTTCTCACAGTTCTGGCAGTTAAAAGAAGAAGAAGGAGGAGGAGGAGGAGGAGGAGGAGGAAGGGGAGGAGGAGGAGGAGATGGAAATGGGAAATATACGTTAAGTCAAAAAAGAAGTGTACCTAGATGAGATTGGTATTCACGCGCGTCATAGAAATTGGCTCTGAAGACAATTTCAGCAGGTGGAATTAAGCTCTAAAGTCAGACCACCTGTCATCTCCTAGAAACCCTATTTTCTAAAGAACAATAGTCACTTTTATGGACCAGTTTTGCTAAATTGATCGCTATACAATCCATTACGTGTTAATCGTGCTTTGAATTATTCTGCTCAGATCTCCCATCCACGCTGGAGAACAGACAGACTGTCAGCCAGGGGAGATACGTATTTCTCACCACCCCATTGCTCTCCCTTTCCTCCTCCTCCTCCTCAAGCCCCAGCCAGGCACTGGGAAGAACTGAAGTGACTAGTATCTTCTTCTATTTTCTGTGATTATTGGCTTCAGACTCAACAGCACCAGACAAAGGTCCAACCACCACTTGCACCTCAGAAAGGGATTTACCTGATTCATATTTGATGCATGTGCACAGGCTCCCCAGACAATGAGGAGGGGTTTGGGGAGCAGAGTTGGCATCATTACGGGCAGATGAGGCTACCAAGTATCTAGAAATGTGGGGCATCAGAGAAGTCTGGCCTCACCAAGGGTTGAGCACTTGGGTTGAGGAACTGAAGTAACAAAAAGGAGAGAAAATAACAAGGAAGAAAGAAGAGGGGCCCTAAGTATAAACTTTGAGGGAGCTGTAATCTTATCAGAGATGGGCTCTGCCGCCAAGTACCCATACAACTGTTTTCCAGCTGACAGTGGGGCCCTCATGAGCTCCTATTGTCATTATCGTTTGGGCAACAGCAAATCACTGGGGGGTCTTGAGACTGATCTGACCCCTGGCTTAATCACTTTGACCATGAATTTAACTAATGAGAAATCACAGACAGAGAAAACAATTATAAATCTATCACAGGAGTTCAAGTCCGTATGGCAAGAATCTGAGCTAGACAGTTGGTAGAAAAGGAGAGAGATATAAAATTCTCAATGCTAAAAGCAGAAAGACTCGCTTGATTGGACAGAGGATGACGACGGAGGAGGAGCATAAAGCAAACATGCAGTTCCAGTCAGTGTCTCTTGGAGGATGGAAGTGCCTGATTCCAGGGTAAAGAACAGCTGATCGGTAGGTAGACTTCTAGAAGGGAAAAAAAATGAAGTTGGTTTTAGACATGTCAAGTTTGAGATGTCTGAAGTGGAGAGTGAGGAATGTCTCGCAGAGTCTAAAGCTCAAAAAAGAAGGCAAACCCGAGAATGATTTGAGGGTACAGAACCATACACAAATTTTTAATTTGGGGTCTAACCTAGTAGCCAAGGTGTAGTGGGTCCTTGATAAATATTGCCAGTTTAATCTTACACCTTTGGGAATAATCACTATAAAATATAAAGCACTATAAAATAATCACTATAAAATTGTTGGAGCAGATGAAATTGCCCAGTGAGAAAGGAGATCTGAGGACAGGGCCTTGGCACGTCCCTTTTCTAAGCCAGAAAGAGGACGATCAGGCAGGAGGACTGATGTAGGATGAAACCACTGGGGAGTGGGGTGTCATGGAACCCAAGAGAGAAGGGCGGTTTGACGAGGAAGAGATTTGCTTCAACACTGGACATGGTTACCAAAGTGAAGAACAGAATGAGGGCAGAGGAAATGCTGTTGGATTTGGCAGATCACATGCCGGAAGATGTTCAATGAATTGATGGGAACAGGAGCCCCACTGCAGAGGCTGAGGAGTGAGTGTGGGGTAGGAAATCCCCGTGATACCCTGTCGTCCCGAGTCTTGTGAACGACGGTGGTTATCTCCATAGCGGAGCTTCATGGATGTCTAGTAAGTGTTTGGACATTAACAAACCTTCCAGTCCTTCCGTCCACGCATATAACCCTTTGTTATGAGCATGTGAAATGTGCCAGTTACGACCGTTTGCTTCAGGTCTCCATCACGTTTCAAAACCAAAGCGTGAATTTCACCCCAACAGCCTTGTGTGGCTGTGCTGGGGACTCACGTGTCTGCCCCAGGAAATGTCTGCGGGATAAAAGCCTCCATTTCATGTGCCTTTGTAAATGTTTCTTCTAACTTAGAAAGCCTTTCAGCAGCTTGAGAAAAATCCTTTCCTCCACAGGACGGAGAGATCTCTTTATGACTGAGAAAAAAACATCCTGGTAAAGTGAGCCGTGTTCTCCCAATAACATAAGAGAGTGAAAAATAAGAACTAAGCAGGTTGAGAGAGATTCTAGTAATCTTCTTAGTGGCTGTGCCATCACAAATGAAAAGATGATTTAACAAGAAAGAGGTCTAACAAGAAAGGGAGAATGGCGATGGGGGTGGGGTGGGGAGAGGTTGTCCCCTATCCCGCCCAGTTGAGACACTTGGAATTCCCCACGAGGTGACTCCTGTATCACCCTGGGGTCCTTACTTCAGGTCAGTCCTTCCACTGGCCTGTCCCTGCCTTTAGAATTCTTCCCTGGACTCCTGACATAGCCGACACCCCAAAGGCAGGGACCAGCCAGACCTGACGCCTCTACACTGCCCAGCTCAATGGCTCGCTCCTCTCGGGTGTGGGGGAGTTGGGCGGTCACAAACACAAAAGGACACTGACCACCAAAAAGCAATTTCCCTGGGATTTTGTAGACCGGCTGAACCTCTCCCTTACAGCTGAGACATGCCTGTGGTACACCTGTCTCGGTATGTGAAAGGATTTAAGATCTTCCTAGCATCAAATACCCAGACGCCTTTCCTCAATTCGGGCCCCTCGGACTTAAGTATCTCGCTGGTAATTGCCAGCTCCTGGGGCCAGGAAGAGACGCCTTTGCACACTTGCCCATAAAAGTCAAAACCACTCGTAATGCGACAGCACTTGGCGCAAGCCCTCAGCGTTTCCGAACCCGGCTGCAAAGCCATGCATCAGAGGTCGTCGTCCGCGCATTGCGTGGCCCGTGCCACTGCACAAAGGACTGCAACATGTCCTTTGCCGTCTCTGGCCTGGTGCATACTCTCTTACTCTCTGTCCCCTTCCTCGTAAGAGCTCAGTGTTCTACTGTCCCCTTCATTTTCTTGCACATCTTTCTCGGAGTCCAGAGTGCTCATTAGCGACTTCTCCCCGGTTCTCTGGCTCCCCGGTCAGGCAGCTCTTATTCCTTCTACTTGTAAAGGACGGAACTCTCCGGGCCCGCACAAAGCATCAGACGCTTCCATCCTGGCCAAGAGAGCCCGGGGCGTGGGCCTTTCATTGATTGATCAGCTTCCAGGAAAGCCGAGCGAAGTCTCCGTGCCGGTGTCCCCAGCTGTGTGGCTGTTACAGATGTTCCCGTCCTGCTGAGAGCTAGAGACCCCGCGCCACCACGGAGCTGAATGCCGGCTTCGATGTTAGTAAATGAAGAGGGTGCTTTAGAATCACGGGGAGTTCGCCCTGGAGCTCTCGAGTAATCAGAAACTGCCACTTTTCCTTTCCCTTCTAAAGAGGAAATGCAAATAAAGGAAGTAAGAAAAAGGGATTGAAGTAATAAAAACACCAAGTGGGAAGTATTGGTGAAAATGAGAACAAGAGGCCATCGACGTTGGGCGTTGGTAAAAGGGACCAGGGAATCAAGGGTCCTGGTTTTGCCTTTGGCAGGGAGACCAAGGTCTGGGGTAACCTGAGGGGGCCCAGGGTCTGCATTCTTATGTGGCTCCAGGGCCAAGGATGAGAGATGGGTGGGGAGCTGGGCTGGGACGGGGTGCACCGGCTAAGACCATCCAGAGTCGAGCTCAAGTTGGCACGCAATGCTGCATGTTGGGGGAGGACGCTTTAGGAAAAGAAACACTTTGCAGGGCTGAGTAGATGAAGCGAAAGTTACCCAAAGCAACTTCCTGTTGAACATGTCACGTTCTCCCGAGTGTCAGAGAGCACCATGGGAGTCGGGGGCTGGAGGGAGAGAGGGCAGCCAGAGCCACAAATCCAAGACACTCTTTTTCACACTAACGACAACCACCACCACCTGAAGGCAAGTACATGCCAGGGGCTACTTTGGGATGGGCACCGTGGTCTGGACTGGGTAGCGTTCCCCTTCCGTTCCTCCAGCTCACTCCCCTGCTAGAAATCCTCCTCGTTTTCAAATGCCTGTGTATGTCCCTTTACTTTTCAACCATCTTTGCACGGGGCATGGACCCGCGGGAGCAGGACGGGAAAGGGTCAGCGATATACAGCTGCAGACAGAGTCAACACTGCTCATTTTATGTTTTATTTTTTTAGTTTAAATTCAGTTAATTCACCTAGAGTGTATTAATCGTTTCAGAGGTAGAGGTGAGTGGTTCTTCAGTCTCATATAATGAGCACCGGGTGTTAGGTTAACACCGCGCATTTGCAAATGGTGGGAACTGTCCGACTGCGGCCTGCTCGATGGGTTATTGTGGACACACTCGTGATGAGAGGGAGCTCCACAAAATCAATTAAGCCGATCGATACCGGTTGGGAATTCCCAGGGCGAGCTGCTCGCGGGGCCGTTTATCCTCCTGAGTTCACTCCCCAGTGCAAACTTCAAGTAAGGCACTCCTTCCTACTTGTCTTGTCTGCTCACTCCTGGGAATTTTTCCTACAGGCATCATTCAAAGGCAAGAAAAAGCTATATGCATGAAGACGTCATTGCAGCTTTATTTATCACAGCAAAATATTGGAAAGATGTAATGCCCAGTTACACAGGAGTATCTAAGTTATGGTCGATCGATGGGAGAGACTATTATACAGCAATAAACACAATGATTATAACAACCATGTAGCAAAATGGGAAACACCATAACAGTAAACATAAGAAGCAGAATAAAAAGTATGCTGGCTAAAGTTTGGGGAAATGTGTTTTTTATGGACGTAGATTGGAAAAATGAAGATAATGGCTTATGCATGAATCTTTTAAAATAATTTCTTCTAAATGTTGTTTATACAAATAAAAAAATCATACAGGAAACAGAAAATAATAAAGAACCATTGTTCAATATTAACTGATCCGCTATTGAGTGTCTGTGTGTGTGTGTCTGTGTGTGTGTATGTGTGTGTGTGTGTGTGTGTGTGTGTATGTGTGTGGTCTAATCATTTATTTATGTAGATTTAAAACCAAGGGTCCTATGAATCAACACTCAACCCATTTTCAATACTTGCTGGATGATTTTCACTAACAGTTTTAACCCCTTGTAGTTGTAAATTCAGTTTACAGGCAGAGCAGTGTCTTTAGTAGGCGTCCCAGGAGTGTTTCTGGAGTGAATGAACACACACGCCGTGGGAGAAACAATAGACATGAGGTTTGTTTCTAGCAGATGCTTTTCAAACTCTTGGAAAAGAGAGCTGTAGTGTCGAGACGTTCTTTTGTGTTACTGGAATAATGAAAGGAGGTAAAGGGCTTCTCCGGACTGTACCTCACTCCGGTGTCTGTCATAGCTTCCTTTCTACAGTATGAATGTGTTTTACACTCAAAAGCACACCTATTTAAATGAAACACTGATTGTGCGAGCAGCTCCCCTGAAGGGACAGTGGGGACAGATATGACTACGTTTCCCTGCTTCCCACTCTGCACACACAACCAGCCCACGGGGCTCTTAGGTCTAGTGTTCAGAGGAAGGAGGCTTTACCGAACTCCCTAACTCAGGACAAGAACTAGGATCCCAGAGGGGGCCGGAGATTTTGGTAACAAACCACTGACCATAGAGAGTTGTTCAAGAAAATGCCAAAATAAAATTCATCTCTTGTCTTTAAAATGATAATAACTACAATGATCATGGCAATGACTTTCCTTCCAATCATCGGATCACAAGTCATAGTTGTCCTCTTATGCTGGGCTCACAGTGGGTGCTGAACAGGGGATGAACCTTACATCAGTAACAGGGAGACCTGGGCCTGTGTGCCGTGGTCTCCCTAAAGGTCTGCACTCAGCCTCCATGATTTATGGTGTTTCCTTAAAGAAATTATTTTATTTTTCAAATAAGTAAATATAACTTATTTTGCAAATAAGTAAATACATCTGTCAGTTCTCTTAGGTTATCTAGTTTACAATTACATCACCTGTAAAAACTAATGTTGTGGGGCTCCTGGGGGCTCAGTCGTTAAGCATCTCCCTTCAGCTCAGGTCATGATCCCAGGGTCCAGGGATCAAGCCCCACATTGGGCTCTCTGTTCAGTGGGGAGTCACCCTTTCCCTCTGCCACTCCCCCTGCTTGTGCTGTCAAATAAATAAAATCTTTAAAACAACAACAACAACAATTAATGTTGTATTTCTTCCTTCCCAGAGCACACCCCTCATTTGTTTTTCTTGCCTCACAGAATTAAGCAGGGTCTCCAGTCAAATTTTTCAAGTGGGCACCCTTGTCTTATTCCCCCACTTGAGTGGTGATATTATTTTCAATCTCCTCAATCAAGTAGTCCAGAATAGAAAACTCCATTGTTTTCCGATGTTGAAACCAAAAGTAAACACATACACACTTTAAAGCATTGCTTTATTAGAAGTATTTTGTGTGTTGTTAGTGTACAATCAATCATCCTATAACAAAAAGATGAAATGGATAAACCTGATAAATTTTTCTATCATCTATACTCGAGGCTAAAAGAAAAAAAGAAAAGTTAAAGGTGCCCTATGGTTTGGGTATCAGCTTTAACTTCATGTAACAAAAGTAACATTTATGAAGCAATAAATTATATGACAAAATTCAAAGATGAGATAAGATGTGGATATTAAAAATAAAAGTACTGAACCACTTCTACAAGGAGGCATTGACTAAGGGGTGCTGTGTTGCTTCGTTGGATGTTTTCTGAAAAAAATCAATCGAATGGGGATTTTCAAGAAAATCTGCCCATTGCCAGGCAGTAAAAGGCTGCTCCTGGCGTGGCTTTCCTGGTAGATTGGGGATGAATGGTCAGTGAAGACAGCATGCACATTGGTCATGGGGGGCGGGTGTCTGTTGGAACCTGTCCCAGTGAGCTAGACATCATGACTGCAGCACAGTGGGGCTTAGGTGGGAGCATGGGAAGCTGAGGTTTCCCCAGCACGATCCCCAAGGTGACCATGTATCCTTAAGTGAATAAGCTTTGTGGCTCGAAGTCTCAGAAAGACCCTGAAGGCCCTTTAGGAAGAGGAGCGGTTGGATGCATTCATTCCACCTGTGTCTGACCTACTGTCACGCCACCCCTTCCCAGCTCTGTGCCTTGAGGAAAGTTCGATGGTCTCCTAAGGCTCTGTTTTGTCATCTGCAGACACCTACCTCATACGGCCAATATGAGAATTCAATGAGATGATGATTATAAAGGTCTTAGGACAGTCCCGGTGCACAAAGGGGAGCCCTTCCATGCTCCTGGGCTGGGGAAACCCACCTCACCACAGAGGACAGGTTTGCAGTATTACATACTAACGTGATGTGAGGGAAGATCATTTTGATCTTGAAATTTCAGGAAGTTGGAAGGCATAGGATGGTTACTGAGCATGAACACGCCCTACCCCAAGGTGGTGGAAGATGAATGGGCAACCGTTTGAATGCCAGCCTCGGGGCGCCTGGGTGGCTCAGTCTGTTAAGCATCTGCCTTCAGCTCAGGTCATGATCACAGAGTCCTAGGATCGAGCCCCGCATCGGACTCCTTCCTCAGCAAGAAGCCTGCTCTCCCTCTCCCACTCCCTCTGCTTGTGTTCCCTCTCTCGCTGTGTCTCTCTCTGTCAAATAAATAAATACAATCTTTGAACGCCAGCCTCTCCACCCAGTGGGCAGTGTCATCTGCGATTCATTCTCTCACAGCGCGTCACGATGAAATCAGACTCCACGTCGCCATTTTCAGTCGGCGCATTGGCTTGTGGTCTTGACTGTCTCCATAAAAGCTTCAATTTGTATTGCGGTTTGGTCGCTTTTAAATTCAAGCCCTGACAAAAACTACCCCATACTCTGGTTTGGGATCCACGGTCCTGGGTTTTCTGAGGTCACAGTGGCTCAAAAGGGGACTTGCCCTGAGGAGGCTGTGTGGCCAGATGATATGTCCTGGCCTTTATCAGGCTTCCTGGCCGACTCTGATGCCAGCATAGGCCAGGGAGGGGTGGTAGCATGTGGTTAAAGCATCACTCACCTACCCCGATACTTAGACCCGTTCAGCATCTCAACAAGGAAACAAACACACTGCCCAGCCAAAGGTACCAGAGAACTCGTACATGGCGTACACCTACAATTCTTGTTAGCTTCCAGAATGTTCCAATACATCATGACCTCAAAGAAGTATTCATGATGGTGTCTGAGTCACACAAAACACTGGGTTAGTGACCGTTCAGATGTCTTGTGTCTGGGGGCCTTTTAAAAATGGTGTATGTCAAAGTAGACATTCGTCATTGCTGATACGGTCAATCCTGACTCTTGCCAAGTTTGGCTCCATTGGAATTCATCCAAGGATTCGAAGATTCCAAGTGCCATGTGACTAGTATGTAATATTTTTGAGACATGATTCTAAACAATTCACTAATTTGGTCCATTATTTAAAAAAACAAGAATTCCTAGAAATCAACTACACTTATTATTAAAATATATACAGTATATATATATTTTTTAATGCTCAAGATAAAACTGATGAAACACAGGCAGCAAATTCACATACTGTGCTTTTGCTTTGTTCCCTGGATGCTGGCCAGCTGCTGGCTGAAGCAGGGCATCTCTTTGAGGACAGAAGTACTGCCCAGCACGGGAGGCTCAGCAAAGCACCAGCTGCCTTCCGGAAACAACAGCGTGACTCCAGGAAATGACAAGAACTGTCCGAGGTCCAAAGATCCTAATGAAAGCAGGACCATCACTATGCTTATAAGGATAAATGAGACAGAAACAAACAAAACCCAATAAATCAATTAGCAGCACAAACAGTAACGTAGCTATTAAGCTCGGCACTGTGCAAAAACTCGAGTCTGGTTGCTGTCACACATGGACACATGATGGAAATCTGTATTTGGACCATTACTTCCCCAGAGAATGCAGGGCTGCACAACACAAGATTGGTGGGATACTCATAGGACTTACATAAAATCTATGATCCATTGAACTTGGGAAGTCTGGGTGAGATAAAAAATAAAAAAAAATTCAAGTGGGTTTCTTTACTGAGCTCCATCCCTGTCTAATATGCTAACGGGCACTGTGACAACCTGGCCAGGAATTATGGCATGCCAGGTTTCCCTAACGTGTTTGACCGAGGGAGACCTGGTCACTGGAGAGCATCTCTTGGAGGCTGCCTTCCTCCGCCCAACCCAGGAAGCGCTGCCTAATAGAGCATGGGCTGTTCTCCAGCTGCCTTGGTAGGGAGGGGCCTGCAATGCCCCACGCTACTGAGTACGCACTGCCATCCTGGGTACGCACTGCTGTCCTGGGTACTGCACTGTCCTCCTGAGTATTATACTGCCTTCCTGAGTACACACTGCTTTCCTGAGTACACATTGCCATCCTGGGTACTACACTGTACTACCTCCTGAGTGCTATGCTGCCTTCCTGAGTACCCGCTGCCTTCCTGAGTATGCGTTGCCTTTCTGAGTATGTGCTGCCGTCCTGAGTATGCACTGTCCTCCTGAGTACTATACTGCCTTCCTGAGTACTGCACTGTCCTCCTGAGTACTATACTGCCTTCCTGAGTACTGCACTGTCCTCCTGAGTACTATACTGCTTTCCTGAGTACGCACTGCCATCCTGAGTATGCCCTGCTGTCCTGAGTACTGCAATGTCCTCCTGAGTACTATACTGCCTTCCTAAGTACGCACTGCTGTCCTGAGTACTGCACTGTCCTCCTGAGTACGCACTGCTGTCCTGAGTTCTGCACTGTCCTCCTGAGTACTACACTGCCTTCCTGAGTACTGCACTGTCCTCCCTAGTACTCTACTGCCTTCCCGAGCACGCACTCTCTTCCTGAATACTGCAGTGGACTGAAAGAAGGCTTCCACATCCACGTCCTGGCCGGCACTGAGTGAAACATGTTAGGCAGGAAAAAAGGAGAGGCCCAGAAGTTTGAACTTGTCATCTGATCCCTTTATGCCCCTGCTCCCATCCCACTGTCATTGTGGGCAAATTTCGGGATGTCCTGGTGAAACACCAGGGACTCTTTCAGTAGAAACAGGAGTTGCCATAATAGGAAAATCTGACTGCACCTCACTGACAGGTTGTTACTTTAAAGCAATGTCTTTTGGAATTTTTCCTATGCATTCTTCTGAGATTATAGTGACTCACAGGAGAAGGTGAAAAGCTGTTAATTCCAGATCCTGGGGTTAATTAACTCCCTTAGATCATGCGCCTGTAGGAAAGTATAACAGGTACGGTGAGAGACACTTACGTTCAGTTTCCTCTTAACAAGTTCTTAAATCAGGAGATATTTTAATTGCAGCAGATGCAAGGTGGTACAGGAAAAGAGACATTTTGCTAGCAGAATTCAACCCCAGCTTCTGTCTAATGGGAGCTGAGATGGGAAGATTTTCGAGTCTGATGCAGGATCTCCCATGAACGACGCGGGAAAGGTGCCCCTGGCTGACACGTAGAAGGCAGTCTGGCGGATTGTCCCCCCAAAGTTCATCATGCTGTCTCCCCACTCTCAGCCCCAGGACAGAAAAGAGGACCACTTCTCTATGGGGAGTCCTCGGGTCCCTGTGTCCGTAACAGAGTCAGGCACGTTGGTCAGGCAGGGGAGGTGCCAGAGGCCTCCCGTGCATCCATATCGATGACGACATGGCCGCGCGCCCTCCCTGCCCCCCATCCTGTCCCACCTCAGGCCTGCACCTCCCGGATGCCAGCTGTCACACAGGACGCCGTAGCCTCTCTCTCTCCCGCCTCCTTTGCCGGCTGGAGCTGCAGGCTCATGGCCTGCAGAGTTTCCTTCACCATCTGGAGCTCCCTCCTGAGAGACTGTGCACGCACGGTTAAGGAACACACGCGAAGGTGAAGGGCGGATCTCGGCAGCCTCCGAGGGAGCTAATAAGAGCACGTGCACCAGCGGGAAGCAGATGGGCACTGACATCTAATTGCAGTTTCAAGTTCTTCCAAATTGTAGGAATTAAATATTAATACAAATTTTATACTTTTTGTAAGAGTGATCGCCATCTCCACGAGGCCCGAGGTTATGAACTATCTCAGGTAAGGTTTCAAGAAGTAAAAGGGAGAGTCGGCTGGTAGACCGAGACAGATGGCCAACTGGGAGGCGCGATGATAGAGGATCAGTGTGACTGGGATTCCTGCGAAGCCCCAGACGGGGGCAGCTCGACAGCCACATCCAAGTGCCCAGACGGCCCAGAGGGCAGAGGCCTGGACATAAGAGCTTCCTCAAGAATTCCAGTATTGGGGGGCACCATAAGTCCGGACTAGGAGTTATGAGGGACCAGAGTCCCTGTTGGCCACGAGCCAGCCTTGCCACCTTGTGCAAATCACTTTGAACCTCCGTTTTCTGTGAAACAATGATTTCTAAACTCTTGTAGGTTCTAATCTGCTGTCCTATGTGATTATACTTCCCAGGGACTTGTAAAATAGCCAGGCAGGGTGCTCAAGATTTGACGGAGCTCAGGGAGCTTGCCCTTTCTGGGCAGGCTGGTTGGTTTTTCCTTAAATAGTTGGGTTCTTACATCCCTTGCCTTTAAAGTTATTTCTTACCTAAAGAAAACTATCACAGAGAACTTGGCAAATAATCATATGAGATATATAAGGCTGTCATCTTCTCAAGAAATGAGCCCTTTTCTGCGATTCCATTTAACAAATGGTGCTTTGTCTATCCATGGTCAGATCCCTGTTTCCTTGTGTACCTATAGTCAGAACAACTCAAAGATAAACAGGATGAGTTTCATAAGCAAATTAATGTCACTTCATCCAAGAGCAGTGAAGGGGAAGTATGGAAATATGGTACTTAGACATCACGTAAATACTGTTAAATCATCACATCAGGCCAGACCACTTAAACGTTTGTAGATCAGATATGGACAAAACAGGAAGAGAGAGAGCTTTGGGAAAAGCAGCTTGCCGATATCTTACCACTCAGACTGTCAACGCTACAATGTTGTTTTATTTAAGTACAATGTCAATGCAATGTCAAGGGAAAAAGATACCCCCAGGTTATGACTATAGAAAGCTTTCTCTTTCTTTTTTAAATAAAGAACTCCAGAGGATCCTGGGAATTATGCAAATGAACTTCTCCAAGCAAAATCGCTGAACCACCCTGAAAAGCTTTTGGCAGCTTTTCATCTGGAAGCTTCACCGGACTTCATCATTTGTGTAATTTACATTCATTTACTAGGATGGTTCACTCCTTGCACTTGAACTTGAGGGGAATGAGGGCGGGAGTGAGTGGGTACAAGGAAAGAAAAAATCCCATATTTACTTTTTTTTCCTTAAAAAAAAATAAAAGTCTTCATTTTCCTCCATTTCTCTGGACAACTCTGCTAATCTTTAGTGAAAACACATACGACTTTATAGGAGTAAAAACATACGGGGTCCCAGACTACAAACCAAGCTGCAATTTAATCACAAAGTTATGCTACATTTATAAAAAGTAAGCGTAGAGCTTAAGTAGTTTATGAATCCTGACAAACTCCTAAGATTTAATTACCTTTGACGTGCAGCCTGGGACTACACTCCCCCATTTGTAATAATTATTGCTAAAAGATGACACAGGTTTTTAGAGAGAGGATTGAGCCAAAAAAAGATACTTCTTAAAGAACTTGTGCAATTCCTGACCCTCACAGAACACACTGAAAGGTTTTTAAAAAGAGACCCAGAGAGACGCCACAGAGGAAAAAGACGAAGTGACATAATTAAACTAACGCATCAGCCCTTCATAGAACATTCTGCAACACCCCATGGAGGAATCAGAAAACAGGGATTTAAGCAAATGATCACCAGCGAGGGAAAAGTGGCAAACCACTTGAAGCTTTCATTGTCTCACTTGGAAAATGCATATTTTCTGGAGCTTGCCTCCACTAGCTACAAGGGAGGCTGCCCAATTCATGAATTGTTTAATAAAACCAATTAGATCTTCAAATACGTAAAATAAAAATAGAAAATAAAAATAAATAAAGTGCATATTCTCACACCTTCTTCCCAAGGCTAGAGTCAAAAGAAATATTTCTTTGCTGCCAGCATATAGGGTCTTTTGTGAGGCGTTATGAGACTTAAGGTTTATTCACTAATTTTTTACTATGACTGGAGCCAACAGCCTAGTTCTGCCTAAGCAGGACCAGACATCAGAAATCCTGGAAATCTCATTTCATGAGCCTAGAGTAACGATCAGCAAAATGATTAAAATCATGTTTTTATTACAAGTGTTGACGAAGATGTGGAGAAAAAAGGAAGCTTCGTGCACTGTGGGAGGGAATGCAAATTGGTGAGCCACAGTGGAAAACAGCACGGAGGTTCCTCAAAAAATTAAAAATAGACCTACCCTATGATGCAGTAATTCTACTACTGGGCATTTACACAAAGAATATGAAGACACTAATTAAAAAAGATACATGCATCCCTATGTTTATTGCATCATTACTGACAACAGACAAATTATGGAAGAAGCATGAAGTGTCCATGGATAGATGAATAGACAAAGAAAAAGTGGTGTATATATTATTTATATACATATTATATTATATATAATGGAATGCTACTACATATATAATATAGTAGCATTCCATTATATATATATAGAGAGAGAGAGAGAATATAATGCTAAGTGACATAATATCATATGATAGAGAAAGACAAATATCATAGGATTTTATTCATATGTAGAATTGAAGAAACAAAACAAACAAAAAAATACCTTTTTTTTTTTTTTTTTAAAGACTCTTAATATAGGGAACAAACTGCTGGTCACCAGAGGGGAGGTGGGGGGGATGGGTGAAACCGGTGATGGGGATTATGATCACATTTATCATGATGAGCCCCGGGTGATGTATGGAACGGCTGAACCACTATTTTATGCACCTGAAACTAGCATAACACTGTACATTAACTACACTGTAATTTAAAAAAAAAAAAAAATCATGCTTTTATTTACAAAATATCTCTCTCTAACCAACCTGTCTGTAGGATGCCTTGCGAATGTAAGTTCCAAAACACTTTGAATGTGCTGAAATGGGAGAGAATCCAGGATAATATGTGCAGTGGGCATGGGGAAGACCAAGCTGCAGAACAATGTATATGGAATGAAAAACCTATAGACAGAGTGATTTCTGCTAGAAAAGTGCCTTAGAAGGACACAGTGCTCCTAGGTATCGATCCTGGGAAGAATAGGCAGCCTTTTTTTTTTTTTTTCATACTTCTCTAGTATTTAAATGGGCATGCATACTTTTATATTTCGATCAATATATTTATAAAAGAAATCACTGGATACATTTCACCGTTAAGCAGTTGGGGAAATAAAAGAAGAGTAAGAGACCCTTGTTCTTTCCTTCATACATTCAGATATTCAAACACTTCCTAAGCTCCTACTGTGTGCTAAGAAAGGTTCTGAAAAAAGAAAAGCAAAAGAAAGAGAGAGAGAGAGAAAAAGAAAAAGAAGAAAAGAAAAAGAAAAAGAAAGAGAGGAAAAGAAGAAGAAAGAGAAAAAAGAAAAAGTAAGGCTCTGGATGTAGGAAGCACAGAAGTGAACAAAGTCATGGCCATCCTGGCATGTAGTGTCAGCGAGGGGAACAGGAAGTAAACTCACACGGGCACGTATGCAGACCGCTAGATGGGGGTGGTCGAGGGTTTGGAGCAATGGAGTGACTGATTACTCCGGCCACTTTCATCACTGGAAGGCTCAAGGAAGGGGGCAAAAGAAGAAGCAGGGAGATGAGAAGAGGTGGTTGCCATAATCCAATAATCCAGGGAAGAATAGATCACGTACTGAACCCGGCTAGGGGCTGTGGAGGTGAGAGGTGACCAGATTCTGCATACGTTCTGAAGGTCAAGCCAAGGGCATTTGGTGATAGACCAGATGTGGAATGTGAAAGAAGGAAAAGGCATTGAGAATGACTCCCAGATTTTTTTATCTAAGCGAAGAACTTGCAGTTTATCAAGGAGAAGACTGAGCACAAGTTGGATTTTTTTGAGGGTGGGGAGGAATTTTTGGAAAAGCCCATTTGTCAGCAGAAGGGAGACATTGAGTGAGGAGCAGACAGGAGTGTGAGGTTTGGGGTGAGATCCGGCCTGCTGATATGTACTTGGAGGTTATGTCCAAAAATATATTTTATAAAAAAAATTTCATACTTTCTCAGTTTATTGCATTTGCCACAGCTAACCAAAGTCTTCCGGCTATTTCGTACAGTAGGTCTGGAATCAGTGTTTCTGGTTGTTAGTCCAATAAACTCAACGTGGAAGCCCACTGACATATCTGACCTTGGTTTTTATCAAAGCACTGAGCAAATAAAGTACAACTCCAGCACTGGATTTTAGGTAGATATGACAGAGGTGCTCACTGCATCTAAATATAAGAGTAGGTCTCAAAGAGCTGAGTGACTCTGGTGATGCCTGGGCCATTGAGACCTCTCAAACTAATTATAAAGTTCCCCTGTAACAGATATGCCACCAGATATTTGTGGCGTCTAAGAAAATGAGCACATTAATTACAATAATGGCACAAGGATTGACATGCCAACATCTATAAAAACACCTCTGGAGCCCAAGACCATTCTTTACCACCTTGGGGCAGACTAGTCACATACTAAGCAAGTGTATAACTTCTTGCTAATGAAATTATGCAAGCTGGGTTTGCAATTAGTAAAGGGGTAAGACAGTAAGACAACTTCCCCAGATGTCATCCAGGCATAAAAAAAGACAACATCATCATTTTGGGCAGCTATTGGCAAAAACCCTCCAATTCTTTCAAGGAGGTCTTTTGTTTATGTATAAAAACCACTGAGTGTTTGCCAGTTGGGTTTCTTAGCAATCCTGTTCGCAGCTTAGTCAAAAGTAGATCGGCACATGGGGTCTGGTTTGGTTCAAGAAGAAACAACAGTATGCCTCTGAAAGGGCTTCTCATTTGCTAAAGTGTTTCTTTGTATCAACAGTGATGCCTTCGCAGGCAGTGAGAGGAAGTTTACCTTCCGGAGAGAGCTGAAGGCGAAGAACGCAGCTGTTGGAGAGCAAGGAGGAAAGCCTCATGCACACACGGGACCTGCTTGAATGCCTCTGATGGTTTTACAGGGCACTCCTTGGGATGCCCACCTAGCACCGAGTTTGCATTGTGCCAAGCCAGCAGCAGGACAGCCCGGGGTCCACTCTGCCTCCCGGGCTTCCTCTCCCCAGCCCACTCCCTTCGGCAGAAGCCAATGGAAGAAATCCTGGCCACCGTATTTGCCTCAGCCCAGCACACACAGTGCTTTCAACAACCAGCTCTCCCGGTCTGTTTTCTTCTCTTTAAGATTTGTAAGTAGAGTTCTGTGGTCCTCACGGCCCCTCTTCCAGCTCTTTAGCCGGAGAGTGGAAAACATGTCCAAGAAGGCACAGCAGCCACCCCAGACCGCTGCTACCTTTGTCTGCCCAAGCCACACACTGGAAAGTTGAACCAGACAAGGGATCTTAAGGGGATGTGATGTTCGTGCCTGTGCCTGGATGCATTCACAGTATGTTCATGCCACCCAGCACCACCAAAACTAATCGATTAGCCGCCATGCATTCCAAACAAGCAGCGAGAACAGAATTCCACAAAGGTCTCCTGGACATGGTTGCGAGTAGAACCACAAATAGGAGCAGTGTGCCCGCATCTGCTCTGCGACCCCAAAGCAGGCAGAACTGTCCTGCAGGCTTTGAAATACGCCCAAAGTGTCCCAATCTTACTTTTCCCCCTCTTTGAAAGTGTGTTGTAGAAGTTGAAGGAGGAAAAAAGAAGATGAGAAGAAACTTGCTTAGAAATTCCCCTCACCTGGATGGTTTTCAGCTGAAGCGTTTGCAAGAAGGAACCATTCAAAACGGTTTTCGAAACACGACCTCTAATTGGGACCCAAATGACTGTGAAATTGTGCTGGAGACTCAGACTGATGCTCTTGGAAACCCCGGCTTGACCGGCAGGGAAGTCACACCTCCTGTCCTCTCCTCAGACAGCAGGCACGGGTCAGCCCTCCGACGCCGGGGCTTCCAATTAATGGCTTGGACTTCTTTCTGACACTTGCCACCACCGTAGCTGACGGCTTTGTGTCATTCTTTGGTCATGCTACATGTAATTTAGTGAGTCTGTCGGGACGATGAAGAGACACGGGCTGTTTTCTGTCGCTTCTTGGAACTGTCAATCCAGTGTCTTCTTAAGACAGGACACTCTCCGCAGGCTGCCCATAGCCCTGATATCCAGTCAGGATGCCCAGAGGTTCTGTTTGGAAGCTCATCTCCACCCCTGGATGAGCGGTCCACCCCTCGCTGATGGCCCGCTGGCAACACTTCCTCCCACGCGTGGCTGACGCAGAAGCTCGGTGCCTTCCGCACGACGCGTGAGCATCTGTAGCCACCAAGGTTTGAATCTTCTGGACATTGATGTTCACTGTGGACTCACGTTCATCGTGCTCATGCTACATCACAGGCACTGTGGGCTCTGGCAGAGTGCTTAACGGAATCAAACAAAAATGCAACACTCGCTGTGTAATTCTTTTGTGTTGTCGATGGCAAGCTGTTTCTTTCAACCACACACGGCTTTGTATCTTTGATCAAGAATGGAAACACAAACCAGTCAGTTTGGCTGGAGGATTCAACAGCCTCTTTGAAGGGCTAGATAAGCTCTAATTTGAAACAAGGGCTTTGGTTCGTGTGGGGAGGGAGCCTCGCAGAGTCTTGTAACTTTGTCTTTCTATCTTAGGACGCCACGTTCCACTCAAATCTAAGTGCTGTTCTGTAGGAGTTCAAAGACTTGCTTCAGTGTCTTTGCTCTCGATCAGGGACACAGAACAAAGCCTGGGAATCAGAGGAAAGTTTGGGTTGAAATCCATATTGCGGGGCAGATTTGCTTGGAGGGAAGGAGGGTGTTTTCCAGCCCCGGTCTGACATACCCCAGTATGTCTCCGCTTAGCTCAGCAAAGATCAGCCAAATTCTCAAAAACAGAACTTCAATAGGCTACTTTTATTATAGCTTAAAAATTTTAGAATAACTGTACATTTCACACAACAGGCCTGTCCACTTACTTGTAGGCAAAGCTGCTTCCCAATGGGGCCAACAAGGACCACAGAGCTTGCCACTCATCAGAAATGACCCTGGAGCAGTCACTTAACTTCAGTTTTCTCAAGTATATCAAGTAGAAAGAACAATCCCTATCTATCTATAGCTGTTTTGTTAGACTTAAATGACATTTTTACATGGGCCACTGTGGGGTTACGGACGGACTCATTCAAGCATCTATTACAAAATAATTGAATAAATCTGTCTAAATGGGATGTGGCTGGAGCTTTTGACACAAACAGTGAAAATGTTGAGGCAAATGGGCTTGGAGAATGTAATTTCTACCTAAAACCAACATCTACCATGTACAAGCCTGTTAAAGAATTTTCCAGAATACAGCCTCATGTAGGCCTCACGAAAACCTTACAGACCCATGTCACTGTCCACTGTTGCTGAGGAGGAAGCCGAAGGATGAAGGGTCTCTATCAATTGTCCACGGTCCTGCTGCTCCTGAATCGTAGACTGGCTGTGGGGCCACTAAAGGGGGGGCTTATCTATACACAGCTCTGTCCCCTGTCAGCCTCCTCCCCTGCCACTCATCCCTATTAAGAAGAAAACCCAATTCCCTAGAACCAAACTTGACTATAAAATTTAGAAAACTTAGGTCCGGAGACCAGCACAGACCCTGCCTGCAGCACAGACCCCACAACCTGACTCCAAGGTGGCCTGAAGTGTGTCCTACTGGGGAGAGCCCCCGCTTGCTGGGCTGGGGAACCAGGAACCCCTCTGCATTACATTGCTCCCAGATGCTCATGCCCAGACAGCCACTTGCCCATTTGCTGGAGCCCCATGTCCCCTTGTAAGTCCTCAAATCTAGGTGATTCATGAACACGGAATAAACAAAATACAAGCCAAGGATGCGTCTGCTATTTCTATGGCCAACTTTGTAGCCAGAGCTTAAACACCAGTTTTGTAAGGGGCAGGAAATTATGAAGAACAGAATGTCTGCTTTTAAAAATCTACCTTGAGCAATGTGAAAGGAATTGCTGATTAAGCTGAAGAAATTTCCTGCTACGTTTAATAACCAAGGTCTAAGATTTAAGGTTATAATGAGGAAGGAACAGCGCTGAATCCATCATTAAACTACTGTGGATCTGAATACCTATGATTAAGATTAGTCCTTGGCCATTCAAAGCTGCTTTTACACACACACACACACACACACACACACAGAGTCACTCAGAATTAAGTGTAAAAAGAAACAGAATTCTGAAAAGTAAGATAGTGATGAGAAGCAAAGACCGAAATAGCTACATTTCCCACCAGCTTCTCTGGTAAAAGTCACACTACTGAATAGAAAGGATGAATGAACGAGAAGTGCTTTTATCCAGGGATATGTCCACTTCTGATTGAATAATTGAAAAGATACAGGCCGGGGCTCCATACGCCTTCATCCGTGCGCACAGCCAACCACATGCCCTTGAAAGAACTAACCAGAACTGAGTACATCCACGGATTTGCACTGGATATGGACGTGTATGGAAGGTAACATGTTCTCAGGCCATCTTGCTCAGTGGTGGTTGGGGTTGAGGAAGACATCTTCAGGTGTGACACCAAGTTTATGGAGTCTTGTACAAGAAGAAATTGAAAAGGGAATGAGCTGAAGTCCTATTAGTTATGATACTTGACTGCTCCTTCCAGGGCAGAATCGTATGGTTAAAAGAGAGAGAGACAGAGACAGAGAGAAAGAAGCCCCTAGAAAAAATGAGCTAATCAAACCCACAACCATCTGTGCCCCACAAACCTAGCTTCATGCCCCCTTGAAAACTGCATTTTGTTTTGGCCTTCTATGCATGTCTGAACTTCATGGTTCATTTTTAGTGGTCAGGCTTAATAATCAAAAATGCTGGATTACTTATCAAAGGCTAGAGAGAAAGCACTACATACAGGATAATCTCAAAGATCGAAGGTGTGCTATGCTATAAAACACAGTAGTATCTATTTGTTTCCATCTGCTAGGGCATGGAAAAATTGAGTATATTTTTAAGACTTGCTCTTACAAAACAACGAGCAGGTACTTAACCTGCGGGATGAAAAGGATATGAATGAGATCTTCATCGTGGCTGTGGATGGCTGTGTGAAGCTGATCTTCCAAGTACAGTAACTTCTTGTCTATGGCTTCACATTTTTCTCCAAGTTCCGAAGAAAGGAGCCAAGATTCCTGACCAGAGAAAAATAAAAAGATTGCTCGTAAGCTATCGACTTTTTCAGGACCATGAGCACATCTGTACTGTACCCAGTGGTACCCAGGGGGAAGATTAACCAGCAGAGTCCTCCCAGCTTCTGCACGCCAGGAGAATCATGCCAGAACCTTAGTCTTCCCTGGAGGTCATTCTTGTGAAGACATGAACCAATTTCAGGTTATTACCGAATGACGAGCTCCACGGGTGACCTCCCTTATCCGGTCATTTCAAAGTGCTATTTCCAGGATGTCAACTCCTAACATCAAATGATCAAAGGGGAAGCCTGAGTGTCCCAGCTGCATCCGTGGGCAGACTCACAATGTAATAGGAATTCGAAACGAAGTCGGGCTGGGGCGAACACGGGAGCAACCCCGGTTGAACCTACAAGAACAGAGCTATTCCTTTAAAGGCACAGGAACCCAATAGGGCAGCGGACATGTCTTCACACAGTAGTCACAGTGCCTGAAAGTTAGAAAATTAAGGAGACTTTAAATGCCATGAGATGGGCTTTATGCATAGAGTTGTCATTGCCACTACCACAGGTGTTAAGCTGCTCTCCCTCACAGCAGAAGCCCCAGAAGAGCAGGACCACTGAATGACAAGACCCCATAAGAGCATGGTGGATGGCGGTCTGCTCACTGTGGGGTCCAGAGCCCCGACACAGGGCAGGCATGGGGTACTCATTGGTTCCATGAATGAACATCTAAGTCTTGGATCTCCTTTCTTCTCAGATGCTCCCCCTTCCAACTTATATCCCATACATGAACCCCAAAAGTGGCCTACCCCACTTTCCAGGACAAAACCACACGCAGAGCAGGGCCCCTTCACCACCGGCCCAGGGGCTCACACCCGTTGTGTCCCCTCTCACACGCAACCTGATTTTGGCCAACAGGATGAACCCACTGCCTTCAGTCACACTACTCTTCCAGCCATCCTGATGTGCGTTAGGTTTTCGTGAGTGACAGTAAAACCCCTAAAGGCATGGGCTATCCGTTCATCCTGTACCCTCAAGCACCGTAACTGGCATTTAGAAGCCCACGGACTTAGAAAAGAAAAGAATAAACAAGGTAAAAAAAAAAAAAAAAAAAAAGAGGCAAGGAAATAGGGAATCTTAGAACAAAGGGAAAGGAAAAAAGCAGCATTATGCTTAGTGAGATAAGCCAGCCAGAGAAAGACAAATATCACATGGTATCACTTCTATGCAGAAGCTAAAAAAGCAGAATTTGTTGAAGAGGAGCCTCGAATGCTGGTTACCAAGGGTTTGGGGTGTGGGGGTGGGGAGATGTTGTTAAAAGAGACAAACTTGCACCTAGAAGAAGAATGAAGTCCTGGTTATTATCTAATGCACAGCACAGTGATTATAGTCAACAACACTGTAGTACAAACTTCAAAAATGCTAACAGACTAGATAGTGACCGTTCTCACCACAACAAAGAAATGATAATTATGTGATGTGACAGAGGTGTTAGCTAAACCAGGACGGTGATCATATTATGATATATAAATGTCTCAAGTCAACACACTATACAACTTTTGAGAGAGAGACAGAGACAGAGACAGAACATGCACATGGGCAGGAGTGCAGGTTGGGGGACGCAGAGGGAGGAGGGGAGACAGAATCTCAAGCAGACTCCACTACCAGCATGGAACCCGACATAGGGCTCAATCTCGCTCCCCTAAGATCATGACCTGAGCCAAAATCAAGAGTCTAACACTTAACTAACTGAGCCACCCACGCACCCCAACACGTTGTACATCTTAAACTTACATCCTGTTCTATGGAAATTATATTTCAGTAAAAAAACATAATAAAAAGATAGATAAATGAGCAGCAAAAGGCAAGTCATTAAAATTTAACCAAAAAATTTTAAAAATAAAAATAAATACATACATACATATATATATACATAAAATGTAACCAAATGTAAAAGCAATATTTTCTCAACCCGGAGTAAAAGGCTTAGAAGGTATACCAAAAGTATTTTTGTATAAGGGAAAGAATTAAGATATATATTTAGATTAAACTGCAGGGTTACTGTAAAAGCTGCAATTAAGACCCAAAAATACAACAAAATGCCCAGGTGTGGTGATATTTTCTGTTAAAGAGGCCTTAGAAATCACGAGTTATGTAATATTATAATTGGAGGCCAAGAATAACCATTAAATCCAGATATGTAATTTAATATTCATTATATTAACTCCAGAATGTTTTTGAGTTTATATCCCAATTGGTCAACTCTATTAGAATAGAACAATGCTAAGGGGAACTATAAATAACTATTGCAAATATTGGAGAAGCCTTTTCTATTGCAGGTAAATGTATATACAGAAGAAAAACGTTCACTGACAACATCAAACCATTTCAAGGACAAAGGAACACAAACAAAAAGCCCGGGAAGCGCACAGTGATGGTTTGCCCGTCATTGACCACAGCAGTGATGATGAGAAGACAGAGAATATATAAAAATCACATACGCATCCTTATTTTACTGATGCTAAAAGTAATCACATTATCACTCAAAGAGGCAGACAAATCGCATGGAAGCGGAGAGAGTGGACGGTGGGCATCGCCACCAACATGCGGGAAGTAAACGAAACGCCTCGAAGGAGAACATCTGTAGGCAAATGACTGGCGGCCGTGAGACCACGAGCCGTACATGGAGGAGAAAAGCATCATGTTGGGGGCGGGGGCTGGAATGCAAACATCCGAAAATACACTTGAAGAGAGGAAAAACACAGGCTTGGAAAGCAGAACCAAGGAACTGAAAGCACTTAAGATACAGGCAAATGACTTAATCCTGCCTGTCGTGCTGAAACAAACAGAAATCAGAGCTGAATTAAGTTCATTTAAAATATGGCTTTACAAAAAAAAATAAAATAAATAAAATAAAATATGGATTTACATTTGCTCCCTAAACTGATAAGCCACACCTGTTTGCCTTATAGAATGATGTATAGGTCGCCAGTGATTGTGTGAATTTGGGAAAGCGATTTCAGACCATGTAGCAAAAACTAAATTGTTCATAGCCTGGGATCCAAGAATCCCATTTCCTGGAATCTATCACAGAGAAATAAATTTTATTTAGATTTAAATAATATTTATTAAAACTTTTAAATAAGTATGGAAAATGTTACTTACATATGTTAAATTAAAATGTATCTTAATAATGCAAGAATATTTACATGAAAAGCATGGGAAAGAAGAAGTAAAATGTCCAACAATAAAAGGGGTGATTAAAATAAGTTCTGGTATATTTAATTCATATTTAGCCATTAAAATCATCTTAAGGCAGGTATATACAATGGAAAAAGCACTAAAATATTGACTATTACTATTTCGAGGGCTGGTGTTATTGAAGATTTTTATTTTCTTCTCCATACTTGGTTGTATTTTCCACCTCTCTAAAATATAAGAAAGAAAAAATTTACCGAGATTCAAGCCATAATGGATGTATGGAAAAAATACACCTGAATATTGTTTAAAAACGATTTTACAGATTAAAAAGACATAAAGAGGCAAAAAGAAACAAACTCAAAGAACTCATGGTTCCGTGACCACTAATGGGAGACCTGACTGGCCCTCTGCCCCCGGGCTGTTTCCCTAAGTCATAGAATTTCTACAAAGCTCCTGAACAAACCACAAACCAATCTTCTCTTGGTGGCCCAACAGACTCTGATCCTGAACTGGTCCTGCGTGTGGCCCAGGTGGCCGTTATTTGAAGAATGTATGGAATCTTGGGAAGCGAACTCATTTAAGCCCTCACCTGAGCAGTGACAGCCGATGAAGGTCAGAGTTATGTATTTCTACCAACCTGCTGAAAAATTCTGCTCTGTCCAAAGGAATCCTACGTGTCCATAGAGGCCAAGGTGGGGCCAGAGTCATGGGTATAGAGTGAACACAGTTGCGGATGTCCTGCCTATTAACCTTAAACTTGAGGGACTTGGCAGAACTTCCTTGTGTTTTCCATGCTATGTCCAGGTATGACAGAGTGTATGTGTAGCCGCAGCAATACAGCCTTCCAGAACCTCATCCCTCTGCTGTTTGTTTCTCCTCCCCTTGAACCTGGCTGGGCTGTTGAGAATCCTTCAGTGAGCAGAACATGGCAAAGGTGACATGCCTGACTTCCAAAGCCAGCTCTTAATAGATGATATGTCTTTTCCGGTCACTTGCCCTTGAACCTGGCCTAAGCCCAGAGCCCACAGACAAGCCACGCGTGGGTATCTTGTTGACCTGCTGAAAGCCAGGCATGGTTGGGACTTAGTCTTCAGATGATCCCAAGCTCCACATTCAAGTCATCCTGCTAATAGCCAAACACTGTGGGGGCAGGGACAGCCCTCCCTGCAGTGTCCCATCTGAATTCCTGACCCCCAGATCCATGCATATAGTAAACGGTTGTTTCAAATCACTAAGCTGGGATGATTTGTTGTACAGTCATAGTAGCTAGCACAGCAGGCAGACAGGTCATACCCTACACAGGATCCTGCATGGGTAGATAGGACTGGTGCAGAACGCTAGCATGAAGTGCACTCTCACTGGTCCCCAGCTAAAAAACCACCAAAACTGACTAGATCTTGAAGAGCAACAACACACTAATGCCCGGGCTTGTCTCAGATGGGAAGGTCCCCGCCGTGCTGGAAACTGTAGCTCTGAGCTAAAGTGTGCCAGGAGATTTCCATGAGCCGCCACAGCCACCAGTTCCTGGTCCCCAGATCCCTGGCTCCTGGCCAGATGTGCAGGCAGGGCTACGAAACAGTGCAGACGCATATTCTGCGATATACTTCTACTTGCAATGTATGTATTTGCAATAAGACCAACAGGGCCCGACCTCCTTCCACCTTTGAGAGAAATGACTCTTTCTTTAGCAGACAGCACAGCAAGGTGCTTCCCCCACAAGAGGCAGAAGGAACAGGCGAGTGGATTTCTGTGTCTTACACTCGCCTGGGGGCACACCCACCGCGTGGGATAAAGGACCATACGGCTGCTCTAGGTAAATGACCATGTCCTTTGCGAACGTGAGTGCGCGCTCGCTCCAGTTACAGAGGACGGCAGAGTCGCTGCGGGGAGCACCAAGCGAGATTTCTCTCTTGCTTTGGGGACGCCTTTTCTGAGTGTGTACTTTTAAGCCAGCAGGTTTTAGGCTTTCCTCTGCAGAGATGCCCCTGGCAGGAGAGCAGGGGGCTTGTCGATCAGCTATACCCCAATTTCTGATTTTATCCATTTTCTTTGACTAAGCCTTGATGGAAAGCTAAAAACAAGTAAAGGAACAGGAGCTATTAAAGGGCTTTTGTTTGCTTGCTTGTCTTAAAACAAAGGAACCTTCTTTCAAAGCAATTGTCCTTCCATGAAAGCTTTGGCGGCTCTGGCATTTAGGTTAAGTGAACTGTAAGTCAGCTATGCTGGTCAGGAGTCCCCAGCTTGGGACGTGCATGAAAATGAAGCCTTTCATTTGACACCCACCTCATTTCCCAGGACATCAAATGCAAGCTTTTATAAAAGGCCACCTCAGGGAGGGCCACTAAGGATGTCATGAACACTTCCCCGAGGATTTTAATACCTAGAAGCAGATAGAATTAGAGCTGGCAGGGGGCTCAGGAATGATCTGGTTCAGGTCTTCCTTTTAAACACACAGAAAGCCTCTCAAAGAGTCCTGTGTCTTGCTGAAGGTCACACACTGAGAAAGTGGAGGGCTGGGGTCTGCGACACAGGTCTCCCATATCGAGCGGGCTCTTCCCCCTAGTTCGGACTCAGCCATGCCGAGGGGAAACACAGAAAGGGATTTTTGTTGGGCTGGCCCAGGGTGGGAGTGAGGGAGTCTACAAACTGATGACAGAAAGAGATCAGAGAAGCAAGCGGTGCCTGAAGATATCGCCTCTTTCCTCCCTTCCACACTCGGGACTCTGCGAAGTCTGCTCTGATTCCTGGAGGGCTCCGCGTCATTAAGGGGCGTACGCTCCATGATTCAGGTAGGTGAGTGTCTACTGGAGGGGGCAGTAATGGGCACCAGGACCACCCAGCTGCCATGGGGAGCTGGGAACTTTTGATCCAATTGTCCATAAAACATAAGGCTGGAAGCAGAGGAAAGCAGGTGAGTCACAAGGGAAGGAAGCGAGTTTCTCCTTTCTGAATCAGAATAGGAGAGCCTTGACCTCTCATCTCTTTTATCACCTTGGCAGATGCCAAGTTGAAGTCGTCATGCACCGAGCTTCTCTTCCTTTGAAATCTGTAACATCTGCTTCCATTTTTATTATTAAATTAAATGTGGTGAAAAGAAAAAAAACCAAAAAACCAAAAAAACTCCAAAAAACCCCAAAAAACACCATGCCAAAAAAACCAAAACCCCACATGAGCACATGACTAACACTTGGTAATAAAATATCACCCACTACAAAGTCTCCCGTGTTCCTAGCTGAAATGGAATTTTGTAGGATTTGCAATTCTGAACAGATAAAGTACAGGTTGTTTGGCATTTCAAAGTGGCTTTGAAAACTCTCCAGGAATTTGTCCCATCAGGCAGTCGCTTCAGCAATTCAAATTATGACTTTTGCTTTCTGCACCTCCATCCCCTCATTTAGCCCTAGGAGTATTTTCCCTCTGGGTCAGAATGAAAGAAACTTCACCAGGTAAATGGCCCCATAGCTGAGCGTTTCCCCTTCTCTGCCCGACTAATACCATCTCTCTTTCTTCAAAACCCCTCAGATTCCACTTCTTCAAGGAACGCTTCTGGATTCCTGAAGCTCCTGTACCACCGGGGCTCAGTTAGGGCTCAAGCACGGTCCTTCTTCACTGGGCACATACCTGCCTGTCTCTGCCACCAGGAGGTGGCATAATGGCACCCTGCCATTCCCCTACCCAAATGACTACTGCCCCCGGGGAAGCTATGCTGTTTCTTGGGTTGCATTCCCTGTGGCATCATCATAGCAAAGTGTGAAGAGTCACACTTTGTGGGGATCCAGGGCTGTGAGCTGGTCCTCTGTGCCCACCACAGCATTTCCATACAAAAGCGTCCTTCATGGCCCTCAGAAAAAGCCCTACATCTTCCCTACCGTCCCTCCACATGGGTATGGTCTGGGAGCACTAACTTGGCCGGGCAGTATTTCATATATAATTTGCCCACCTCACCTTGTGATCAAAACCTGGAGACCTGAATGTTTGAGCAGAAATTTTCCCATTAAAATGAGTTCGACAGGGCACCTGGGTGGCTCAGTGGGTTAAAGCCTCTGCCTTCAGCTCAGGTCATGATCTCAGGGTCCTGGGATCGAGCCCCACATCGGGCTCTCTGCTCAGCAGGGAGCCTGCTTCCCCCTCTCTCTCTGCCTGCTTCTCTGACTGCTTGTGATCTCTGTCTCTGTCAAATAAATAAATAAAATCTTTAAAAAAAAAAAAATAAAATAAAATAAAATGAGTTCGACAACTCATTACTTACACTCATTGGCAACCGCTGATACTCAGATCCAAACACGCATTCAGGGGCTCGCCCAGACAGATGCCTGAAGTTGAGAGTCTGGTGACAAACCGTCCCCTGCTCCGTGGCCAGGGTCTCCAAGGGCTCTTTTCCTTAGTGATATTTCCTATAAACAAGGCTAAGTCCTCGCCTGTGACATTTGCAGAATATCGACATTTAATGTTTTTTAAACTAGAGCCCATACCCAAAGGGGAGGGAATGGATTACATCAGAGTAATTGTTTGGAAATGAGCAAGGATCTGATAACAATATCCCTCAGGCTATCCTTGGAGCGATCAGGAAATCGTATTGGTTATTTTTATGAACAGAAAATACCTACAGAACAGAAAGCCATGTAGGTTAACTTGTCAGTTACCAGATAACGATGCCAACTTTACTTACAAAAGCCTCTCACACCTAACAGAGCAAGCATTTCCAGAAGTGTGGGTTGTCACTGGTGATCTGCACCCATGTGAGCAGATGGGCTACACCTTGGGATGAGTCAGTCGATCGAGAAATTTGAGTAGCTGACGTTTTAAAAATGCTGTCAACAGGCGTTCCCAAGAGAGGGTCGGTGTGATGTCTGAACGAAGAATTAGTGCTATGATTTTAAAATTAACCCGATATGATCAACAAGGACTCTTTAGGTCTATACTTCAGGTGGGCAATGCATTGCACTGGGTGCTCTATACACTCTGAAGTCATCAACGGCTTCCCTCCTTGCTGGGGAATGAGATCCATGATCAAAGGCAAGCAGCTTCCACCTTGGAGACCCTATGTTGTTGCTCTAACTCAACCAGCTTACTTACCTCCCTGTTTTCCCTGGCCATGTAATAAGGCATCGGCAATAGTTGCCTATCCATAAAAATATTTAATTCCTGCAGTAAAACTCACAGGCCACATAATAAGAATGGACAGGTGACAGAGCAGTCTCTCCTTATAGTTGGCAAGCCATCTGCATTTACAGATTACTTACACCATGGCAATATTTACATTTAAAAAAGAATTAACCCTGCACCGCACATATGCATACCGACAAAAAAAATGGGACTTGAGTCTCATGATGTTGGTTCCGCTGTTAAGTTTCATTCCTTCTCCTATAGCTTGAGGTAAACCAGATGTGATTGCCACCATCCATGAGCTGAGCCGATGCATTAAAGCATTTCCTTAGTTCGGTATTAAAATCACAGACTTAAGTCTGTTCCTTTGGGCTGTTTTCCAAAATATTTGCTTGGCAAATACATTCCCGGAATGCTATATGGTTTTCTTTCTCTTTTTTTAATTTATGGTCCACATAAAGACTATTTACCTATGACAAACTCCTGTCCACACAACAAATAATACCTCGCATGTCTACATGAAATAGACTTCATAAGCACTTGTCTTTGCCCATAAACACTCATTCTCTAGTCATTAATGTCAACGAGCAAAGAGGCACGGATGAAGATACAAAAGGCATATCTTTACTCCTCTGTGATACAAGTATTCCTCCAAATTCCCAAGTTATATGGCTACGCTCTGAGTAAGTGGGTATTTCTTTTAAAAGCATCCAGATGTGAGTGGTAAGGAAAGCATGTGAAATATTTAGATGTCTCAGGGTCAGAGTGAGCAGTAAATTGTCTTCACGTATCTGTCCACTTACTACAGAGGAGGCGCTGGGAAACATGGTTTACACGGAACCATTTAACAGAACAAAAAAATTGATAAAAGAAAGAAGTGGCCTAGTTCTAATTTGTATAGGCTAACTGGCCTATGGTCTCTAGTTTATATGAAGGGCAATCTTTGAAAAGCTCTATTTTATATTACACGATCATTCAAGAGACCTTGGGTTGTTTTCCTTTCAGCACACATCAGTTGAACATCAAAGTCACATAAGGCCAAACTCTATTAGAAACTCTGAGGAAAAATCTATGTGTAACTAACAGTCATATAGCAGGTACTTAAATAAGCTCTATTTAACATAAGCATTCAGATTTGGGGGATAGTGACGTCAAATCATAAGAGCCCTTTTGTAATAAGAAAAATGAGAACGGAACACAGCTGGGGGAGTTCCACATCAGGAGAATGGGCTCTGCAAGCTGTTGGTGGCTAAGAAATGCTGAACCACAAAAAGGAAACCAGGAGAACGGAATCAAACGCCAACTTGCATCTGTGTTCATTTTAGGCGGAAAGAAAAATTTTGGCGTTTGTAAATATTTTTTGTAAGCTATGCAACTATAAGACTACCAGAACTCTTGTTTTTATTTTTTTTTAAGATTTTATTTATTATTTGACAGAGAGAGAGAGAGAGAGACACAGGGAAAGAGGGAACGCAATCAGGGGGAGTGAGAGAGGGAGAAGCAGGCTTCCAGCCGAGCAGGGAGCCCAATGCAGGGCTCGATCCCAGGACCTTGGGATCATGACCTGAGCTGAAGGCAGACACTTAATGACTGAGCCACCCAGGTGCCCCCAGAATTACTGTTTTTAAATGCCAGGGTTTCGTCCTGGTTCTGGATTTTTACCCTCCACAAGGACAGCAGGCTTTACGCTCTAAACGATCCAGGCTTTCTACCAGTTCGAGCTAAAATGGGGAGGAAGTGCTGGCAACCAGCTTGTGGGTTACAAGGACGTTCTTGACTCTAACTGCCCCAGCCCCCAACAGGTGAGAGCATCAGATGACAAGGGGGCAGAGGGTTCATTCGTTTTCCAGAAACGTGAAACCCTGGATTTTTAAAAAATCTCTCGGCTACTGGGAAGCAACACCTGCGTAGCCATCAGATAAGCCTCCTGTGTTATAAATGGCCTAAGTGACTCCTTGCCAGCTCTGCGGCGACGATTCTGTATTGATCCCTCAGTGTTCATCAGAGTATGACAAGGAATTTCAAGGTGAAAGTGTCTCCAAGGGCCCCTGGGCGGGATTCCTCGGAAGCACTGACCTATTTTTAATTAGTGAAAGAAATGCCACTGTTAGGTCCTGGAGCGCAGAAAGTGGTTCCATAATTTTCAAAAAGTAGGGAAAGCAGGGGGATGGCTTGGGAAAAGTCCATTGCCTTTTGTTGGGCAGGTGAAGGAGGCTGACAAGCTGACAGCGTTAATTAACTGAGAGAAGCAGCAGGAGGCTGCTAACTGAGCACAGAAGGCCGCCTCCTCCCTACCTTCCAGCTCGCCCTGTGGCTCTGTGGCCTCCCTCCACCTGCAGGGCCAGGTCTGGGGCCAAGGCCAGGATGGAGCCCCGGGGAGCCTGCACACTTCTGCTCCTATACGGTTGTGTTGTGCCTGTGAGTTGAGTTGTGTTTGTTTCTAATCCTGTGTATGCCCGGTTGTACCTGAAATTCTAATGACGTGATTTAAACAAATGCCACAGAAAGCAGTGAAACGTTCGCATGAAAGAGACTCCCTGTCTCCATGTACACCACGTTGAAAATCCTGGGGAAACTCAATAATATTTGAAGGAGAGAAGACAGGACCTGGGGGAGCATCGTTTTTCCAAATGTTCTTTGCGCTTCAGGTCCCCTTTAAAGAAACCCGCAGTGGCAGCTGCGGGAGATGCGCAGTAGCTGAGGTTTCTGCAAGATGGGCCCGGTGAAAAGGAATGGGGTTTTAGAGAGACCTGTACCCTGGAACAATGCTGCACCGTCTGCTCGAGTCTTGTTGCGAACGTCTTTCACGGCAGACAGCACACTGGTTCTTCTAATGCTGCACGAGATCACTCAGAACTCTGGCCCTTTTTTTGGCCCTTTTAAGCCTCTTTGGTGGCAGCTACTGGCTTGGAAAGGAAGCAGCTGGAGTTAGGGGAGAGTGATCCTGTCCAGGGAACTCCACAGGAGGGGAGCCCACTTTGCAAGAAAAACAGAAAGCACCCCAGCAGGACAGGCTGCAGACAGGAAGGAGAGAATTACGCAGGCATTAGGGCCAGAACATCGAGTACAAAAGGGCAAGTTCACCGCAGAGGAAGCGGGCTCACTGATTTCCCCAGCTCCTGTCTGGCCCCCATGCAATTTCTGCACCGTCTATAAACCCCGGCCAACAGCGGCTGATTGTTTCCAGAGTCCGCGGAAAAGCACAGAGTTCTTTCGATCCGAGTTAGCTCCTGCTAAAACTGGGCCTGGGCCCTGTTGCCAACTTCCTCCCCAGCCAAGCCCCAAGCAAACGACTCTGCCTCCACGGGTCCAGCTGTAAAATGGGGGACACGGCGCGGAGCAGCCCGGGGGACCGTCCACATGGCAAAAGCTTTAATGAATGACAGCTCATAGCAACAATGTGCCGTGGAAACGCACGGAACCACGTGGGCCACTCACCGGCCCCGTGAAGGCTCCAAGAAGCCGTCTCCCTGGGGACCTCCTTAAGGAGTCAGCAATTTCTCAGGGGAGGTTCGGGTTATAAAGAAACTGCCTGCCTTCGGGCTGTCATGCTTCAATAGAGAAACTGGTGTGGGACGGCCAGACTGGCAGGGAGTCCCCAAGCAAAACCAACTCCCAGCTGCAAAGCAAAGAGACACTTTGCTTTGGATAAACACGCAAGGACCCAGACTTCAAGTACTCCCCGGCAGACTGAGGCAGCAAAATGAAGACACCTTCTAATGAGACCCTTGATTATGGTTTCTCTGAGTCTTTGGTTGTCAAAAATCCTCCATCTAAATATGAACCAGATTCTTTCTTTATTAAGCCTTTCTTGTCTGGGATTATCTCCCACTAATTCATTGCTGGCTTCTGCTTCTTGATAAGGAAAGCCAGGCATAATCTTTTTAAAAGGTCTTAGATGTATGTGATTGCCAGAAAGAGTGCTAACACCCCCCACCAAAAAAATACGAACCCAATTTTTCAAGCCTTTACTATGTATTTTCTTAAACCTCTAACTCACTTTTAGATGCGTTATTCTATTTAAAACCTTATAACCTCATGAGATCGATTTTATTGTCCTTATTTGGGGGTCTGGGGGTGGGGGTGCTTAGCAGATGAGTAAACGCAGCCTTCAAGTGTCCTAACTAGGATCTGAGCTCCAGGCTTCTTTTGCCACACACTATACCACCTCCCCATAGCCCTGAGCCAAGAACCACTGATTCCAACATCTATGTCCTCGCTCTGGAATAGGTGGGTGTTATTTTTAAAATTGTAGTCACCTTTGTTAAACAATAAATAAAATTCATTCTGGTGTAAAGTTACAGATCTATGCACACAGTTGTGTAACTACCACCGAAACCACGATACGGGATGGTTCTATCTCACACACACACACACACACACACACACACCCAAAGCTTTCATATTGCTTTTTGTGAACAATCTCTTCCCTCACCCCAATTCGGGCAACAACTGATCTGTTTTCAGTTCCCATAATTTTGCCCTTTCCAGACAGTGTCTGCCATCTGAACATTTCCACCACTGATGAATTCGAAAGGTGTTCACCCTCCTCTGTGACTAGGAAACCCAGAAAAGCAACGCAGGAACAGTAAGTGGGCCGAGGCCTGGCACAGGACACAAGACAGCACCGAAGGCTAGCGAAAGCTTCAAAATACCCTCTGGCTCTCCCACCCCGAAGGAAGCAGCAAAAAATTGTGGGAAAGCTTCAGGACTTCAGTAGGTGGAGAGAAGGTGGGGGCTGGGGGCAGGAAAGCCCCGGAGCTCAGAGAAGCAGCCACTGTCCCTCTACTACTCCCTGGAGTTACAGTCTGGGCCTCTTCCTCACCAGAAAATTCAAGTATCATTCTATGATAAAGTTCTACGCTATTCACTCTTGACTTTGCATTTCCTACTTCATAGCTCTGTTTTCCTACAGTCAGAAGGGCAGGTGCTCCTAATCCTATGGGAGAAGAATAATCCTCTTAGAGCTGGGAATGTCATCTGCCAGAGAGCCTGGAGGGACAATGGGCACAGAAGGGAGGGAGGAAGGGAGGCTCCTCCAATAGGTGGAATTTGCTGAATCAGTCCTGACCCATGTCCCAGCGGACCTTATCCCACGCCTGGCTTGGCTCCTGCCTTGGCTCCTGGCTGTCCTGGTACTGACAAGACTTTCTGGGAGCCCTCTGTGGACAGTCAACCCTACTTTCAAAGGCTCAGACCCAGGGCCCGCAGTATTTTCAGCCCAGAGCTGTGACCCCCTGGCTTAGGTGGCACTTCCCTCCCCACAAGAATCTTCTTTCCTGCCAGCCGACTGCCAACAGGGCTGGTAGCCACCTGCAGTGCCCCAGCTAACAAAGGACTTGCAACCATCTAGAGCTCAATTTAAAGCCTAACTGAAGAGGCCAGCAGGATTCCAGGGAGTGACAACAGCCCTCTTTCTCATAAGGTTATTCAATTCAAATATGGGATCAAGTATCAATTTTCCAAACAGTCCAGAAGGCAGTGACTGCAGCCCACGTTGCCAGTGAGTGTCTGGTCCTACAGATAGGACAGGCAGGCCTGCCTGGGGGAGTCAGAGTGGGGGTATTTGTGGCAAAGGTCCGGCGGGGGGGGCATGTCTAATGTCACATGTGAGCCGTGAACATGAAGTGATATGTTCCTTCAGCCTCACCAGGATTTTGTTTCCTTTTAATTTAGAACACCTGAGTACCTGGTCAGAAAAAGAGCTCGAAAGCCTCCTGGTGTGATACTAAAATTAGGGGGGAAAAAAGTTGCCAAGAGAACGTTCATTGAAAAGTGTCTTATTAGGGTTGGAGGGGAAAGTGGTGGGGGGAGAGATGGACCAGGGAGAGAAGGGCGGGGGAGTGGGGAAAGAGGGGAGCAGAGGGAGGTGGGGGAGGGAGGGGAGTGGAGCACTTCTCTGTTCATCTAGGTCGCCTTGGAGTAAAATGTTAATTAAACAAATACAGATTTTAATTAATTATAAAATAATTAATTATTTTAATTAATTAAATTAAATTATTATATAAATTTAATTTAATTATTATATATATAGATGATATATACATATGTATATATCATAAGCCAAGTATCAGGGTTTTTTAAAAAAAATGCAAAGAGTATATTACAAATATCCATTATGACATTGTTTGGGCCAAAACAAAGGGATGCATACATATATTTGAATGTTTGATTCTAATCAATACTAATATAGAGAGAAATATTCTAATAAATACTGATATATAGATTCTAAACATATAATTAAATACACATGGGACCCATATAACAGTACACACAACAATATGTTATATACGGCATATGTGCTGAATGCTATATATATTAATTATATACCAGATTTCTATTCTAACTCTAGCCATTAAATTAGAACATCGAACTAAATATGCCAAAAATGATTCTTTTTGCTCTTTTATATTTAAAACTTCCACAAAAATTCTACATTATTTTGTAATCGTATTCCAGGATTATTAAAACCTTCAAAAGCTTGCATGGTTTGATGGGTCGCCCTCCCAATATGTACTGTTCCCATCTGCAGTGTGGCCCCAAAATACCCCTCTGAGTGGGGACCCTGTGAGGCTATAGAGATGGACAGACCTCTTTCTGTTCGCTGCCAGCAAAGTACAGAGATGGACTTGGGTGAGCCTTCCAGTCTTCAAAGGCCTGCAAAAGGGTCTTCCTCTCAACTTCAGAGTGGAGCCTGGGGGAGATGGCAAGAGTGGATGGACAGACGGTTCCCACTAAGTCATCTGTCTGCTTCTCGTCTTCCGCAGACAGTGTGCCTGTGGCCTCCTGGAGCTGTAGGCTCTGGATAAGCAACCGACAAGCTTCCAAGTCAGCTCCCCACACTTTTCCAAGAAGTGGACACTTGCAGCTGAAACAGAGGGGAAACAAAGGCAGGAAGACTTATTCTGTTATGTTTCATCTTACCAAGTCAATAGCCTGTCTACCTGGCTAAAAGCACGTCATCTTATACCTAACAACTTAATTTCATATACTGGTGGATTGTTTCAACCAGAAGGTAGAGAGGGGTCAAATCTGTATACCATCAAGTAACAGTGAAATAACCAGTGGTCCTTCTTAGCTACTGGTTCTGCAAGGACATCCAAGATCTGGTGTATTTTTCCAGACTCAGTGGTCCAGTACAACACAGCCCCTGCTCCTGCCTGTGCTCCAGCCCAGCTGGCTTCCTTTGAGTCCCTAGACTTTTCCAACTCCCCCAGCTAAGTGCTTTTTCATGTGCCTAGGCTGTCCCTCCCCACCATGCCCACCTACCAGTACCTACTCACCCAGGTAACTGAGTGCAGCAGTGCATGGGTAATACAAACCCTAGCACCAGACCAGCAGCTTCAGTGACAGAAAACAACAGAGCAGAATGGACTCTGGCTAGTAAGAAGAGCATACCCATCTACAAGGAGCCCTTCACCAGCCCAGGCCAACTACAATTTCAATTCCAACTAAAGGAATACAGGTTTGATGTTCACCAAAAAAATTGTGATTTTTCATGAAAAGTCAAAAACCTGGGATTTTATAGGAAAATACACATTTTTCACCCATCCATTCAGCTTCCAGCTGGATATTTTCTAGACATCTATCTTCCTTTTAACAACCCTTCCTTCTACTATGTCTAATCTGCTGTTCAATTATCTATTGTGTTCTCAGTTTTAGTTATTTTACTTTTCAGTTCTATAATTTTTATTTCATTTTTTTCTACATTTCAGTTCTATGGTGGAATTAATTATCCATCATGACCTCTAGCTACTTAAACATATTAATCATCATTAGTTTAAAGCCTATGTTTAGGGGCACCTGGGTGGCTCAGTGGGTTAAAGCCTCTGCCTTTGGCTCAGGTCATGATCCCAGGGTCCTGGGATCGAGCCCCGCATCGAGCTCTCTGCTCAGCAGGGAGCCTGCTTCCCCACCTCTCTCTCTGCCTGCTTCTCAGCCTACTTGTGATCTCTGTCAAATAAATAAAATCTTAAAAAAAAAAAATGTTAAAGCCTATGTTTATAAATGATGAATTCAGGAGGAAAAAGAATGAGACAGAAACAACATTATTGAGATATGAACTAAGGATGTTAAAATATTGACAAGGGACATCAAACTACACATTCAGAAAACACTACAATTTTAAAACAGGGGGGGGGGGAATCAAAGGGAAAAAAAAAGAAAAGAAATGCACCTGCGTCATCCTAGTGAAAATGCTGAACACCAAAGAAGCAGGCAGATAAAAGAAGGAATTAACTTCAGAGGAAGAATAATATGAGTAATAGAAGCCAAGAGACAATAAAACAGCATCTTTTAAATGCTATAAGAAAATAACTCTCAATCTATAAATTACACAATCATTTTCAATTTCCTTCAAAAGTAAAAGTAAAATAAAGATATTTGCAGATAAATAAGAACTGAAAGAATTCCTTGACAATACATCCAGCATAAAATGATCCCAGCTGAAAGCAAGGACGTGCATAAAGAAACAAAAAACAATGGGAAGAGTAAATATGTGGATAAATCAAAGTAAATGTAGATGTAAGAAACAGCAGTAATTTCTTTTGCAGCCTAAAATATGTGTCAGATTAAAATACAGGACAACCAGCACAAAAGGAAGAGGGACCTTGTGTTGTCCAGAAAGCAAAAGAGTGCTCATTTATATCAGACTTTAAAAAGTCAAAGATTCATATGTAATCCTCTATGATAATTGTAAAACAGAGAGGTTAAAATAATGTATAACTGACAAGCTAATATGAGGGTAATATGAGGGAACATTTTAAAAAATAAACATACTTAATTTTTAATCAAAGCAATAAAGGAGACAGGAATGAACATGATACAGATGGGAAGAATGGTAAAAGTAGAAACATTTATGCCCAAATATATTAAGATTTACATTAAATATAAATAGACAAATATTGTATTTAAAAGGCATAGTTTTTAGACTAGAATTAAAAAAATTCAAAATGTAATTATATGTTGCTTACAAAAGGAATACATTAAATATAAGGATACAAACTGATCACAAGTTAAAGGGTAAGAATGATACATTATGAAAGCATTATTAAAGACAATAATTGTCTTTAGTGGGAAAAGGACAGTCTTTTCAATATACTGTACTTATGTCAATAAATATCACTATAGGAAATAAATCAAATCATGATTACTGGCTCACATTACAAACATCAATTTCAGGGGCGCCTGGGTGGCTCAGTGGGTTAAAGTCTCTGCCTTCAGCTCAAGTCATGATCCCAGGGTCCTGGGATCGAGCCCCGCATCAGGCTCTCTGCTGAGGGGAGAGCCTACTTCCCCCTCTCTCTCTTTGCTTCCCTCTCTGCCCACTTGTGATCTCTATCTGTCAAATAAATAAAATCTTTAAAAAAATCAATTTCAGGTAGATTGTAGATCAAAATGTGAAAGTTAAAACATTAAAACCTCTAGAAGATAATGTAGGATAATATCCTTATGATTTCATAATAAGCAAAGCTCTTTTAAACAGGATATAAAAAGGACAAGCCTTAAAGAAAACAAATGGTAAGTTCGACTTCAGTTATATCACAAACTTATATATTCGTGAAAAAACACCACTGAGAGAATGAAACCATAAGCCACAGAGTTGGAGAAATTATTTGTAACACACATAACCAACAAAGTACTGATTTGAGAATATAACAGGACTCCTACAAGTCAATTGGAGACAGACAACTCACTTTTTTAAAGGGCAAAGACCTAAAAGAGGCACTTCACAAAGAGGGCATCTTTGTGGCCAATAAGTAACTTATGGAAGGATGCTCAACCATTAATCATCAGGAAAATGCATATTAAACCACAATGCAATATACTACACATCAACAAAATGGCTGAAATTTGAAAGTCTTACAATACCAAGTGTCAGAAAAGACACAGAGCTATTAGTATTTTCATTTGCTGATGGTGGGATTGAGCACGAATGCAATATCTTCGAAATCTTTGTAATGTCAATCCTTTTTTTTTTAATTTTTTTAAAGATTTTTTATTTATTTATTTGACAGACAGAGAGATCACAAGTAGGCAGAGAGGCAGGCAGAGAGAGAGGAGGAAGCAGGCTCCCCGCTGAGCAGAGAGTCGGATGCGGGGCTCGATCCCAGGACCCTGGGATCATGACCTGAGCCGAAGGCAGAGGCTTTAACCCACTGAGCCACCCAGGCACCCCTGTAATGTCAATCCTTAAGACCTAGCAATGCAACTCCTAGGTATATACTCAATGAAATACATACACTGTCAATTCTCATATCCATAGAAGTTATGTTCTATAAAGTCTCCATGAGCACTGAACCAGCTGGTACTGAACAGTTGCTCCCCAGGGAAACAGAGGGTCAAGTTCCTGCCAGCCTCTGGTCACAGCATTTTCATCAACCAATCAGTCTAGAACTTTGTTATGCATGTTTCTGTTTGAAGACACCATATTTAGAGTGTGTCATTGATTCACTGATGCCAAACTCATGTCCAGCAGCACTATAACTCATGCCTGGCCATACATTATTTTCTCCATCCAGCACATCGTAGGAGAACTAGATAGGTCCTCATCACCAACTTTGGGCATCATTTTAAATAGTGAAGTCCCCAAGAAAAAAACCTAAAAAACATGACACTAACTGGAGGATGAAAATGACACTTGTTCGTAATACGAGAACTGGAACAAAGCAGAGCATTGCCTTACTTGACCTCAGCTGAGAACAAGCACATCAGACGACTCAAATTTTTCACCACTGCATGTGTATACATGACAGCAAAAGCTCTGTAGGTATTGATTTTGGGGTTATAAATAAAATTTAGTGAGCAGGCAAATTCACAGAATCCATGAATAATAAAGATCAAATGTAGATACAATCATACAGTATTATTTGTAATGATGGAAACCTGGGAGAGAAAACAAACATTGGTGAATAGAAGAATGGATACATTGTGTAGCATTCATTTACTGGAATATCATACTGCCAAGAAGAAGGTGAATAAGTTACCACCATCTGCAACAGTGTGGTAATAATCTCACAAACATAAGGCTGGACAAAAACAAAAGACAAAAAGGAGGCACAACGATTCCATTTACTTTGTATCTGAGAATATGCAAAACTAATTCATGGTGTTAGAGATCAGGATGGCTACTTTGGAGATATGGGGATGATGACAGGGAGAGGCACAAGGAGGGTTGCTAGTGTCCTGAAAGTAGTTTATTTCTCCATGGTGGTGATTTATACAAATCACTCGTTTTGTGAAAATTCATCAAGCTACATGCATGATGTGTGTACTTTCCACTTAGTGTTATATGGCTATCTAAAATAATAAAAAGAGAAGACAGATTTTCTGAGCCATGTTCTGCAGCAAAAGAATGGGAGTGGAGTCTCATCCACACCAGAAGCGACAGTCTTTAGTGAGGCATGCCAGACTCATTTTCTACCTTCCTCATTGTAGCCAATCTGACAGGTATAAAGTGGCATCTTGTTCAAGGTTGCAACTCTCCACTGGGATCGGTTCATGGCCCACTCATATCGTCTCCTGTGAATTGTCCTTTCATCTTTGCCTGCTTATTCTTTTCTTGAGTTCCCCATGCTTTTTCTGAGGCCTTTATTGAAAGACATGTTTTATTACCATTTCAATGTCTTTATTTTTATACTCCACCTAAAATTCTTATTTCTTCTCAGATCCAATTTAACCCCTTATCTCCTTTATAGAAATCAACCCATTTTCTAATAGATTTCCTATGTATTAGAATGTTTGTTCCTGATTTTTAAAATGATTTTTAAAGCAACTTGTCTTCATGCATAAAGGCAATTCTCCTTTTCATTGTGTTTTATGTAGTACTCTTCTTGATTTATCTTGTTTAGTCTTATCAGAGGTTTGCTATCTTATTAATCCTTTCAAAGAACTAACTTTTGTTAATCTTCCATATTGATTTTTGTTCTCTATTTCCTTGATTTCTAATCTTATCTTTCTATTTCCCTTTTCTCATTTCTTTGGATTTATTATCTTTTTATTAGCTTCCCTTGTTCAAGCTTAACTTATTTGTTTCCTTTTATTTTTTATCTTCCTCTCTTGCCACTTTAATTTTCTAGTAAATATATTTAAATCTCTAAATTTTGTCTGAGTCCTACTTTAACTATGTCTAAAATATGTTTAAGTTTTAAAACTATTAAACATTTTAAATGTGCAGAGAAATACGGGAAATAATTTAACAAACATTTCTAGACCTACTGTCAAACTTACTGGTTTTTAATATTTTCCTGTAATTGCACCAGATTGACTTCTAGAATTTACATTATTGTCCCACAAATTTTACATTTAGACTTTCATTGTCTTTCCTCATGATTCCTTTTAAATTCAATGACCATTAAATAGTATGTTTTTTCAATTTCTAGAGAGATGAGGTTTTTTCCAACTCCCATTTCTATTAGGCTGATATCTAATCGTATCGCATAATGGTCAAGAATAAACTTTATAAAATTAGTCAAGATTTCCTCTATCACCTGCCACTTGATCGCTCTTTGTAACTGTCCCACATGTATCCAAAAGAAATGAGTGTTCTGCTGCATCTAAAGTTAAGGCACATTATTAAAATATTTATACATTTGCTTTTTTTCTTGTCTGCTTCATCTACCAGTTTCTGAGACAAGTGTTTTAAATTTCTAACTGTAATTCTCTATTCATTTATTTCTTCCCACCATTCTACTGATTGGTTTATGTATTTAGGATTATGATGTTGGACATATATATTCCAATCATTACATTTTCTGCTGCTTCTTTTTAGTTTATGATCACCTTTGTTAGTGTAATATTTTAGCCTTAGAATCTGTTTAGTTTGCTATTTTAATTGTTACTCCAACTTTCTTTTAGTTCAATTTTTTCTGGCTTAGATATTTACCACCTTTATCATCTATCATCTATCTATCTTTTTTTTCCAAAAATCCATCCAGGGGTGCCTGGATGACCCAGTCAGTTAGGTATCCAACTCTTGGTTTTGGCTCCATGATCTCAGATTCATGAGATCAAGCCGTGAGTCAGGCTCCATGCTCAGTGGAAAGTCTGCTTGGGATTGTCTCTCTCTCTCTCTCCCTCTGTCCCTCCTCTGTTTGCATGCATGCTCTCTCTCTCTCTAAAATAAATCAGTAAGGGACACCTGGATGTCTCAGTTGATTAAGCCACTGCCTTCGGCTCGGGTCATGATCCCAGGGTCCTGGGATTGAGTCCTTCATCAGGCTCCTGGTCCAGCAGGGATCCTGCTTCTCTCTCTGCCTCTGCCTGCCACTCGGCCTGCTTGTGCTCTCTCTCTGACAAGTAAATTTAAAAAATCTTAAAAAAAAAAGTCAATAAATCTAAAAAAAAAAATGAATCCAATAAAAAACATCTTGCTGAATTTTATAAAAATCCTTTCTGGGATTTTATTTTGGGATTGGTGCCATTACTGTGTAATTGTTGTTATTTTTCTTATTAATTATAACCAAGGTTCTTGATCTTTAGAAAGTTTTATATCTTTATTTCTTTTTTTCCTACCTCCCTATTTCTTTTTATTTAGTTCACATATAGTCATGAAAAAAAATACAGAGAGATCTCATATACTTTTTATCAAGTTTCCTGCAATGATAACAGGTTGCAAAACTATAGTACAATTTCACAACCAGGGAACAGACATTGATCCAATCCACTGATCTTACTCAGTCTTCCTCTCATTTGTGTGTGTGTGTGTGTGTGTGTGTGTGTGTGTATAGTTCTATACAATTTTGTCACTTGTGTAATTTTGTGCATCCATCACCACATTCAAGATACAGAGCATCCACCAGGAGGATCCCTATGCCCCATTTTAGAGCCACACTCACCCGTTCCACCTTGCACCCCATCCCTAGACTCTGGAAACCACTATCTGTGCTCTATTCCTAAAAATTGTTTTCACTTCAAAAGTGCTATATAAAGCTACATAAATGGAATCATAGAGTGTGCAGCCTTTGGGACTGGATTTTTCATTCTGCATAGTTCCCAGGAGATTCATGTACTCCTTTTCATTGGTGAGTAGTACTCCATGATATGTTTATGCCACAGTTTGTTTAACTGTTGACCTGCTGAAAGACACCTATGATGTTCCCAGTTTGGGGATTTTATGAATAAAGCTTCTATGAGCATTTGTATATGGGTTTTTGTATGAAATTAAATTTTGATTTCTCTGAAATGACCAAGAGTACAATTGTTGGGTTGTATGGTAATTATGTATTTCATTTCTAAAAAACTGCCACGTCGTTTTCCAGAGGGACCATACCATTTCACATTCCCTCCTGCGATGTATGAGTGATCTAGTTTCTTTGTGTTGTCACTAATATTGGGGGCTATTATTATTTTTTCTGCTATTATATAGTGATAGTTCACTGTGGTTTTAAGTTGCATCCTCCTCATGTAAAATGATGTTGAATCATCAATTCAAGTTCTTATTTGCCACCTGTACGTCCTCTTTAGGGAGATGTCTATTCATGTATTTTGCCTATTTTCTAACTGTATTGACATTTTTTACCATTTAGTTTTAAGAATGTATTTTTCCTTTATCCTAGACATTAGTCTTTTGTCAGATATGTGGTTTGCAAATATCTTCTCAGAGTCTGTAGCTTGCTTTTTCCATCCTCTTCACATAGGATTTGAATGAAGTCCAGCTTATCAGTTTCCTTTTAATGAATCATGCTTTTAGTGTCAAGTCTTCAACATCTAGCCTAACAGTCCTATATTTTCCCAAAAGTTTCATACCTTTATATTTTACATGTTAGTCCATGATCAATTCTAAGATAACCTTTATATAAGGTATGATATTTAGGTTGAAGTTCATTTTTTGTCCTGTGGATATAGAATTTGGGCTTCATTGTTTTCTTTCATCACTTGAAAAATGTGCCACTTCTTTTGGTTTTTATGGTTTCAGATGAGAAATCCACCATTACCCAAAACAATGTGCCCCTGCAAGTAATACATCATTTCTGTCTGGCTGCTTCAAGGTTATTTCTTGGTCTTCTAAGTTTTCAGAAATTTAATTCTGATGTGTTTGGTGTATTTTTTTTTAAATTTATTCTAAAAAAGGATGTTCTTAGCTCTTGAATCTGTAGGTTTGTGTCTTTCACCAAATTTTGGAAGTATATAGCCATTATTTCTTCAAATAATGAATTATTTCTTCACTCTTCTCTTTCTTGGATTCAATGATATGTGTTGGATTTTGTTGTTATTGTCCCATAGGTCTCTTGCACTCTAACTTTTTTCAGTCCATTTTCTTTTGTTCATATCAGGTTAATTCAGTTGTTCTGTTCTCAAGTTCACTGATTCTCTCCTCTGTCATCTTCACTCTACTATTGCATCTTTCCACTGAGATGTTCTGTTTTGTATTTCCAGTTCTATAATTTCCACTTGATTCTTTTTTATAACTTCTCTACCTTTGCTGACATTTTCCTTTTTTGCACTTATTTCAGTAGAATTTGTAAGTGCTTATGGAAAATTTTTTAAAGTTTTCTTTTACTTATTTGAGAGAGAAGGGGGAGAGAGAAAGCATGCATGTGTGAGCAGGGGAGTGGGGCCACAGGGAGGGGGAGAGAGAGAATCCTCAAGCATACTCCCTGCTGAGAATGGAGCCCAACATGAGGCTCAATCCCAGGGCCCTGAGATCATGTCCTGAGTTGAAATCGAGAGTCAGACACTCAACTGACTGAGCCACCCACATGCCCCGGAACATTTTTCATGACGGCTGCTTTAAAATCCAAATCACACCATTCTAACATCTGATTCATCACTATGTTGAGGTCAGTTATTGTCTTTTCTCGTTCAAGCTGTGATTTCCTTTGCTTTTATATTACGAGGGATGGTCAATTGTATTCTGAAAATTTGGTCCATTAGTATATTGTGAATCCTATTTAAATCCCTTTCTGAATAAACTTAAATTTATTTGAGAAGGCAATAATCCTGTTAGGTTTATCACACAGCTCCTATTCTCTTTTTATGGGCTATGGTTAGAATTACATTTTGTATATATTTTGAGGTTATATTTTAGTTCTAGATTTTTTACTAAAACCTGTTTTGTTTTTTTCATAAGTTTTCTATTTCATCAACAGTAAAATTTACTAAGGTTTTTTTTCAAGCCTTCTTTTACATATCTCATACTGTCCTCCTGGACTTATTTTTCATCTTGTTAAAACACTTCATCTAAGAATGTTTCAAAGAATATTGAGTATGGCAAACCTTTTAAAGACTTCCGGTCTGAGAACATTTTTATTTCACTTTGAAACACTAAAAATAATACAGCTTAATATTCTGGATTCAACACTCTGAAAATATTACTCCATAGCCTTCTTGTAGACTATGTTGCTATTGAAAAGCCCGAGTCTAATTCTTATTCTTTTTTTAAAGATTCTATTTGTTCATTTGAGAGAGAGAGCATGTGCACAACAGAGAGAGCACAAGCAAAGGAGAGGGGCAGAAGGAGAGTGGGAGAGAGAAGCAGAATCCCCACTGAGCAGGATGCCCAACACAGAGCTCATCCCAGGACCCTGAGATCATGACCCGAGCTGAAAGCAGACACCTAACCAACTGAGCCACCCAGGTACCCCTAACTCTTTTTCTTTTATAGTTGATCTTCTCTTAGGATTTTCTCCTTGTCTTTGTTACATATAATTTTTAACTAAAACCTATAGATGTTCTACCTCTCACCCTTTTCCATGCTATCTGTCTATTTGTTTGGTATTCTGTTAAGCTCATTTGCGTAAAGCTTTATATCGTTTCCTTCTTCTGGCCAACTTCCAGTTCCTGGTCTCTCAAATATTCCTCCCTCTCCTCTATTGCTTTCTTTCCTTCTGGGATTCTTTTTATATGAATGTTGATCAAATACCTCTATTCTGTCTATTGCTTAATTTATCTTTTTATTATTTTCCTTCTCTCTGTCCCTGATACCATCCAAATGCCTTCTGATAGCCGCTGGCTCACTAATTCGTTCTTAAGCTGAATTCATTAGACTGCTCAACTCACTTACTGAGAGTTTTTCTTTTAAATTTTTATATTTTGCCTTCTCCAAGTCGCCAGTTGGGTTTCTCCTTGACTTCTTGTTTTACTTCATGTCTCCAATATCCTCCCTTATCTTTGGAAAATACTTAATATGTTAACTGAACATTATGCACCATCACGGATAAGTTCTTCTATTGTTCTTTTAAAGGAATTACCCTCCTAATAAGTCTCATTTATATTCCATATAAGTTCATATTTCCTTAGACACATTAACTACATTGGTTGGTGATGAGTCTTTGGAGAAGAGGATAATGTCAGTGCCCTGATTTCTGCCCATCCTCATAAGAGGAGGTGGCAGGTGGGCAGGACACCATCTCAGGGAAAAGGTCCTCTAGTGGAACATTCTGTACTCCTGTACTTGCAGAAATATGTAGACTCCCTCCATTTTAATTATCCACCCCTCAGGGAGCAGGGAGGGCTAAGAGAATTTTCAAGATCCAAGCTATCTGTCTGATGCCCTCCCAAGGCAGTGCTTCTTTGATGCTGGTTTTCCAGCTGGCAGGTGCTTGTCTGTTTCTAGAAGCGATGGGGTAGTCACCGGCCTTCCCAGGCAATGCATCTGGAAGAAAAGGGCATGTCTGAAAGCCTCTTCTCCACTTTATCATGTTTCTTCCCCACATGGGGCCCAAATCACCTTCAGCTGCCTGAAGGGTTCTCAGTAACTTTTTATTGTTAACTTGACAGATCCATCAGCATCTTTCTGACTTCCAGTGGTGAGGCCAGGGCTGCATTCAAGGGACAGATCCAGTAGCCCAGCTCTCATAACTAAGGAAAAAAGTTTGCTGCTTCAATCAACCATTTCCTACATTATAACAATTTGCATATTGTAAGTTCATGTCCATTTGCTATTTGAAAAACTATATTTTGTGTAGTTTTTGAGTGAAAGTGGGCTCATCCTGAAATATCTCTGAGAATGAGCACATCAAAGTGTCAAAGTCTACAAGCCAATTTTAAAGACTCCTGCTGAATGGTGAGTAAATCACGTAGATGTAAAATTTCAGGGCTTTCTTATGGCCCCTATAATAATTTCATCAAGCTTTAGATTTTTAAAATATCTTTTTATTGATTTCACTTGCACTAAAGAGAATAACGGTTGATTTCAAAGTCTTGAGATGCTTTGCCATTCCTGCTCAGGAGAGTAATTAGGTCATTAATAATAATTCCTGAAATGAATGACTCACAGCTACTTGAGCTATGTGAGATGTTTGGTGATGTTTTACAACCAGTAATGAGGTAATTTAAAGATACAATTTCAGTGTTTGGGGGGAAAGTTCTTGAATAGAGAATTGAGATTCATCATTTCTGTTCCTCCTGCCAGTTGGAAGTAAAACGAGGTCTAAGAGAGCATCCGATCGTGGCTTGAATCCTTATGGAACCAAAGCATGTGTGTGTCATTTATGGCAAACAACAGTAAGAGAGAAGACAGACGGGAAGTTTGCAAGCAAGCTTCTACCCATTTTCAGAATGGAAATACTGCATTCTAACATAGACACCAATGGTTTCAGCTCTTGGCACCAAACTTTCTTTCTTGACTTATTAATATTTTCACTTCAAGGGTATTAGCATTTTACCTAATTCTTTGGAAACTTTAAGGATAACCAAGTCTTCTTACAGAATCATAATGGAATAAAATATCAAACAAGTATGTGAATACCCAGTGGTACTAAACTGTCACTGCAAATTGTTTAAACACTTACAGTCCTCATGCTTCTGAAATCTTTTTTTTTTTTTGTTCAGATTTTATTTATTTATTTATTTGACAGAGAGAGAGAGAGAGCACAAGTAGGCAGAGATGCAGGCAGAGAGAGGGGGAAGCAGGCTCCCTGCTGAGCAGAGAGCCTGATTCAGAGCTCCATCCCAGGACTCTGGGATCATGGCTTTAACCCACTGAGCCACCCGGTGCCCCTGAAATCTTTTCATTCCCTGGGAAACAATAACTTAATCTCTAATCTTAAAAAATTGTTGTTATTAGAAATATGTAAATTTAGCGGGGAGGAGACAGGATGGCAGGGAAGTAGGAGGTGCTGTTTCAACTGGTCCCCTAACATGAGCTGATTATCTACCAAAGAACTCTGATCACCCATGAAATCAGCCTGAGATTAGAATTATACACTTCTGGATCTCTACGGGGACAGAAGACGCCAGTGGACAGAAGCAATCCAGGGTGCACCTTGCCTGCACCATGGGTGATACATTCAGCTACACATCCCTTCAACCACCTCTCACCAAAATGATTAGGAGGAATGCCCAACAGAGGAAAAATTCAGAGACTGTGCCCTCTCCATCAGAGCTATTGGATATGGACATAAACAGTATATCAGAAAGGGAATTCAGGCTAACAATTACCCAGGCAATGGCTAGGCTGGAGAAAACCTTTAATGATAAAATGGAATTGATTAGAACAGAAGCAAAAGACACCAGGGAAGATGTTAACAATGCTCTAAATGAGTTCCAATCTAATCTAAATTCTCTAACAGTTAGGGTAACTGAGACAGAAGATAGAATAAGTGATCTAGAGGAGAAACTGATAGAGAAAAAGGATCAGGAGGAGGCCTGGAACAAACAGCTTAGAAGCCATGAAAACAGAATTAGGGAAATAAATGATGCCATGAAACGTTCCAACATCAGAATTATTGGAATCCCTGGTGGGGAGGAGAAAGAAAGAAGACCAGAAAATATAGTTGAACAAATTCTCCATGAAAATTTTCCCAATCTGGTGAATGAAGCCAGTGTTTGTGTCCTAGAGGCAGAAAGGTCTCCCCCCATGATCATAGAATCTAGAAAGACCTCAAGACACCTAATTGTGAAAATGTTGAATCATAATTTTAGACAGGAGCTCCTGAAAGCAGCTAGGGGGAAGAGATTCCTTACATACAGAGGAACGCCCATCAGAATAACGTCAGACCTGTCCACAGAAACCTGGCAAGCCAGAAAGGGCTGGCAAGATGTATTCAGGGCACTAAATGAGAAGAACATGCAGCCAAGAATACTTTATCCAGCAAAACTGACATTCAAAATGGATGGAGAGATAAAGAGCTTCCAAGACCGGCAAGGTTTAAAAGAATATGTGACCACCAAGCTGACACTACAAGAAATATTAAGGGGGGTTCTATAAAAGAGAAGAAGGTTTATTAATAAGGTTTATTCTATAAACCCAAGAATATCATTGAACAAAAATTTATGGAGACAATCTATAGAAACAAAGACTTCACAGGTAACACAATGTCAATAAAAACCTATCTCTCAACAATCACTCTCAATGTGAATGGCCTAAATGTGCCCATAAAATGGCACAGGGTTGCAGATTGGATGAAATGACAGGACCCATCCATATGTTGTCTACAAGAGACCCATTTTGAACCTAAGGATACATCCAGACTGAAAGTAAAGGGGCAGAGAAGCATCTTTCATGCTAATGGGCCTCAAAAGAAGGCTGGGGTAGAGATTCTCATATCAGATAAACTAGATTTTAAACTAAAGACTGTAGTCAGAGATACAGAAGGACACTAAATCATTCTTAAAGGGTCTATCCATCAAGAAGATCTAACAATTGTAAATATTTCTGCCCCCAATATGGGAGCAGCCAATTACATAAGAAAACTGTTAATCAAGATAAAGAGTCATATTGATATGAATACATTAATAGTAGGGATCTTAACACACCACTCTCAGTAATAGACAGATCATCCAAGCAGAAAATCAATAAAGAAACAAGAGCATTGAATGACACATTGGACCAGATGGACCTCATGGATATATACAGAACTTTCCACCCTTAAACAACATAATATTCATTCTTCTCGAGTGCACATGGAACCTTCTTCAGAATAGACCACACACTTGGTCACAAATCAGGGCTCAACTGATACCAAAAGATTGAGATTATTCCCTGCATATTCTCAAATCACAGTGCTTTGAAACTGGAGCTCAACCACAAGAAAAAGTTCGGAAGGAATTAAAACACCTAGAAGCTAAAGACCACCTTGCTTAAGAATGCTTGGATCAACCAAGAAATCAAAGAAGAACTTAAACAATTCATGGAAACCAATGAGAATGAAGACACTTCAGTCCAAAACCTATGGGATACAGCAAAGGATGAACTAAGGGGGAAATATATAGCCATCCAAGCCACCCTCAAAAAAACTGAAAAATCCAGAATACACCAGCTGTCTTCACACCTTAAAGAACTGGAGAATCAACAACAAATTAAGCCAACTCCACACACAAGAAGGGAAATAATCAAGATTAGAGCAGAGATCAATGAGATAGAAACTAGAGATACAGTAGAACACATCAATGAAACTAGAAGCTGGTTTTTTGAAAGAATCAATAAGATCAATAAACCACTGGCCAAACTAATCCAAAAGAAAGAGAGAATACCCAAATTAATAAAATTATGAATGAAAAGGGAGAGATCACAACTAACACCAAGGAAATAGAAACAATCATCAGAAATTATTATCAACAGTTATATGCCAATAAGTTAAGCAACGTAGATGAAATGGATGCATTCCTGGAAAACTATAAACTTCCAAAACTGAATCAGGAAGAAATTGACAACCTGAAAAGGCCAATATCTAGTAACAAGATTGAAGCAGTGATCAAAAGCCTCCCAAAAAACAAGACCTGACAGATTCCCTGGAGAATTCTAACAAACTTTCAAAAAGAAGAAACAATATCTATTCTCCTGAAGGTGTTTCTAAAAACTGAAGCAGAAGGAAAACTTCCAGATTCTTTTTATGAAGCCAACATTACCCTGATCCCCAAACCAGCCAAAGACCCCACCAAAAAGGAGAATTTCAGACCAATATCCCTGATGAATATGGATGCTAAGATTCTCAACAAAATCCTAGCTAATAGGATCCAACAGTACATTCAAAAGATTACCCACCATGACCAGGTGGGATTAATCCCTGGGTTGCAAGGGTGGCTCAACATTCGCAAATCAATCAATGTGATAGAACAAATCAGTAAGAGAAGAGAGAAGAACCACATGGTCCTCTCAATTGATGCAGAAAAAGCATTTGACAAAATCCAGGATTAAAATCAGTTTTAATCCTGATTAAAATGCTTCAAAGTATAGGGATAGAGGGAACATTCCTCAACTGAATAAAATCTATCTATGAAAAACCCACAGCAAATATCGTCCTTTTTCCAATGGGGAAAAGCTGAGAGCCTTCCCTTTGAGATCAGGAACATGACAAGGAGGAACAGGAACGTGACAATCAGGAACATGCCCACTCTCACCACTCTTTTTCAACATAGTACCTGAAGTCCTAGCAACAGCAATCAGACAACAAAGAGAAATAAAAGGTATTCAAATTGGCGATGAAGAACTCAAACTCTCTCTCTTCGCAGATGACATGATACTTTATATGGAAAACCCAAAAGACTCCACCCCCAAACTACTAGAACTCATTCAGCAGTTCAGTAATGTGACAGGTTACAAAATCAATGTACAGAAATCTGTTGCTTTCTTATACACTAACAACGAAAATACAGAAAAAGAAATTAGAAAATCAATACCATTCATTATAGCACCAAGAACCATAAAATACCTGGGAAAAAACCTAACCAAGGAGGTAAAGGATCTGTACTTGAGGAACTACAGAACGCTCATGAAAGGAATTGAAGAAGACACAAAAAGATGGAAGACCATTCCATGCTCATGGATTGGAAGAATAAACATTGTTAAAATGTCTATACTGCCTAGAACAATCTATACTTTCAATACCATTCCGATCAAAATTCCACCAGCATTTTTCAAAGAGCTGGAGCAAAGAATCCTAAAATTTGTATGGAATCAGAAGAGACCCTGAATTGCTAAGGAAATGTTGAAAAAGAAAAACAGAACTGGGGGCATCATGTTGCCTGATTTCAAGCTTTACTACAAAGCTATGATCACCAAGACAGCATGGTACTGGCATAAAAAGAGACACATAGACCAGTGGAACAGAGTAGAGAGCCCAGATATGGACCCTCAACTCTATGGTCAAATAATCTTTGACAAAGCAGGAAAAAATATCTAGTGGAAAAAAGATAGTCTCTTCAATAAATGGTGCTGGGAAAATTGGACATCTATGTGTAGAAGAATGAAACTCAACCATTCTCTTACACCATACACAAAAATAAACTCAAAAGGATAAAAGACCTCAACATGAGGTGGGAATCCATCAGAATCCTAGAGGAGAACATAGGCAGTAACCTCTTCAACATCGGCCACAGCAACTTCTTTCAAGGTATGTCTCCAAAGGCAAACGAAACAAAAGTGAAAATGCAAGTTGGTGCAGCCACTTTGGGAAAAAAGTGTGGAGATTCCTTAAGAAATTAAAAATAGAGCCTCCCTATGACCCTGCAATTGCACTGCTGGGTATTTACGCCAAAGATACAGATGTAGTGAAAAGAAGGGCCATCTGTACCCCCAGTGTTCATAGCAGTAATGGCCACAGTTGCCAAGCTGTGGGAAGAACCAAGATGCCCTTCAGGGGACAAATGGATAAGGAAGATGTGGTCCATATATACTATCAAGTATTATGCCTCCATCAGAAAGGATGAAAAGGAGAATTTCAGACCAATATCCCTGATGAATATGGATGCTAAGATTCTCAACAAAATCCTAGCTAATAGGATCACCATGGACGGGACTGGAAGAGATTATGCTGAGTGAAATAAGTCAAGCAGAGGGAGTCAATTATCATATGGTTTCGCTTATTTGTGGAACATAAGGAATAACACGGAGTACATGGGGAGATGTAGAGGAGAAGGAAGTTGGGGGAAATTAGAGGGGGAGACGAACTATGAGAGATTGTGGGCTCTAAAAAACAATCTGAGGGTTTTGGAGGGGTATGGGGTGGGAGGTTAGGTGAGCCTGGTGGTGGGTATTACGGAGGGCACGTATTGCATGGAGCACTGGGTGTGCTGCATAAAAAATGAATTCTGGAACACTAAAAAGAAATTTGAAAAATAAAAAATTTTTTAAAAGAAGTATGTAAATTTCATTCTTTGGTCTCCTAGTTTCCAAAAAAGAAAAATTAACATAATTTTTCCCCAAACAAAGACATTTGGACATTTTAGTCTTCCCAAAATGCAATATGACAAAAGCAAATGTAATATACGAATGAGCGTTTGTCTAGGAAACTGTAGTGGACACTGCTGTTTGCTAAGCCAACATCCCTTCTTATTTTCATCCTTCCTAACAGAACTCAGGTAGTATTCAGGTAACCAACCCTCTCCCCATAGATCATCTTGGATGGTGACCCCTCCCTAGATCTTCAGAGTGTAATTAGATGAAAGCAATCAACCTATGACATTCTACCAGACAAGCCTTTATAGTCCAGAGGCTGCTAACACAGATGGCTGAGCTGAACTCATCTAACCATGTCTTGTCATCCATGCTGGGATGGTGGCCAGTGGGGAGTAGATTTTCATTCCCTCTTCCAACAGCAATGAATAAAGAAACCACTGCATCTATCTTGTGACTCTAATGGAGCCAGCCTCTAGACAAAGCTACTGCATTATGAATGGAAATGGTTAAAAAGATAAATGGAAAAAGTCTGGTTTTAAGTCTGAACTGCTGAATCAACCAACCCAAATGCCCATACTACTCTTGTTTAAGCCAATCAGAGCTGACGTTCCTATTTATTGTGACCAAATACAGAGCTGATTCAACCAAAGTCACATGATTCTGATTGGAGTTTAGCCTCTGCTACAAAGTTTGGTAACCTTTGGGAAACACTTTATCTCCATTTGAACTTCTACATTTGTAAGATAACATCTCATGCCTCTCTCAGAGGACAGATTATAAAAAGAAAGCTGCAAATTATACATACCACCTATAAAAGATGAGTAGTAGTAGAAAAAGTACATAACTCCTCAAAATCCTGAGTTGTAGAGGCACTAATGCAATGAAAATCACTTTAAAATGTGCATGGTATATGGTGGCCAAGATGTAGCCACTGTGGTCCTTACTAGTTTATGATTCTTCTATTACTATGTTAAAAATAAAGACTGGATGAGAACAATGATTAATTCCACCCAAGATTCAAACCGCCAACAATAATAAAAGACATTTTGCAGAAGGGTGATGCAATGACTCGCCACCATCAACATTGTCTTCATCACTACCACTACTGCCACCATCACTGTCATTAACAGTTATTGGTCAGGAGCTTTTCTAAGGATTGTTAATCCTCAAAACAGCCTTACGAAGTAGGTAGCACTGCTACATTGTATAAGTTTAAAAAAACATAATTCAAATTCTTTGACATTCCCATAGTCCGGAGGTTCAGTCTACATGCTCTCCTTTTGAATCTGGTCTGGCCTTACTGACTTTCTTGTTATCAATGGATCGTAGAGAGAGCAATGCCAACAACTTCTGAGGCTAGGTCAGAAAAGGCCATATAGCCTTCACCACGTGTTTCGGGACCCTTGCTCTGAGGGAAGCCAAATGTCATGCAAGAAGTCTACCCACCCTGAAATCGCCACATAGGAAAGACTGTAGTCAGTCACCTGGTCAATGGCATCGGCTGCGATCTCAGCTGAGGCCTACTATCAGCTGCCAACCATGTGAGTGGACCACCTTGCCTGTCCACAGCGGAGCTCGTAGAACGGCCACATCAGCCTCACGTCGCAACCCCGAGCAAGGACCGCCTAATCAAGCCCTACCCAAATTATGACCCACACAATGGTAAACAAAGGAAAACTGCGCTGGGACAGAGCTCTGTTTTGCCAGGTGAGAAAATTAAGGTAACTTCAGAAAGCAAAGAACTATTCTGATCACAGCCTCATCAGCTTCCTTTTCGTATTATGGATGCGTCCGACAGCCATGGATTCTAGAGGATAAAATCCACCACTACAGCCTATTTAAAACTCTAGGTAACAAGTTACTTTTTTCCCCTGCATTACTCAGTAGTAAACACCAGATGAAGGAGGAATGAGAACACTACCAAAAATAACTAGAGAGATAATTATATGGAACAACTACCAAACACTCCGTTTTAAGACCTGAAGTCAAAGTCCTCAGGGATCCCCATCACACCACTCCTCCTCTTAATTATCCTACTTATATTCACATTTTCTATTTCTGTCCCACCAACTGCTCTGCGCCGGGTGGCTCACAGAGCGTGACACACACTGGGCCCTCATGTGTTAGAAGAGTGAGCTGAATGAAGGCCAGAAAGCAAGGTCACTTTCTATATGTTTCTTTTACTCAACGCCCATGTCCAGCCATAGACTCTATGTTGAGAATATTGTTCAGGTCTACATTTCCCCTTTATGACTGCTACCCCAAATTAAGCATTTCATTTCTTCACCCCCAGGAAAGTTGCAAATAGTGATGAGCTTTTCCACCTTCAAATACTTCACTCTTCCAACCTGTTCCTTCTCCTATCACTCCAGAAATGTTAGTGGTTCCCATTGCTTGCTAAATGGAAAGTAAAGTCTTTCAAGTTCTTTCCCAAGATGACCTCAGGCCTGCCCTGGGCTCCTTCCCCGTTGTTCTCCTCTGCGTTCCCAGATGTCAGCAAAGTGGACCACTTGCTCTGGCCGGGACAAATGTACAAGTTTCACATTACAGATGGCCATTGTTCATGCCTTTCTTCAGAATCCTCACCCATTAAAAGCCAACCAGTTCTTCAAGGCCCATCTCAAATGTCACTTAAATAAAGAACTCTTCCCTGATCCCCACTCTGTATGTAGTCTCCTCTCTCTGAACCCACATGGTATTTTGCCGTACTCGTAAGACCCTCATTACCCCATGCCTTCATGTCTGGGTTGTGTGTACAGATACCTTCTTCTACCAGCATACTTACTGAGGTTTTAGAATATTGCAGATTCATTTTTTTAATCCTGTGAAGCATCTAGTTTAGCAAGGTATTAACCACAATGGGAACTCAGTAAGTACTTTCTCAACTGAATGAACTTTTAGGGAAGTTACATTTAAAGGACTCCTCCAATTTGGAGCAAAGAAAACAATTAGATTTAAAAAAAAAATCCATCCTAATAAAGGTTAACAGAGGAAAAGCTTTCTTTGATAAGTGATCCCAGTGGACTGACCACATGAAAAATTAAAGTCTCAGGATAGGTCTCAATATGCCACTGTGTTTGGCCAGAGTGACACTAGCTTCTAAGTTGTTCAGTAACTGAATGGAAATTTTAAATTATTTGACTACATTGAAGTGGGGGAAAGACTTTCTAAGCAAGACACAAAACCTTGAAGTCAAAAAGGGAAAAAAAAAGGTGATAAATCTGAAACCATGTATATTTCAACTTCTACTTGGCAAAAATGCCATAAATGAAAGTCAAACTACAAATGGCCTATTAGGAAAAAAGTATTTCTAGCACATGTGGCATAGTCCAAGAGTTAAATTCTTTATTTAACCTTCAAAGGGTTTTGAAAACCAGTAAGAGAAAAAGCAAACATCCCAAGAGAAAACGGGAAGAATGGGCAAAAGAGTAATGCAAGGAGCCAAGAAACACATGACAAGATGACTGGCCACATTGAAAGCAGACATGTACTGTCTGGGAAATGAGAGTCTCTACATGGTACGATTTGCTCTTTTCAGGGTGGAGGACAAATCGGTACCCTTTTTTAAGGAAAGTAATTTGGTAATATTTATCAAAATTAAAAGTGCACCTGGTCTTTGAGCTGACTCTTCCACTTCTCAGTATTTGTCTTACAAATATATTCAGACATGAGAGAGAGAGAGAGAGAGAGAGAGAGAACAGTAATTGCATCAAGAGAAATGATGGGAAAACAAATGGAAAAAACTAAAATTGACCACATTCACTGTTGCATACCATGCGACCATTGACAACAGAAGGCTAAGCTCTATCTCTTACAATGGAAAGATTTCCAAGAAAAAAATAACGGAAAATAAAGCACAGAACAAACAGTATTCTGTTGTGATCCCATTTGAACTTCTTAAAAGTCACAAAAGGCAGGCATATGCATCCAAACAAGCTTATGCACGTATGAGCGAGATATTTCTGGAGGAATATAGTTATTTCCTCATGATTGGGGTAGGGACAACGCCCATGTTTTTAATTTTTATTTTACCCCTTTCTGTTGTATTTTTTTTTCTTTCAAAGAAACCACACGAATCCTTTACTTTCATAACAAGAAATAAATGTTAAACTTTAAAAAAACTATCTACTTCTTGGGGGCACCAATTATCCATGTCTTGGCTGGCTCAGTCAGTTAAGCAACCGACTCCTGATTTCGGCTTAGGTCATGATCTGAGGCTTCTGAGATCCAGCCCCGGGCCTGGGGTTCCAGGCTCTTTGGGGAATCTGCTTGAGATTCTCTCTCTCCTTTTCTCTCTGCCCTTTTCCCCAACTCACACACTCTTCTCTTCCTCTCTCTAAAATAAATAAATAATCTTTTTTCAAAAATCATGCACCTCTTTCCCTTCTGCCATTTTGCCAAATTTGGCACAGTCCTTAACCTTGATGCTACACTCCCCCCGCTTTACAGAATCCTTGTCATGGATTGTGGGACCCTGCTTTGATCCATGCAAGCTGGAAGTCAGGGGCGTGGCTTCCTAATCGGAGCCTCTGTGAAGCACAGGGGCCGCATTCAGTCCCGAGAGCTGCAGGATAAATGGAAGCACATGGCCATGCTGTGGGCGGCCAAGGAATTTTAAAGGGAAACAGGAGTAAGACAAGAAGGAGAGAGCACGCCTTGTAAATCACCTCTCCGTGTATCTCCTGGGTCCTTTCCAGTAGCGCAACTCTGAATGAAAAGGGACTCGTCCGACCAGACCCTGCACTGCAGATGAAATATCTCACCCTTCCTACCTCTCAGAACACTCCACTCTCCAAAGAGAGCTCAGTCATAAGCGCGAGCCGAGCGGATGGAAGATGGACCTGCCAGAGAGCTCATGCCCCAAGTATTTGACTTGACGGGTGTGCTGACCAAAGTGCTAGGGAAGGGAGGATTCCGTACAGCTGAGCAGACGCGTCTGTCTAGCTGCTAGGAAAAGAGAATACAGAAATGTCCCCAAACTATCTCGTGTTCTAGACAGAAGGGGTTCGCATGCTGCTCTGCAGGTGTGAACCAGCCTGGCCAGACTGGCAGCACCGGGTTGAATGGCAGGGGCGGGGGCCGGGGGAAGCCGCAGGGCCATCCTCTTATTTCCAGCATCGTAGACGTGCTTTTCCTGGTGCCTAGACAGAGACGGCAAGGTGGTACCGTTCCCTCCAAACAGACAGTAATCGCGGCTCAGGAGACAACAGACAGTTGCCTGCAAGGGACGGAGCCTCGTTTCTGACTTTGACAAAGGATCCGCAGCCGGTGATCTTCAACTTCAACAGGGCATGTCTGCAAGCTGATCTCGCACCCCAGAACGAAGATGGGACCGGCGTCTACTTCCAGCCAAGGGAGCTCAAACACAGCTTCCGCACAAGAGACGGGCAGGCTGCAGGTGTGAGAAGCAAAGGGCAAGAGGGAGACACTGGGGCTCCAGCTGCCAGCATATGCACACAGGTGGCCGGGCAGGAAGAGGACCGTGACATAGAGGAGCAGGTGCACACCAGCACATCTGCCTTCCTCCCAAGGAGTCTTGCCTTGAATGCCTCCCTTCCACCCCACCGCAGGGTTCCTGTAGCACCAACACCAGTCCCAGTCTGGTCTGGACTGGGCAGGGAGCACGGTGCATGGCGAGCTTTGTCCGTCAGGCCGCGCTGTGCAATCGCTCTCCATCGTCATCTGTCAAGGACCTCACTGTCACCTGCCAGGGTGGGCCGGGCTCTCTCCCCTGCAGTGGCGTGGCAGGCTCTTCCGAAACAGAAGGGGAATGCCTCGTGCGGGGTGTGATCAGATTCCCGCACAACAGAACCACCAGACAGCCCAGAGAAATACCCATTTCTCTTTCCCCCAGAGCTCATCAGTCCCACACACACACACACACACATGTGTCTATCCCATGCAGACACTCGGTGATTGGGGCCGGCTGTTGCACTGACGCCATGAGAACAGTTGGAAAGACAGAGGTGCCGGGGGAGGGGGCCAAGCCAGCAGGTCCCATCCCAGGCCAGTGTTGGCTGCAGGCCTCTCAGCCAGGTAAAGGGGGCTCTCTTTGCAGGGGAGACCCGTGCAGGAGCCCTTGGGTGGGTTAGAAACCCAGCTTCACCACATGCAGCCCCGCAACCTTAAACAATCTTAACCTTGCTATGCACGCTTCCTCATCCATCAAGGAAGGATTATTGGACGGCAAAGACAACAGTTCAGGGCCTGCCCCATAGTCCACAGCGACAACGTGCGAGCTTTTCTGTCTACCTGCTTTCTCGCTGCCGATCACGTGACTTCCTCAACTTGCTATTCCCAGCTCTGGTTTCTAACAGTGACCATTGCCACAGCCCGGGTCTCAGGCACTGTCCTCTTCATCCCGTGAATCCCAGCTCATCTCCACACCACTATATTCACACGTGTCATAGGGTGTAAGCATCCCCATATATTTACTCCCTCCCAAAGCAAGGACTCTTCAAGGTCAGAGCATACCCTTGACAAATAAGTCAGTGAGAAAACAGATTTCTCACAGGGTTTCACCACCAGGGATTAGAGGAAATCAGAGCCCATGGCGGGACTGGAGATGAGCACGGCATTTGGGGTCTCCACTAGCTGTGCCCTCCAGTTTCCCTGCGTGAAGGATCTTACTAAAGTCCGTGGAAACTGTGCTTGCTGGAATTAGATGCAAGATCATGCATTTTGGTGTACTTTTACAGACACAGGCCCTACAGACTTAATGAGATTCTAAAAAAGGCTTGTGATTTAAAAGAAAGAAAAGAAAAGAAAAGAAAGAAAAGAAAAGAAAAGAAAAGAAAAGAAAAGAAAAGAAAAGAAAAGAAAAAAATGATTAATGTGCAAATGACTCACTCAGGGATCTTGTCTGGTTCTTAAGCCATGGCAGGGCATGAGGCTCTGGGCTCTAACTGCATCCACGTGATGTCTGTGTTGCTGGTCAGCAGCCTACACCTCCTGCAGCCACAGCCAAGGTAGGAGCCCTTCGTCCTAAAGCCTTTGCATTCCCAAGCCGCATGCAACCACAGAATTCAGTGTGACACAAACTGATCTGATTTTAGCCCATATGACAACATACACAAGCTGCAGGACAAGCTCAGGCAGGTGTTACTGGCACTTTTTAAGATCCCTTCGGAGTTCAGGACCAGCTCACTACCGTTGGGGTGAACCATGAGAACGCCTTCCATCCCCGCCACAGAAAAGGAAAACCAGGAGTCGCTAGTGTCTGAGCCCTTCTTGTTTGTTCAGACGGAGATTAAGCAAAGAAAGAGTTTTCCCCCTTCTGGCTTTCACCTACCACCTCTGGGAAACTGTCTAGACAAGCAAGGATGGTCAGGTCACTGTCTTTACGCAGAATTTGTGTGACACTGAATATTTATGCATCTAAACATCAGAGTAAACCTTCGCAGGCAAACTTTAGTTTTTAGTTAGACTTGGTGGCTGCTGGCAGCCGGTTCCACTGATCACGACTTAGCCCTCTGGGTCTGGCCAGGCTTGAGCCACCAATAGCAAGTTGAGGACAGTGTGAGGGAGTGCTGCTAAGGTCTGATCCAGAAAAGGAAGCCTACCAGGGGCGGCAGAAAGCGGGGCGTCTTACAGCTGAATTGTGCATCAACAGCTTTATCCCCAGCACACAAAGTATCATAAAGGCTGAAATCCAAATTGAAGTCTAAAAATAGCACAATAAAATTATTTCCTTCTTTCACTCCACCAGAGAGCAAAGCGGCTGACACCAATATCCTCAGGGCACAACTGACTTCTCAGCGTTTACGAGGAAGGAACGATTACACAACTGCCCTTTCTCACCAGCAGACCGACTGCCCCAGAAAATAAGGGAGGGGAAGCAATTACCCTGTTGCCGAAAACCAATAATGGATATTTGATTATGACTATTAATGGAGAGAAAGGGAGACAGACTGTGAGGAGAGACCAAGCACTCAGTGAATCTGAGTGAAATTCCAAGAGGGGGAGTTAATTTTTTGTTTTCTTTTCACCTCTCATCCCGTCATTTGGATGTGACACCAAACTTTAAGCATGGCCTGTCACATCCTTATCCATATTCAATACCACTGCACTATGGCCACATTATCTCCCCTGGAACCCAAGTGACAGGCTCCTTGCTGTGGGGGATGGTTTTCCCTTTGCCTCTAAATGTGGGGCGGATGTACCAGGGAACTGACTTGTCAGATACAGGAAATTAACTAATTTTCAAGACACCAGAAAGACATTTTGTAGCAAATATTTACTTCTCTGTTTCTTCCCTACTGATACTGAATATACATTATCTAATCTGGAGGATGCTAGATTTACAGTCTCTGTGAACAAAGGGATGTTATGGCTCATCGTAAAGGAAACAGCGCCATCAATTCCCTCAGCCCTGCGTGAAAACACTAGCGCAGCACGAAGTACATTTGCCACGGAAGAATAAAAGAAACAAGCGAACAAACAACAACAAAGATAAAAACAGATTCATAAATAGGAAGAACAAACAGGTGGTCGCCAAAGAGGAGAGGAATGAGGGGACAGATGAAATGGGTGAAGGGGACCGAGAAGTACGATGAGCTTCCTTCCAGTTATAAAATAAGGAAGTCGTGAGGATGAAAAGTAGCACAGGAATGCAGTCAAGAGCACCACAACACACTCACAGTGAGCACTTTATAATGCTACATCTGCTGAATCACTATGTGGTACATCCGAAACTAATTTAGTATTATATATCAGCTATAATTAAAAATAAGATTTTATTTATGTATTTGACAGACAGAGATCACAAGTAGGCAGAGAGGCAGGCAGAGAGAGGGGGGGAAGCAGACTCCTGGCCAAGCAGAGAGCCTGACGTGGGGCTCGATCCCAGGACCCTGGGATCATGACCTGAGCCGAAGGCAGAGGCTCAACCCACTGAGCCACCCAGGTGCCCCAAGATTTTTAAAGAACAGAAGTGACCTTGAGGGTTGGAGGGAGGGAGGGAAGTAAGCAATTTCTCTGACTTGATACCACACCCTGAAAACCAATTCTCCTAGGTTGCCTTACCCACCCACTGAATTTCCAGTTACTGTCTGCCTCAAGGTCCATATGAACATAATTGCTTTATCCCAATTTGGCCACTGGCAATTCAAGATCCCCGAAGGGGAAGGCTGGGAGCAGAGAGGGCTGAATTAGAAGATGCTGGTGAGGTAACAGATGTGGATCGCCCTCTCTGTGCCTTGCAGGGTTCTAGGCACATTTCATGGGTGCTTTCTACCGTACAGTTTCACTTGAGGTGAGTGTGGTTATGACGATGATCTCAACCTTACAGATCAGGACACAGGCTCAGAAGAATCCGGTGTATTCTCAGTTACCTATCTAGCTAGTCCACGGAGCTCAGCTTGTCTCCCATCCCGATGACAAAAAACCTATGATCGGATGGCACCAGATTTTCACTCATCTTAGGAGAAATATTTAGTCTCTTTGCCACCTGGAAACACAATTTCCTAATGTATATTGAAACCAAACAAAACACTTAGGAGAGTAGGTGACTGATAGCAAACACACAGCCTGAGACCCACAAAGCCACTGTCACCTGATTATTTTTTCGTGGTAGATCTCAGTCATTTTTGTGCAAATGTAGGAACATTTCTCTCGTGACTGTGAAACGCCAACAGTTGTTGTAAACAGCAACAAACAAAATAGGCATTCATTATTATGTGCAAAATTGAACATTTCCCTATGCTGCTTGTTACCAAAACAAAGGTTTCAACTAGAAACTATTTCAGAATTCTACATGCATACACACACACGCAAATGTACAGAGTGACACAGTTTATGTCTAACTCTTATTATTCTTCCCAGGACTCTAATCTTCAGCCTCTTCCAATAATAGAGAAATAAAAAATATTAATATTAAGTATTATATATCTTAGTATGATAGGAATAAAATAGTACAGTACTATAAATAAAAATAATGATGATGTCATCAAACACAAGGCACAAGTCTGTGCCTTTATTGGTGAGAACACGCTCTACATATCTCATTTAATCTACATAAAAGCCTGGAAAGGAGGGAACTATTTTATTTCCTTTTATAGACAGGAAAACTGAAACTCAAGTTAAATAATTTGCCCAAGGTCACAAAACTAGGAAGTAGAGAGGAGGCCATGGATTTGATAATCTGACCCCAATCCCATTATTCTTGGTCTCATATTATCCTTTTTCCCCAACTTCCTATTGGTCCAGGTCCCCTCCAGTGACTGGCTTGTACTAGCCCTGAACCGACAGGGTCCTCCTTTCTCCTGCCATCTTGGTCAGCTCCTCATCTGACTCAAATGCTTCCTTTTCTTGGCACTGTCCCTTGACCTCTTCCGTGGGCAGAACTAGTTGCTGTTAGTGGCAGCCATAAGGCAACAAGGTCCTTGAAAGGCCACCACACTCCCCAGCACAGTGCGTGGTGCAGGGTAAAGTCTCCATATAGAACTGCCTAGAAGCCTATCCACTGGGTGCATGTTTCCGCCGCTCCCCCCTTCCCACCCACCTGCCCTAGGAACATTTAATCAAGATCTTCTGAAAGTCCTCTCTCCACACCCACAACCATGCATCTCAAACTTGCCCCTCCTCTGTTTTTGTGAAGCTAAAGGAGACCAAAGTCCCTGAAACCACACTCAAAATATTATTTCCTAGTATTCTCATCACGTCAATTATCCGATCTTTCCACCTTTCCCTAGGCTACTTAATGTTTCCTGGTACATTTGTTCCTTGCTTTAAAAGTAATTAAGATCTCTGAATGTATAAATACCGGAAATAGAGGAAGCTGGTCTGATCACAAGAGGGCTGAGTGCAAAGCCCTTTTAGGTACTTCTCTTTCCCGATATGTTTCTGTGTCTGTTCAAGGATCGGTAGTGACTTGAGAGTCTGACGGGCAGATCTGGGGTCGAACTGCTCTGTGGGAATCCTGCCTCCACCCTCACTAGCATGTGACTGAGGGCAGGGGACTTCGCTTCTCTGCATCTCAGTTATGTCACCTGTACGTGGGGATGGTGACAGCATCGACCTCACTGGGTTACGATTATAAACTGAGTGAAAGTATGCAGAGCACCAAGACCAGCACCCGGATGTGACAGATACCACCCAGCACTCCTGCCCATCACCACCCTCACCGCCACGACCAGGGCCCTGATCACCGAGTTAGACCCGTTATGAGGTTATTGCCTCTTGGCTCCACATTGATCCCTCATCGCCTGCTCTGCCAAAATCTAGCTGGACCCTTTAAACAGTCTTCCTTTGCCAGCTGGCCCAGTACTCAGTTCTGTCAGTGGAAGAAGCTGGAGGGACATGGCCAAAGGAAGGGGGTTCCTTCCCGGTTCCTGGAAAGGGGCTGGCGTCTCACGGGTTCCCTCGTGCCCCGCTCCTGGAGCACAGATGGTTCCGCCAGCGTTCGGCCTCTGCAGCATGGGGCTCGCCCAGGGTCTCGCTTCTGTCATGTGGGCAGTTTCTCTAGCACAAGCCTCTGCGCCATGCACAGCTGGGCCAGCTCCTGAATGTCAGCTGCTCCCAGACACCAACACTGTCCCCCAACACCCCCTCAAGCAGTTTCTTAGAAGACTGCCTCTGGTGAGACAACTCCCTAGGAAAAGTCTTTTTTGGCACACTGGGAAGTGGATTCCAGAAAGTTCCAGAGAGAGGACGTCCAGCGAGGTACACAGGTTTGCACACTAGCAACTTTTGGCCTCTCCTGCAGCTGAGGTGCCCTATCTTAGTCCTGTGGGTGGTGGCTGCTGCTTATACCTGTGCTCCTGGACTCCTTACTGGTGATTTCCTCACTATTCCAATCCTTTGTCATCATGAAGAGTCCTTTTTATTATATGGTCTCTGTTCAAATTACTGTGTGGACTCTGTCTCCTGATCAGACCTTGCCTGAAGCAGTCTCTACCCTCACCTCCTTGCCCTTAGTAGGAGCCCTCCAGGACCCTTGGCCTTCTCTGTGCTCTTCACACACTCCAAGTCAATTCTTGTCTTAGGATATTTGTGGGGTTTTTTTCTGCCCAGAAATGCCATCACATCTTCTCATGGCTTGTTCCTTGGACACTTCCTCTGAGATACTCTCCCAGATTTCTAATCAGAAGTAGTCCCATCCAGTACCTATGACCTCAGTCACCACTTAGCCCTGTTTTACTTCCTTCAAAGCATGTGTCACTACATGAATTATCTCGTTCCTTCCTCTGCCTCCCTCCCTAATTAAATGCAAGTTCTATGAGAGCAGAGACTGTGCCTGGATTGTTTGCCACTGAAGCTACAGAGAATTGTTGTCAAATGTGAAAGCACTCGATCGACAGTCATATAAAGAATTGAGAAGGAAAAAGAAGAAAGGTAGTAAGAAGGGAGGAGGCAGAGAAGAAGGAGGGAATCCTTCCTATCATCTCCTTTCATTCTAATCTAGAACCCAATCCTAGTGCCCCCGATGGAACAGTTCCTTTAATGAAAGTAATCTCCCAACTGCTGATGCTCAAAACACCGAACTCACCACTCTCAGTTACACTCCACACTTACCACAAAGACCCACAGAGTTTCCTCTAAACTCCTCCTTATTTTTGCTCCCTCTTCTCCAATGGTTCCATTGTTCTCAAACACGGACATCAGTCCTGTCTCCATGAATCATGACTCTCCCACCTGAACAGCCTCCCTGGGGCCTCTCTCATCTCATCTCTTTCCCCCTTTATAATCTGCTCTGAATAATGCTGCCAACCAATCTTTCTAAAACACTGCCTTTTCATCAAACTCTTCCCCACTTCTTTACACACTCTTGTTCCCCATTTCATCAGCCCCAATGCATCTGTCCACCTTCTAAGGCCTTCCTACCTAGGCCACATGCTTTCTAACAAGCAGCGCTGTCCATAACCCTCGACAACCCATGAATGAGCCGAACCATCCCCACCCAGGGCCCTTCACTCTCAGGCGTTCTCTCCCTCCTGATACTCTGGAAGGGGGCCGTTCCCACAAAGTCCCCACTGGCATCCCCAGTCCCACAGATCAGCTTCTTCTCTCAACTCCCATGCTCCAGAAAACAGCTGGATTTCTTTTATACATGTATGTTGTCTCTTCCTCATCTGATCAAGAGAATGTGTATGCTCCATAGTTTTCTGTGGTTTCAGTTCCGGTGCTGAACAAGCAGGGGGAGATGACATGAGAAGTAATGGACAGCCTCCTGGAGAAGGATCAAGATGAGCTCTAGGACCTGGAGGACCTGTCTTGTGGAGATCTAAGGTCCTGTTCCACCAGAATGCTCTAAGACCATCATTTGGCCCAAATCACCATTTTTCTCATTATTCATATACTGAATCTGATATTGACATATCTTGCATGTATCTTGTATGGACATTTTACTTTAGAAAAAAAAGAGAAATGAGAAATTTTCACAAAAATTTTTAAGATTTTATCTATCTATTTGGCAGAGAGAGAAAGAGTGCATGAGCAGGGGGGAGGAAAGAGGGGAGAGGAAGAAGCTGCCAGCTCCCCGCTGAGCAGGGAACCCGATGCAGGACTCAATCCCAGGACCCCAGGATCATGAACTGAAGGCAGACACCTAACTGACTGAGCTACCCAGGGGCCCAAGGTGTTTGTTTACTAAAAGGGCCTCCTCCCGGCTATCTTCATCCCTTGTACTTCCCATTTTTCTTTCTCTTGAAATCATTAAGGAAAAAAAAAGACTTTCTTTACAATTAAGTGAATTGTAACATATACACTCACTGGAACATTAATCACTACTAAAATTATGGTTATAAATATCTTATGGTAACATAGGAAAAGTATTTTTTGGCACACCACCTGGTTGAAAAAAGCAGTATTTCCAAACTCAGTACATACAATTAATTATAAGTGTCGTCAGGCCTGAGAGATCTTAGAGAGGTATACTCAAAGTTTGGGGAGTAAAATACAAATGTTAGCACAGACTGGGTCACAGAGTTCTGCAAAATCAAACTCTGATCTAAATCCAAAGTGGATTCTGGCTCCCAGTTCTTTAGGACATAACGCTGAAGGGCTTACAACGAGAAGGTGACATGATGGGTTCTGGTTCCTATGCCTAGAAAGGTTTACATTGAGAAGTCATAGCGCCAGGTGCAGAACAGTGTTTTCAGGACTGCACCTTTCATCTAAGGGGGGATCAGCAGTATATATGGTTAGGTTATTAAAAAGCAGTGAAAGGATAAACCCTAATCAAATGAAAATATTTTCCTATAGAGGAGAGAGGGAAGGACAGCCATATGTCTCTGAAGTTACCTTGCTTTGCACATTTGACTTTGAACCATAAAGTCTGTGTTACATATTTCTAGAAATAGCAACCATTGAAATAGAAGACCAAATAAAACAGATAATAAATGTGCATTGAGCTAACCATGCATTGAGTGGACAGATGAATTTTACCAAGGGAAATTCAAGTGATTTTAAAACTATAATTTAGCTTGCATCCTTATAAGCAGGAAGAACTGCAAAGAAGTTCTAAGTTGATTTTACTTATTACATTATTAGGAATACTATCAATATAATTATTCTGAAACTATATATATATATATACACACACACACACACACACTATGGATATACTAAATAGACTATTATATATAAACATACTATATACATATACTGTACATATACCATACATCCCATGATATATGTAGTCAAATATACTCTTCTATATATACATATAGATAGATAACTGACAGATTAAATAATTATATAGTAATATTAGAAACCGAAACTTTCAGTGTCTGAGAAAAGAAATATGAATATTAAATTAAAGAAGTTAAGTGAAGCCACGTAATCCTAAATTTGGACTGGAAATAACAGTGTGAATCTGTGATATAATTTCTTTGTCTAAAAATATCCTGTGTGTAGGGACGCCTGGGTGGCTCAGTGGGTTAAGCCACTGCCTTCAGCTCAGGTCATGATCCCAGGGTCCTGGGATCGAGCCCCGCATCGGGCTCCTTGCTCAGCAGGGAACCTGCTTCTCTCGCTGCCTCTGCCTGCCTCTCTGCCTGCTTGTGTGTACTCGCTTGCTCTCTCTCTCTCTCTGGCAAATGAATAAAATCTTAAAAAATAAATAAATAAATAAAATAAAATAAAATAAAATAAAAATATCTTGTGTCTACTGTAGAGGTTCAGAAATAATAACCAACCCAGTAGCAATGAGCACTCCCAGGGCCCAGACTATGGTCTCTAAATATTATTTCCTACTGAAAGTAACAAGGACGCCTTGCAGAAAATGCTGATTCCAGATCTGGGGCAGGAAATGTATATGATGGACCTGAAGCATCTTGTTACATCAAAAAAACAAGGACGTTAAAATATCCGGGAACCAGTTGGAAAGAGCTCACGGCCAAAGATGGATCCATTTGAAAAAGAAAGATTTCTGCAAAGAACTGAAACATAACAAATATGTTCAAAATCCATGACCTTGTAATGACACACACACACACACACACACACACACTTTTTGCTCACCTTTGGCGCGTGCTAGAAAACCAAGTATTACTTTGAAAATTGGTGCATCAAGAGAAAAAAAATCAAATATTTATCTTGTCTTTCTTTCACAAACTGTTCCTCAGGACAATCAACTGGAGGTTGAAACAAAACTTTTTTTTTTTTTTTTTTAAATTTTGAGACATGTATCTACTTTCCCTCATCACCCGTCATGGGTCACTATGAGCAAACTGCGTGGCGGCCATGTCTAGAAGGAACAGGAAAACAGCACTGTTGAGTTCTGAGGCATCCCGTGCAGAACTGCGGTCTTTGGTCTTTGGTCACAGTCTTAGAGCTCCTGGTTTCCCAGCCCCACAAGCTGCCTTTCAAATGATCTAAAAAGTTTTCTTCTTTTATAGAAGAATTCTAGCTAAAGAAAATAATGAGGACAATGATAGAACCAGAATATTATGGTTCTGAAACCCACTGGTGAAATAACAAATCCAATCAGTAATCACCAGTGAAGGGAAAAGCTGACAAGGAACCTGATACAAAGAGGGTAGGACTCCAGACACCTGAACCAGAGAATCAAGCTCACCGCCTCATGAGAACGACCGAAGTTAGTACTGGCTTCCCTACATGATTCAGCACAAAGTTACAACACTATCAGTGAAGGTCAGTTGACAATAAAATCAAACCTCAATAAAATCAAATCGCTAGATTAAACTACCGGGTTATGGGAAATAACATGGAAAAAAACATGACAATGACCACAGACATAATCAGACAAATTCTGCAGGGTAGAAAACTTGGTTTCTTCGACAACAATAAAAATAGGCAATGAAAGTAAAAGGAGAGAGAAACTTCAGATTAAGAGAAACCTAAAACACACTTCTTAATTTGAAGAGACGACCTGTTAAAATAAAATCATGAGAAAATTCAGGGACATTGGAACACTGACTGGGTATCTGGTGATAATAAGAAAGTCTTGTCAATATTTTTAGGTATGATAAGGGTGTCACAGTTACTTTTTTTTTAAATATTTTATTTATTTATTTGATAGACAGAGATAACAAGTAGGCAGAGAGGCAGGCAGAGAGAGAGAGGAGGAAACAGGCTCCCCGCTGAGCAGAGAGCCCGATGTGGGGCTCGATCCCAGGACCCTGGGATCATGACCCAAGCTGAAAGCAGAGGCTTTAACCCACTGAGCCACCCAGGCGCCCCTCACAGTTACTTTTTAAAAGTCTTTTTCTTGTTGAAGATAGGAACTGACATATTTATAGATTAAATAAAATGTCTGAGATTTGCTTCAAAATATTCCTTTTGGGGACCAGTGGTTGTGGTAGGTGGAGAAATGACTCCCCCAAGATGTCCATGTTTTCATCTTCAGAACCTTGGAAGGGGACTCTGCAGATGTGATTAAATTAAGGGCTTCAGGATGGGGACATTATCCTGGGTAATCTGGTTTGGCCCAGTGATGTCTCCACTCTGGTCCTCCCTCATAAGGGGGAGGCAGAAGGATTGGAACCATGGGAGAAGGCGGTATCATGAGAAGCAGTAGATGCATGAAGGGGCCACTAGCAGCTGAAACAGATAATAAAACCGAGTCTCCCCTTGGAGCCTCCAGTACGAAGGAGACTAGCCGACCCCTTGGGTTTAGCCTGGTGAAACCAACAATGGACATCTAAAAGAGAGTAAGTTTGTTTCAAGGTACTAAGCTTGCGCTCATTTGTTTCAGCAGCAATAAGAAACTACCAGAGTGGGAGAGGGGATGGAGGTAGAGCTCAAATCAGTTTGGCCACATGTTGAAAATCGTTGAATGCGTGTGATACGTACAGGGGGCTCATTATCCTTGTTCATTACATAATTTCTCTGGTTTTGTATAAGTTTGAAATTTTTCATAGTAATTAGGGTTTTTTTTAACTCTTACTATTTAAACCAAAAAGTCTATTTTTAAGATACTGCTTTCAAGTCTTACACATGTGGCTCATACCCAAGTCCAAAATCTTGTGCCAACATCAGTCGTGAAGAGTGGAGGCTCTAAGGGGGGTTGGAACAGATAGACCCTGTTACCCAAACAATATTGCCTGTGGGACCTGGGCAAGATGCTTTTTCTCCCTGAGCCTCAGCTGTCTTATATATTTCGGTTAATAACCGAGCTTCTCTCTCATTGGGTTACTAGGAGGCTTAAGTACAATAAATCATTTAAAGGATTTCGTGGATTATCTGACACAGTATCTCTTCATAAAGGTTAGCTCCCTATTATCATGGCATGTCATTTCCAGCTTCCCAACAAACATCGGAAAAATGTCTCAATCTGTCTCCATCATCATTACCGTGGCCCTCTCAAATGTATCGGTGACATAAGTGTTTAGAGCCCATTTGAATCACCCGAATTCCATTTTAAAAGCTCTTGTCTTGATCTGACGGTTCTGCTCTGATAGTCTCACGAGATAATGAGCAACCCCGAGCCAGGGGTACTGAGGGAAGCCCAACAGGGAGGCTATAGAGAAATCTCTATCCTGGGAAAATAACTAGCTGGCCTCACAGGTTCCAGATACTCTCTAATCCGTTCCCGCAGGATGAATGCCTCTGCTCTCGGTCATTCTTCAACATAGAAGTAAGAATCGGAACTCTCGTGATCCTGTCTAAACGGAAGGGAGAGCTTCCTTTTCCTGTCCCAAAGTTCTCTCTTCCTCTTAAGCAGCTGCAAGAAAGGGCAGACAAGCTCTTTTAGGAACAAGTTTGCACTTGCTGCTCTGAGCCCAGCACCTTCTCACTGCGTCTTCTGCTCACTGGTGGCAGCGGGCTCCTCGCGGGGCTGCGAACTGGAGTCTATGGGCTGAGGCCCAGAGGCTAGGAAATAACCGGCATTTTTTAAAAACAATTCCTTCCCTGTACACTGTGATGTCTTAAGCTCATTGAAGTCCCTGGAGTCACACACATAGATGGAGACGCAACTCACAAGCCCATTCAACACTTTTGCACCAAAATAGTTGGGATGTTGGCTCCCAGGAAGCGGTGGAGGGAGGCAGGCTAGAGACACCTGCAACCTGGCCTCCTCGCTTGTCACAGAAGTCACAGCACTTCAGAGGGACAAGCACTGACCCAAGGAGGGTCGTCTAGACACGTCATAAGTACACTGATGAGCAAAGCCTCCAGTATTATTCAAATTGCCTGATACACTTTTGAATTTCTTGAAGAAAAAGACAATGTACATTGGTATGACCCCTTCATTTTATTATAATGCTAGACTGGACTAAAAAGAGCCATCAAACAAAACCTCACACCAGTCAGAATGGCTAGAATTAACAAGTCAGGAAATGACAGATGCTGGCGAGGATGCGGAGAAAGGGGAACCCTCCTACACTGTTGGTGGGAATGCAAGCTGGTGCAACCCCTCTGGAAAACAGCATGGAGGTTCCTCAAAATGTTGAAAATAGAACTACCCTATGACCCAGCAATTGCCCGACTGGGTATTTACCCTAAAGATACAAACGTAGTGATCCGAAGGGGCACGTGCACCCTAATGTTTATAGCAGCAATGTCTACAATAGCCAAAATATGGAAAGAACCTAGATGTCCATCAACAGATGAATGGATAAAGAAGATGTGGTATATATCCACAATGTAATACTATGCAGCCATCAAAAGAAATGAAATCTTGCCATTTGCGACGACGTGGATGGAACTAGAGGGTATCATGCTGAGCAAAATAAGTCAATCGGAGAAAGACAACTATCATATGATCTCCCTGATATGAGGAAGTGGAGATGCAACATGGGGGGTTAAGGGGGTAGGAGAAGAATAAATGAAACAAGATGGGATTGGGAGGGAGACAAACTCTTAATCTCACAAAACAAACTGAGGGTTGCTTAGGGGAGGGGGGTTGGGAGAAGGAGAAGGTGGTGGGGTTATGGACACTGGGGAGGGTATGTGCTATGGTGAGTGCTGTGAAGTGTGTAAACCTGGTGATTCACAGACCTGTAGCCCTGGGGATAAAAAATATATTATATGTTTATAAAAAATTTTAAAAAATTAAAAAGAAAACAAAACAAAACAAAAAAATGTACTGGGTGACCAAACGAAGTGTGGCTGCCACTCTTCTCCTAATGTCGCCCGGTCTGCCTTGGGCTTCTTGTTACGGGACTTCAGACAGAAACAGCCACCAAACTGTGGACACGAGTTTTCCTTAAAATCCACACAGACTTGGCAGCAATGGCTCCTACCAAGTTTTCATTCGGCTCATTTTTCACACTTTCTGAGGGCCTCGACATAGGGGATGATATTTATGTCCCCAATGTAAGAAAAAAAGACCAACAAAATGGTCTAATTGGAAAATGACCAAGAACGTTGATTTTATAGATTGTTGACCTCATTTTACGTGGCTTTCATGGCTGGAGGGTCCATTTTGTTGTTGCTCGATGAAGCTGCAAAGGCAATGCAGAGGCCAGACCTGCAGGGGGGAGGCTGGCCTGTGTGACTCTGAGACCACGGGAAGGCTGGCCGAGTACACACAAACACGCAGCTTCCCATCCCGCCCTACAGACCCTGAGTCCCGCTGTCACTCCACTAGACTCTGCATGGCTGTGAGCCCTGAAGGTGCCACCAGGGTCTACATCTGCAGGAAATACCATTTTGCAGACATAAACATCCACATCTGTAAGGGGGACAGGCCACTACTAACTCGGAACCACCGAAACAGTCATAGCTTCAGAGAAAGAAAAATGTTTAGGTTGGGATGGGAGTGAGGAGGGTCCTCCATGTGGTAACTTGCCTGCCAGGGCTTAAGCAGCTGGCTTGTCTAGCGTTTGACCCGTGGAGCCCTGAAAATACAGAATACTGTCTAGAGGGTCTCATTGTGATTGTTATTAATACAACTATATTGCCAAACAGATGCTTGGCTTCCAATCTGAGTCTCACAGCCTCCGTTGGTGAGGAAATGCTAACTCCACAGTTTGGGGCAGGGAGGAGAGCAGCTGTAGGACGGGAAAGAGGCGTGTGACTATATGTGGTTAATACAGATCTGAATTCAGGGTTTCAAGAGGCAAGAGAAGCCGACAGTTGTCAATGTCGAAGCGGGTTGTTGACGATGATTATAGATCATGTCCCCAGAGCTGCCCATTCTCCTATGTGGAAACCAGATTGGCAGTGTCCATGATCTACGTGATGTGGCAGATTTGAAGGACACTGGAAAAGGCTACCATGACTGAAATCACTCCCAGGCCACCCATCCCTGGCCCCAGGAACTCCTGCTTTTAGACCTTTGAATAAAGTGACGCCTGGGTGGCTCAGTCGTTAAACATCTACCTTCGGCTCTGATCGTGATCCCGGGGTCCCGGGATCGAGTCCCCGCATCAGGCTCCCTGCTGAGTGGAAGCCTGCTTCTCCCTCTCCCACTCCCCCGCTTGTGTTCCCTCTCTCGCTGTCTCTCTGTCAAATAAATAAATAAAATCTTTTTTAAAAATTAGTTATTTATTCTTCCCTACAAGAGTAGGATGGTGACTTGGGTGTCCTCACAGTCTGTAGTTACAATTGACTAGGATCCATCCCATGAGGGGCGTGGGGCCGGGTTGTTGAGGGGGCTGGAGAAGTGTGCGAGCAAGAGACAGAGCCCAGTATCACAGCCTCACATTGGAAGTAGGGCCCATGTGCCCTCTAAGTGGCATATGGCCACTGGCCCCTGAGCAGCTTGTCTGCTTTTCCCTAAGCCTTACAGCCAGACTTTTCTTCTCTGACTCTTGGGCTCAGGTGGTGAGCATTGCCTGTGACAGCAACTGGCTGGTACGTCAGTCACCATTTTCTTTATCTGCCTCCCAAATCCTCACGTCCTCAGGTCCTGTGGCTGTTATCAGGAGTCACAGGGAGGGACGGAGACCAAAGTCAAATGAGTGGCCAATTTGCTCTCTCACTCTCACGAGACATTCCTGAGGTGTGAATCTCTCTATGGATACTGTCCCACTGACTCTTAGAGAAGACTCCTTCCTCCTAGATAGACTAAAGCAGCCTGGGACAAAGCCACGCTCCCACCGCGCAGCTCCTCTGGAAAGGTCTAAATGCTGACAACCTGGAAAACAAAGTGGGACCAAACTCATTCTGAAGCGTACAGCTACACTTGACTAAACCCTTCTAGTGCAGAGCATTCACAGACACTTCCAGAATCAGGTAATGCATACTTCCCACCAGGCCTTGCCCCTCCAGCAAGCAGGAGGGCAAGGCAAACCTACAGAAACACATTTCCCTTTCGTGCTCCAATAACCCACATGAAGCACCACTCTAGAACAATTTCCATACTGTAACTACAAGAGCGGACAAAGGCCATCATTGAAACAGAAGTAAACTACACTGAATAGCGATACGTCGAGAACATTCTAGAGACAGAGCATCAACCAAAAGAGACAGGCTTAGGTTCACTGACAGAATAGAGAGGTGTAGCGCTGTGACCCATCTACACCAGGGCAACACATCTAACTAAGCAGGGCGTTTTGCTTATTTTTCCACTTCCAGAATAATAGAGGAAATCACTCTGTCAAATTGCTTTTGTCATCGTCACAAGTCATCATCTCGGTGATTCTTTTTGCCTCCTTAGGCCACGGAATAATTTCATAATTTCTTCAGGGTTTTTTGTTTTTGTTTTGTTTTTTTTTTTTAAGAAGCACAACGAAAAGACCCCGTTTTTGTGATGAATGGGAGCTACAGAATTATCTTCTGAGGCTTAGCACACAATTCCGTCACAATAAAATTCTCCTGGCTCAAGAAATGTCATCTTTACATCAGCAGCAACAGAGGTGGGGGGGGGGGACAAAAAAACAACAACAAAAAAAACCTCTGCTTTCCGCCTGAGGCAGTTGTGATAAGGGATTTAGAGCCGGTCCTGGTGTGAGCTCCCGGAGATAATGAGAGGCAGCGAGCCCGAAAGTGTCTGCCGCTTGCTGCTTTCCAGCTGACGCGTGCACACAGCTGTTGCATGACTGCGGCTGGCTGGGGTGGGGGGGTGGCCGGCTGGGGAGGAACAGGGAGCAAAATAGGTCACAGAAAATGCTGTGTGTCGTATTTTGTCTCACCTACTTTTGCCAGGTCTGCTGCAGACCCAGCATCCCGCTCTCCGCGAGATAAGGACACTGAGCAGAGTCTTAGAAACGCCTGCGCGCTGGAAGGGAGTGTCGGAAAAATTCCACGAGGAGTTTCGCTTGTATTAATCATACGGCTGAAGCTAACAGGTTCATACCGTGTTAGCAAATTAAACTATCGTACGATCTTGACAACGCTTCCCTGAATCCTTAAAAGTCTTCTCGTTTTAATTAATGACAAATTGGATATCTACCTACTGGGGTTTCCACTGATACAGCAATTAATTTTTCTTTAAGCTTTCTCAACTCCCTGCCAAAAGGCATCAAAAACACTCAAGCTATAATGGTTTCTCTTGAGTTTGCAAAAATCCCCTTAGTGTGGACATTCCCTATTGATTCATTATAATCGCCTTTTTAGAAATGTGACAGGCAGTCTGGCAGCGCACACACCCTGAAGCCTGCAGGCCTATCTGGGGGGCCAGTGGGCACACAGGGTCATGGAGCCTGGTACACATCACCTCTGTCCAGTGTCCGCTTGTGATCACAAGTCATGCCTCTCAGCCACCTAAGCCTACCAGAGGCAAGAAACAGGAATCACTGGGCACCCGGCCAAGCCTCGAGCCTCCTTGAAAACTGGTTGATTTCTTAATTGATCTCAGTGGACAGAGTGATCCTATCACACGCTGAAAGCAGAAGAACTTGGGCTTGAGCTGCGCAAACCACCGGAGAATCTGCTGGCAGGTCCTTCTGTTTGAAATTATAATCAATCTCCTATCTATTCTCCATTCTATTCATCAAAATCACGGTCGTCCCTTTGTTCGTTTGTTTTTTTCAGGCTACTTCTGAAACAGCGCTAAGTCCAATGAAGCCTGGACGCATCAGAGACAAAGATGGGGCTGGCAGGTGTCCGTGACCTCCTCACAGGTATGCCTGTGTTCTCCGAGCTCTGAGTGGGCCATCAAAAATCTGTCTTCTCGTGTATCACGTCGCTCTGCTCCCCGGAGTCTTCCTGCTGCACTGAGAAGTGAAAAGATCCCACACCCCTCCAGAACCCCTCACTGGACAGGCCCAGAGGGCTTCTGTTCATCCTTTCTCTTCTTCCCTTCTGCCATCCCCTTCTCTAGTGCAACATTGTTGCTTGCTCAACAGAAAATGTCAGAGGGAGAGAAGCAAGTATATTGGAGTTGCTTTTCTCAAAAAACGCTATCCCTGAGGTGACTGTGGCATGAGGTCCATAGAGGGTCAAGGCGAGGTGCCTTGTAGCTCCATGAATCAAAAAAGGGATGGTAAATTCTTCCCAGCCTGAGCTCTGGAGCCCGGGAGCTCAAACCTTTCTAGGTCTCAAACACTCCACAACCAGCCAGACTGATTCTAAAGACAGAAGTTTGCTCCAGGATCCTAGCCACTTGGTCGCAGAAACCATGGGAGATTCTAAACCTTTGTCACGGCCATTAACAAGAACACAGTCACCTCATTGCTTTCCCTCTTCACCCCCTCCAGGAGGTGCTAACAGCTGGGTAAGGGGTAAGCGGCAGAAAACAGCTGTGTTTGGGTGATCGGCAAGGGTTTGTAGACCCTTAGTGGAGGCTATTAACTACAAGCCAACACCTCCCTTCTCCCCATAATTTTACCAGGAAGATAACAGACTGTCTTCTGGCTTCATAAAATAAGGCTGTTTTTGTTTATTTGTGTAGAGATAGAGCATGAGCAGAGGGGGAAGGGGGAGAATGCCGAGGGAGAGGGAGAATCTTGAGCAGGCTCCATACCCAGTGCAGAGCCCGACACAGGGCTCGATCACGTGACCCTGAGATCATGACCTGAGCTGAAATCAAGAGTCCGATGCTTATCTGACTGAGCCCCGCAAGCACCCTAAAATAAGGCTTTTTTAATGTAGATTTTCTTGGTTTTATACTTTCTACGGTGCCATAGCTGCTACTAAGCTAATAATAGCTAGCATTTATTAAGCCCTTACTGTATATAAGCAACATTCTTTATCTTTCTCTACTACTGGTCCATTTTAATAACAGCAAATTGGATCTTGAAGAGATTTCTTGACCTAGTGGCAGCCCACAGCTCAAAAGTAACTGCACTCAAACCCAGATAATAGGGTTGCAGAGCCCACACGACCTTATGACCCAGCAATCACATGGAGGGATATTCACCCAAAGAATACAAAACACCGGTTCAAAGGGGTACAAGCACCTCTATGGTTATAGCAGCATTATTTACAGTAGCCAAGATGCGGGAGCAGCCCAGATGCCCACCAATTAATGAATGGATAAAGAAGACACGGTGTGTATAAACAATGGAATATTATTCAGCCATCAACAAGAATGCGGTCTTGGCATGGATGGAGCTAAAGCATATGAGACAAAGGGAAATAAGTCACAGGAAGACAAATACCATAGGATTTCATTCAGATGTGGAATTTAAGAAATAAAACAAACAAGCGAAGGGGAAAAAATAAGAGAGATAGAGACAAGTCGAGAAACAGACTCAACTACAGAGAACAAAACAAATGCGTGGTTCCCAGAGGGAAGGGGGGGGGTGATGGGTGAAACAGGTGATGGGGATTAGGGCGCGCACTTGGCCATGACAAGCACTAGGTGCTGTGTGGAAGTGTTAGGTCACTATATTGCATGCCTGAAGCTAGTGTTATAACATGGTTAACTATGTTGCAGTTAAAATAAAAATTTTGAGAAATTTTTAAAAATTGAAATGTCTCAGGTTATTTATATAATCGTCAAGAGAGAGAATGTTTGAGGATTGTTTTCACGGTCTCCGGGGCAGGGAGACCCTCTGTATTAATTCTGGCTTCCGGGCGCTGCTGGTCAATACACGTAGAAGGAAAGAGTGGGTTCTGGTCCCACTCCGTGGACCGGGTGGAGTGGCCAGATGGGACTCAGGTGGTGGCAGCTTTTCTTCTAGCCCCAAAGAAAAGACACCAGATCTGAGGACTTGGGTTTCTAGAGGCAAGAGCTCTGCTCTCTCTTTCTGAAGAACTGTGTTCCAGTCTTCAGCAATTGATCTGAGGGCTCGGGAAACTAACTTCATCATAACAACATTTCCGGGGGAAAAGTTATTTCTGAGCAAAAATTCATTACTAGAGTTCTCAGAAACTGGAAAGTATGGTAGTGACTTGTAAGGCAAATGTAGACCCACCAGGTTTATTATAAATTTCACCATTTACATATACTTATAAAAATGTGACTTCATTTTAAAGACACAACAGTCTTCCTCAGTTTAGTTTCTAAAATAGTAAACTAGGTTGCCGTAGACTCTAATCCCATATAAATTTTTTTAAAGATTTTATTTATTTATTTGACAGACAGAGATCACAAGTAGGCAGAGAGGCAGGCAGAGAGAGGTGGGGGGGAAACAGGCTCCCCGTTGAGCAGAGAGCCTGACTCGGGGCTCGATCCCAGGACTCTGGGATCATGACCTGAGCTGAAGGCAGAGGCTTTAACCCACTGAGCCGCCCAGGTGCCCCTAATCACATATAATAAATTTAACCAGTGTTTCCCTATCCTTGTTTTTCCATCCTTCTTTGCCTGCTCTTTCCAAATTCATGCCATCTTGTTATATTTCGTGTATTATTTTTCTCTGTATGTGTGTATCTTCATGTATTTAAGAATTATTATTTTAAATATATTTAAGGTTTTTCTGGTATAAGATGAAGTAAGGCTAAAAATTAAGTGTAAATAATCGGTGATTACTTATTAGATCGATCAGGGATCATTGCTTCTCCTGGAAAGTGAGACAATAGGCCAAATTGCTCCAAAATTTAAAAGTAGGTGAATCCAATAATGAATTATTTTTATAATGGTTTTCATGTACAGTTGACCCTTGAATAATGCACAGCTGAAATCCAAGTAGGAGTTCTGACTTCCCCAAAACATAACTACCGATAGCCCACTGTTGCCTGAAAGCCTTTGTGATAATAAAAGCAGTCAACATGGGGCGTCTGGGTGGCTCAGTCGTTAGGCGTCTGCCTTCAGCTCACGTCATGATCCCAGGGTCCTGGGAGCGAGCCCCACATCCGTGGGAGGCCTGCTTCTCCCTCTCCCACTCCCCCTGTTTGTGTTTCTGCTCTTGCTCTCTCTCTCTCTCTGTCAAATAAATAAATACAATCTTTAAAAAAAAAAGCAGTCAATAAACACATATTTTGTATGTTAGTGTGTATTTTATACCATATTCTTACAATATAGTCTGAATCCCGGAGGGGTTGGTAACAGCCATGTGAAGAATGTTTTTGCATTTGTCATGAATGTGTTCATGAGGACTTTCCAGTATATTCTCAGAAAAACTACCTTTAAGGGGTGCCTGGGTGGCTCAGTCGGTTAAACATTGGACTCTGGATTCCAGCTCAGGTCTTGATCTCAGGGATGTGAGTTTAAGCCCCACATTGGAGGGGGGAAACAGCACTAAGAAAATCTTAAGGAGGGACGCCTGCATGGCTCAGCCGGTGAAGCAGCTGCCTTCAGCTCAGGTCGTGATCGCAGGGTCCTGGGACTGAGTCCCACATCGTGCTCCCTGCTCAGCAGAGAGCCTGCTTCTCCCTCTCCCTCTGTGGGCCATTCTGTCTACTTATGCTCTTTCTCTATCTCTCTGACAAATAAATAAATAAAGTATTTTTAAAAAGAAAATCATAAGGAAGATAAAATAGATTTACAGTACTCTACTGGATTTATTTTTTAAAAATCCACGTAGGGACGCCTGGGTGGCTCAGTTGGTTGAGCGGCTGCCTTCGGCTCGGGTCATGATCCCAGCGTCCTGGGATCGAGTCCCACATCGGGCTCCCTGCTCAGCAGGGGGCCTGCTTCTCCCTCTGCCTCTGCCTGCCACTCTGTCTGTGCTCACTCTCTCTGACAAATAAATAAATAAAATCTTTTTAAAAAATCTGCATATAAATGAACTTGCACAGTTCAAACCTGTGTTGTTCAAGAGTCAGCTGTGTAGGTGTGTAGGACCCATTTATGTGTTCTTGGAAGGGAAATGTGAGCTTGCTACAAATGTATCAACTGATGGGCAAAGTCCTGAGTGTTTCCTGAGAGGCCATGGAGGTGAGAAGGCAGGACACACACAGTTAAAAGGAAAACTCCTGTCCCCAGGCAGTGTGATCCAAGAGCAGGCAGGAGAAAGCCAGAAGACAAGAGAGGAGCCAGAAAAGGGAGAAACTGCTGTGGGCCACATCTACACCAAGAAAATCAGAAAGGACAGACACGGGTCAACCCAGCAGAGAGCCTGTTCATCAGGCAGGGATGAAAAGTCTCCTGCTAACGAGAGACCAAGCTGATACTCACAGCCCCCAACGAGGAATGGAGGTGGATGCAGGAGGGTCACACCTAATCAGGGGAGGGGGAGGGAAGAAGCTGAGAATCTCCGTCATTCTGAGACAGCAGAGGCAAGGCAGAAAGGGGTCAAGGCCGTGTGTAGAAGCAAGGAGAAAGGCACCGAGCTCGCCGTGAGGAAGTGAGGTCCATGGAGACCTCCTCTGACGTGCGCCCGTTAGGAAAGAGAGCAGGAAGGTGTATGTCAGCCACAGAATGAGAAAGTATGAAAAAAACAAATGGCGGTGTCCACGTGGGGCCTGCTTTCCTTTCCTTTGGACCGAGATGGGGGAGGGGGTTCAGCTGCCATTTCTTACACTCATTTCCCTTTACAGCTTTTGAAATAAGTTCAATATGGTTGAGAATGGATTGTCCCAGGTGCACAGGAACTTCAAAATTACCTTGCATAATTTGGCATAAAGGGCATTCTATGTGGGATCTCAAAGAATTCCATTCATTGTTCAGGGCGCCCCACCGCCATGCCTCCCGTGAGAGCTAGCGTCGCTCCGTGGGGTTTGGAACACACCCCTAGGATAAGCAGACTCTTGGGCTTTTAGCTCTTCTACCGCTAAGGGCCAGGCACCTGAATCAGGATCAGGAATTCTCGCCTGAAGTCCCCACTCACTGCCACCACATTTTAGATTCCCGCTTTTCTGCATATTCTAACCCTTCCTTCTCAGTCTCCATGCCCTGCTTTCACTGTCTCTGGGAAGCCTCAGTGCTGACCCCTTTTCTTGTAGAATTAACTCCCTTTTTCCTTTGTGGATGGAGGGGGTGGACGTCTGCCCAGTGTGACCTCTGGGAGTGGGGGGATGGGTGAGCCTGGTGGTGGGTATTAAGGAGGGCATGTGTTGCATGGAGCACTGGGTGTGGTGCATAAACAATGAATCTTGGAACACTGAAAAAAAAAATAAAATAAAATAAATTAAAATAAAAATAAAAAGAAAAAAAGTAGAGGAATATTATTTGGGGCCCTGTCTCTGATACTTCATATAATGCAAGCACGAGCAGGCACTACAGTATTTGTTTCAGAATTTGTATACACATTGCACTACGTACATATAAAACAGCTCAAGGACAAGACTGCGTTCAAGGACAAGTTAAGTAGGTAAAATGAAAACATAAAATCGAATTCTAAAACGTGCTTCCCACACCCGAGTGGACGCTCGTGTGTGCAGTGGGTAGAAACAAGGGCCCCGTCTTCAAGTGGGATTCCCATCCTCGTTGGATTGTGGGCAGTCGGTCAGTCATCAGCTCTTACCCTTGGCTATGACAGACAGGCTCTGGCAGCCGTGGGTGGGGGAACAGACCTTGGTCTCTGAGGCACGCCTGAGAGCGTCTTCCGCACGCTGCCTTCCACAGAAGGTCGATACCATTTTGCCAGATGGGTACTCCCAAGTCCAGCTCGCTGTCTGACTCTCAGCTTCTCCTGACTTCTGACGTGAAACCAGAGCCATCCACACAAGCAAGCTGAGAGGTAGTCAGGGGTCCAGGTAGGAAACCAATAGGACTTCTCCCACCCTGCTCACCTCTGCCAGTCACCTCTGGCTTTTTGTTAGCAGATTGAGTCCTCCCAGCCACCACTTCCCATCAAGCCATCCATATGGAATATTCAAGATAAGTAGAAACTAATCACTAATTTTTTTTTAAAAGAAGTAGATCATCTTGTGCAAAATACCAGTCTCTAAATTTCAAAGTACATTTCAGATGAAACCGGTGTGTGTCGGACAGTCCTTTCTAAAACTAAGAAAGCCTTCCAAGACGTATCTAAAGATTTCTAAATTCAAAACAAATTTCAATGGTTTTTCTGTTTTCTGATTACAAAAAGTATGATACATACTCCGAGGGGACGGGGGGAGCATTTAAGAAAAAACACGGAAGAGCACGAGGAAACAAAAGTAACCTATGATCCCCGGAACCACACTGACAGAGCTTTCATAGTCAACTGCAGGGAAAAAAAAAAAAAAAAAAAGTAGCAAGAGAACCCGAGGAGGCTAGAAGAAAGAGACAGTTTCCCATTAGTCATGCATACGAGAGATTCCACGAGATTAAATGGAACCACTGCGCCGTAGCCATAGGGCAGAGGGCTTGGTGTACACCAGCCAGGACACAGGTTTGCCATTGGACAACAGTGACTTTCTCCAGCACAAAGCTTAGAGAGAGAACATATGGTCAGTAAAAGATGCAACCCATCTATACAACTTTTGAATATTTCTTTTGAGTCTTCGGGTAAGACAGCTAACAGAGAAGATGTAATAATGGAGACAAAGGAAATTAAAGCAAGATTTGGCCATAAGGGAAAAGCATCCAGCCCAAAATAGCACCCTTAACTCTCAACCTCTGGAGACAATAACCCTGAGGGAGCAAGAAAAAGTGAGGAAAGCTCTTTGAGAGTAGATCTGTTGTTGTTGTTCTATTCTGGTATATACCATTAAGATCTGATGGCAAGACAAAAGGATTTCTGGGGCATTGTACCTCCTTAGGCTGCCTTAACTTTTTGCATCTGATAGTTGAAAATAAAGTATCAAGATACAATTGTTATTCAGCCACTCATTCCTGCAGTAACTGTAATTTTCCTGGATGTTTACCACATGCCACACAGCGTACCAGCCCCTTGGAATACAAACCATGTACTGCATGGAAGCCATTCTCCAGGACCTCACAGTCAAATAGAATCAGACAGAAATCATTGCAACAAATTGTCCTAAGTCACTCCCACTGTGTGTGCCAAGAAGGAAGCGGGAGAAGGCCATAAGCTTTATAGAGAAGGGGTATTGTGCTGAGCCTCGAGGAGAAAGGTGCACCCTGGGGCTGGGGAGGGAGGGCTCCCAAGTCGGAGGCGGTGGCCGTGGGAACGGAGAGGAAAGCCGCAAGGGACTGGGCCTGGCCCTGTGATACTGGGGGCAGCCACTCTCCTGCCCGTCCAGCGAAGAGAAGGAAGGAGGAACATCCTGGAAAAAACTGAGCAAGGAAAAATGCTCAAGTAGTGTCTTGTCTGCAGGAGGAGAAACAGGGACATACATTATCCGACTTATAACTCAGACTATTATTATTATTTTTTTTTTACTCAGTTCATTTTCTTCTGGAGAACAAGGTGTATTTGCATGTTAATGTCTGCCTTTCACTGACATAGAGAAATGGTCAGCCATATTCTCCCTAGTACTACGTCATCCCCTAATAGGAAGGTTAGATATTAAAGGAGAGAATGTGACTCCCCTCTGATTCATAGACTTCCAGTCAATGCATTGTTGCTAAAAGAGAATTTTCAAAATAAATAGAAAAACTAAGAAATGTATTTATTTTTCTATTGCAAATTTGTGTGTTTATATATGTGTGTGTGTACATGTACGTGTATATTTATATATATGTCTATATATTATTCTCATGTGTGTTAAATGAAATGGAGTTTATGAGTGTAATTTACAGATACATGATTTTACTATTTATCTGTTGACAATTACACTCGACTGACTAGGTATCCCAAGCGTGTAAAACAACATAGTGATTTAAGCGCCTTCACTGTTTTCCAGCTTTAACATCGTTTGATAGCAAATAAAGCCATGATCAAAAAACAAGTTTTGAAAAAAAACTTTGTGAATTTTTATAAACATTCAAACTCAGAAGAGAATTTCTTTTCTCCTTTTTTTTTTAATTGAACTCAGACCATTAAAAGGCAAATCTTTGTTTAAATATAGACTAAAAGCCCCTGTTGCCTGCTTCGTTTTGTCCCATGCTGGTATCACCGTGAACTGCTAATGGGATCAGATGCTTGCTTCCTAATTCCTAATTCGCTTGGCTTTCTTGATGGAGAGTGGGACGTTGAGACCACCAGCCTGTCTCAGTGTTGCTGAGATAGTAACAAAAATATTGCTGTCCCTTAGATTTGTCTCTCAAACCACGACTGGCGCGATCCAAATCTCGCTAAAGCACAGATCATAAATTGTGTCCTCTGTACACTCAAAGGGGGAAACGAACATTCTTTTCAGTTCTCAGACACTTCCTTTTGAAATCCCCGGAAGACCAAGAGAGGCCATAGGCAAGTAAGCAACAAAGACTTCCACCGGCCTCTCGCCTTCCTCTGGTCTATATCCCGCATTATTCACTGAGCCCCAGCATGATGCAAACTCTTCGGTGCAAAAAACAGGGTTTGTGTTTTAAGATGTTGGTTCTCATGTTAGAACTGGGACTGTGATGGCATCATATGACCCTTGCTCCCTGGGCTGGTGGGGAGGACGGTTCCATCGTGGGTGGCGGGGTGGGGGGGCGCTGACCATTCCCACCCTTCCCATGGCATCCAATCTGGCCTCCTGCTCTGAGGCAGCGGTAGAGCTCCCTGCACACACCTTAAGGCTCGCCTAGCCTCTGTCTGCAACTCTGCCTACAGCCTACTGCCTTCCCTCCAATCCCAGTGTTTCTAACCACACCAGTTCAAGCACATCTGCACCAGATCTCTTACAGCTTCAAACAGCAAAGGAAAGGGTCCTCAGGAGGTCGGCTGTAGGATGGGTCAGCCGCCACTCTGGTCATTTGAGGCTGTTGGCGGACCCTGAGTGATGAGTGCATGCGATTCAAGCAGCCACGTGACCAGAAGGGCAGGGAGGGAGGCAGAAGATGATGCAAGAAGGGACTGGAGTGGGGGGCTATGGATTAGCTGTGTTCACTCAACCATGAACTCATCATTTGTTGGCTGCCCTTACACTGCTCTGTACCATCAAATCACAGAGGATACATGCTCAACAAGACAGACATGACCAGTATCGCTCGTTCCACATTTTGAAAGTGAAAAGAATTCAGGGCAAGCACATTTCTCAGTCTTGGGGAGTCATGGGAGGCTCCGAAGAGGGCGCAGCAAAAGCGTGAAGGGTGAAAAGACAGAGACAGATGTGGGGCCATTGGGGGCGGAGCTGGCAGCAGCCACTGGGGCACATGCAAGGGGAACGGTGAGAGGGAGTGTGCCACCGGAAGGACACAGGCCAGGCTCCGGCGAGAGCATCTGACCCTCCTGAAGTGACTCCAAATCCCTAAATATTGGGTTGAGCTGCAGGAAACCGCCATCTTTCCAGGTCAACATGACCTACTGTCAGTATTTTTCCATGGCTCACCTGGATACTTCCCTGGATAACAACCCTTGACCATTCCCCTGTCTCCACTAGTCTCTCCACAGGAGAAAACACACAGTGGCCTTGGGAAACACACAAGAATCCGTACAAGTGAGTAGGAGGGTGGCAGGGTGATGACAGGTGACACTGACAGACACACAGAGGCCACGTGGAAGAGTGCAAGGAGCCAAGGTAAGATGTTTGGGCTTTATCCTTAGGACGACGGCGATGACCAAATTTGTACTTGAACATGCTCACTCAAGACCACCTGGAGAGTGGAGTGGGAAGGGCAACACAAGACAGAAAAACATAAAAATCTGCTCTTACGGTGGTTCAGCGAGAGAGAAGACAGACCCACAGGAGCAGGGGCAGGTGGGAGGGCTCGAGGGCACCCAAGAAGCCAGCCTGGCAGGACTCGGTGACCAAGAGCAGGAGGCAAGGGCTGGGGGAGGGGCGCCTATGTGCCACCCAGGCAGCCAGGTGCAAGGGCCCGTCTAAGCAGGTGATGGACCGTTGTCTGGGCTGGATACCCAGCAGGAGGGGCTGGCGTGGAGGGAAATGAATGAGTCCTGGGCAGGACTGTTCACTCCGTTTGATGAAGAGGAGATCGAAGACCAGAAGCAGCAGGAAGCGAAGGGAACAAATGTTTGCTGACTGCCCACTAGGTAGCGGATTTATCTCTGCTGCTTATTAAAATCCACACCGACTCCAGGGGGCGGGTACCTGTCCTTCAACTTTACTGCTAAGGAGGCAGACAGAGAATGTTTACTGGAAGTCAGGTAGCGGGATAAGCTGTAGAGCCTCGTTCTCAAGGGGTGTCTTTCCACCGATGCCCAAGTTCCTTCACCTCCGACCTGCCGACCTGCCGACCAGCATCCCAGTGGAACATGTGGTGTGCGCGGTGCTCGTGGCTAAAAATGTTAGCTGGATAAGGTCAACAGGGAGATGCGGAAACCTGCCTGAGCACCCATGGGAGAAGGGGAGGACGGACTCAGAGCAGAGCACCTGACCCAGATGAGTGTCCTACTTTTGAAGGAGAGGGAACATTCTTTGGAGGATGCTCCTTCCTGCATGCCCTCCTTACCCCACACTATCTACGGTCCACCTTTCTCATGGTTCCTCTCCATGTCTACGGTGCCGGAGGCAGGGAAATAGGCAGTGAATGGTTGGAAGAACTTGCTTTGCAAGCTTTAGAACAAATCCCACAGTACCTTCCCTACCCCGCAGAGCAGAACTCAGCAGAGCATCCCATCTCCGCATCTCTTAAAGGACAAGCATTTTAGCCAATGGCATCATCTGAGCCCATAAAGGTTGAAGGCATAGCCTAGTTAAATTGTTATTTAACAATTCCAGAAGAGTAGCAAAAACAGTCCATAAAGCTAAATGACTCCCAGGGAAGAAAGTACGCATTACATTCTCATACTTGTTTCCTTAATTAGGAACAGATCCTGGTGGCTGGGATTTATTTTCATGAGCACACATCCACAAAAATGAGAAACATCTTGACATGCTACAACATCCGTAATGTTTCTCCAATCTGAATTCCTAATTGGGTTTAAAAAAAAAAAGGCAACCGCGAATTTTCACGCTGGTTTTGATTTGGGATTCAAAACAGAACCTAAGATGTGCAATTTTTTTATATTGTTCCAAAACACATATAAGCTGGGTCAAAATCCGTAAGACCCACTTCAGAGTTTGAAAAAGAAAAAAGGAAAAAACAGACCAAAGCACGAATTTGGAATTTAAAATGGCAAAGAAGATTCGTCTTATGGAACGTGAAAACTAACTTGTGATCTCGCCCAGACACTTCTCAACATCGTCACCTATTACCTTCTATAAAGAGGAGAAAAGAATCGGGTTGGGGAGAGGGAGGGTGTTTATATGGCACCTGCATGAGTCCTGTCACGGAATTCAAAGGACTCCTTTTTGTGTGTTTTTCTTTGTTCACTTATTACAGAAACTGGCTAGCCTTTCTCATTGCGTTTGCTAAATTCTGTTCCAGTCAAGAACCCGGGCACACAGCGGCGTCGGTCACGAAGACATTCTGATCCTTACCTACGCAGCTTATCCTCGAGCATCTCCATGTACTTCAGAGCACTCTCCTTCACACTCATTTCTGCAAAAACAAAAATCCAAAGTTGATGCAAAGACAGAACAAAACCCAGGAGTGCTCCACTACAAGCCAAACACCTAAGGATCGCAGTCGGACCAGTAGTAATGATCACCTCCCTGGTATGGAAAGCAGGCGAGTTCACGGGGCGGGGCAGGGTGGGGGCTGCCTGGAGGAAGGTGCTGGAAATGCTGTGAGGCCCCCCAGCGCCTCCATCTGGGCACTGTGCTTCCCAAGGAAGCTCGCTGGATGTTGGGCGTGGACGCCGCTGCTCTCTGTGCCTTTCATCTTTCCCATCTGGTAGCCAAGAGCTTGGTGGCAGAGGATGAAAAAAAAAGATCCAAGTGGGAAGCAGCTCTCATCCTAGGGATGAACCAGAAGCTCACCAGTACAGGAGCAGGAAACTGCAGACCCTTCCACTGAGACCCACATGGAAACGGGATCCCGACAGGACTTGAGTTCAGTTGACTTCAGTGACTCAGTTTCCAAAGCTGGGAGGTCCGTAGCCCCTAGCGATTAACTCAGAGCCTCATAATCACCGGAGGTGGAGGAATTGATGATTTGTGGTGGACCCCGTGGATCAAAGAGGCCCTTTACTCATAAAAAGACATTTGGTCTTTTGTACATGAAGAAAATGTTAATTTTTTTCCCTCTTAATAGGTTAAAAAAAAAATCAAAATGTTGGGTGCCTGGGTGGCTCAGTCGGTTAAGCATCTGCCTTAGGCTCAGATCGTGATCCCAGGATCGGCGAGGAGCCTGCTTCTCCCTCTGCCTCTCTCTCTCTCTCTCTGTCTCACATGAATAAATAAATAAAATCTTTTAAAAAAAATCAAAATGCTGATTTGACATTGTCACTTTTTTTTAAACAGAGGGAATAAGAGAGGGAACTCATGCTGTTTTACTCTATAAATATTTTTATGTTAAAGAGTGAGAGAGAGATTTGGTGCATTCTGAACAAGTCCTGATAGCCTCTGTTTCCTCCTCTGGAGAAAGAAAATGCCATCCTCTCAAGGTGATCACTGACTGAGAGGGGACGATGAAGTGCCCAGGAGAGCAGGTGGCATCAGAGCAGTCCCTATCAGACAGTGGCTGTAATTAGCGATGTTGCTGCCATTTCTACCCTGACCACTATTATCACCACCGTGGAGTTTATTAGTGTTTTTATTCTGACCTCTATTCCCAGAGGCAATTCATGCATTGACATTGGGGTGTGTGGGGAGCAAAATCCATGCTGTTTGAGTCACTGCCCTGAGCCTCTGCCGAGGGGGCCCTCAGGACCCTGTTTTGTCACCATGTGCTTGTTAGGGTAAGGGACACGGCAGTATAGTTGGAACTGGAAAAAGGACCTTGAAATTCCTCATAAAGAAACCAAATATGGATGCAGAAATTAAAACAGAAGTTCTGGTTCATCAGTTCGTAACAGATAAAAACAGAAATGTACCCAGTGAAAGCAACTCTTTAAGTGGGTCCCTTAATCTAGTTGACTTGGGTCAGCCTCCTTTACAAGTGAAGTTGCGCTACTTTTTTTTCTCCAAATGTGTATTTTCAGCACCTACAGTGCGTTGTGTACTGCGCTAGCCTGGGGAGCGTGGGGACATGGCTCTATGCCGCTGAGACCTGTTCCCTGGTTTATCTGGAGCAAGGACTACACATTCAGAATGTCCCAACCAGAAGTGCCCTGTTTCACACCCAGAATATACTTTTGTATGCCGCACACCATGATAAGCCCTTGGGATAAACCTGTAAACAGAAGCAATAAAGATGCCTGCCTTTGTAAAGCTTCATTCTGGTAGGGACAGGTAGTAACGAATTTTATGTCCCATAGAGTACCAGGAGGTTGTAAGTGCTACAAAGCAAGAGAAGGGGATCAGAATGGGGCTGCAGAGGGGTCGGGCATCATTGGGAAGGTAACATCTGAGTAAAAGCATGAAGAGGGAGGGGGGCGGGAGAGCACAGAGCAGCCTTCCTGGGAAGAGCAGGGCAGGTAGAAGGACCAAGCAGTCTAAAGGTCCTAGGGCAGCAGCACACCTGACTACTCCAGCAACATCTGGAGGAGACGTTCTCTGGGGAAAGAGATGAGGCAGAGAAACAGCCCAGCCCCCATCATGCAGGCCATGTGGCAAACTGTATTTCCAAAACTCGGCCACAGTAATATTCTGGGTCCCACACGCTATTCCAGAACTTGGCCATTCCCCGTCAAGCAGAGAATTCTATTTCCTTCCTCTTGAATGTAAACAGGCTATGATATTACAACCAGTAGAGAATGATGGGAAGGATGCTTTTTAATTTCTGAGGCTGGGGTCCAGCTTCTGCCTGGCTGTTTCTACTGGGAACCCAGCCTCCGTGTTAGAGGAAGCCCCAGCCACAGGGAGAAACCATGGAGAGATGTTCTGGCCAAAGTCCCAGGTGCAGCTCTCAGCCAACAGACAGATATGGGGGTGAGCAAGCCTTCAGATGGTGTGAACCACAGAGTCCAAGGGGCCCAGACGTCAGGAAACAGAGACAAGCCATCTTGGCTTCTCTGGACCTAAATGCCTGATTCACAGAATGGGCACACATGACAAACAGCTGTAAGTCACTGGGTTTGGGGATGATTTGTTACATAGATGTAGTTCCTGGAAAGCCACGCCAGGGTTTTGAGTGCTCCGAGAGAAACGAGAAAACACTGGAGAAAAAAGGCGACAAACTGGGTCACGGTTGCTCTGTTGGACTGGACTCTAGGAAGATATGAGAGACGTAAAGAGAAGCAGGAAGGTTAGAGCCATCCTCCAGGACGAGGTAGTGGGGACTGAGACCACGGTGTCACAGGAGTGGGGGACAGGAGGCAGATTTTAGATCTATTTTTATTATTTATTTTTTAAAGATTTTATTTATTTATTTAACAGAGAGAGAGATGACAAGTAGGCAGAGAGGCAGGCAGAGAGGGGGAAGCAGGCTCACCGCTGAGCAGAGAGCCTGATGCAGGGCTTGATCCCAGGACCCTGAGATCATGACCTGAGCCGAAGGCAGAGGCTTAACCCACTGAGCCACCCAGGAGCCCCTAGATCTACTTTAAAGATAGGGACTGCAGGGGTTCCTGATGGATTGAATTCAGGCGTGTGAGAAAGAGACCCAGAAAGAATGACTACAAGGGCTTTGCCCTGAGCCACCAGAAAACAGAGTTGCCATCAACGGGGATGGGAAGAATGCACGTGAAACCAGTCTGGGGAGACGAGCAAGCGTTCAGTCTTAGACTGGAATTTGCTAAGATGAGTAGAACTTCAATATTCTCACCAAAAAAAAAAAAAAAAAAAAAAGGCAAACGTGTGTGGTGATGGATGTGTGATGGATGGGGACGTAGCTCTTTCACAACGCACTCATGTATCAAATTGTCACGTTGTAGACTTTAAATACCTTACAATTTCATTCATCGATTATACCTCCAAAAACTGGAAAAAAATAAAAGCAGTTGAGAAGCTTCCAAAGTGTTCAAGTTTGAAATCTGACAACCTGGAGTTTATGAGCCGCCCCAGGGGGATGTCCAGGACAAAGCTGGGCACGTGAATCAAGAAGAGGTCTGAGTGCAGAGGGGCAGTTGGAAGACACTGGCGTGTGGAACGAGGAGACACGATGTGTCTTTCAGGGAGCTGGGGTAACAGAAGCAACCCATGGCGATCATACGTCCCTATAATTCTATCACGATGGCATCTTTCATCCAAAGGACAAAAATGCACTGCACCTCCCTTGAGGACGAAAACCATATCCGTATGTTTAAAAGTAATCCAGATAGATTCCATATTAATGATTTTGCTCAGAAATCACTACACACTTGTCTCATCTAAGCATCCGAGGCTCTGGGTAGTGACACGCTTGGCGCCGCACAGGGGCATCCAGGCAGCTTCCTGTGCTTTTCCGCTCACCTAGAGGCTGCCATCTGACACGGACACTGCACTTGAAATCCCGCCTTCCCTAGATCCTGACCCGTCCCCCAGCCAGGCAGCCTAAACTGCCTTTCACGCCTATGAACTAGGTTGACTCACAACCTTCTAGAGAGGCCGGGGCTGTAGACAGGGAATTTACGTTTTCATCTTCCTAAATAATATGCCCAAGCGGGGACGCCTGAGTGGTTCGGCTGGTGGAGCATCTGACTCTTGATTTCAGCTCAGGTCATGATCTCGGGGTTAGGAGATCGAGCCCCACATCAGGCTCCGCACTGGGCATGGAGACTGCTTAAGATTCTCCCTTTCCCTCTGCCCCCACTCACCTCCCTCTCTCTAGAGAAGGAGATGCACCGGGAAGAGCTCATCTTTTCGTCCTTCCTCATCGTCCCTCTGCTCGTTCCTTTCCTAACCTGATGTTAGAGAGGACACCAAGAGAACGGTATTGGCACTGAGGCAAGCTTCCAAGAACTGCAAACGTTGCTGAAGAAAGCTGATTACTCCAGGTCGGCCGGCCTCCTGACTGGGAAAATGCAGAAACGCCTCCTCTCCTCTCCATTTGCTAAGGGAATCTGACATCCAGAGTCGGGCAATATTATCAGAATGGAATTCATATAATTAACTTCGTGAATCTAATTAAGCAAAAACTGATTGATAATTAAATGCAGTAAATCTGTGAAAACATTGAGGAGAGTGCGAGGTGCAAACACAAATCAAAGTTACAGGAATTTAACCCGGGCCCTACTTCGCGCCAGGCACTATTTAAATCTAAGACACATGGCTTCGAGGGTTACAGAGAGAGCTGTGGGGCCACCCTCTAACTTTGATGTCTCCTTGGAGCGCCCGGCAACATTTGCCATAAATCTTCATGATAACTGATAATCCACAAAAGGCCCAATGTGCCTGATGAAAAAACACGACCAATTTACCCATCAATACCCTTTTCAGCATAAACAAGGGAGGTATAAGAACATTGAGTGGGAAACAGGGCTGACTAGGTTTTAGTGCATTATATCCTTTGTTTGTGTCATAAAAGGACAAATAAAAAGGAATACTTGTCATGATAATCATACAGGAAATGAGCCACACCCACGCAGAGTTGCAGTTAGATTGGATGAAGCAGTGGCTACAAAGAGATTCAGCCCCAGCATCTTCTATCGATAAGGACAACATCATGGGGTCATTACGGTACCACCTCAGATTCCACAATGGACGCCAAAGGGACCCCATCAGTCTAGCATTAATCACATATTTTGTCTAACACAGGCCGTTTTCTTGGAATGTTCCAGTAACATAATAATTCTAGTAACATAGGGCTTGGCCTCACTTTACAAAAACAAGTTATCGGCTTTCAAAGATCTTTGTTCAAGGATCAATTTCGACCCAATTAACTCCCATTAGTAAAATCCTCCCAAAGGAAGATGTGAAAGACACAGGAGAAATTGCAGAATTCTGAGAAATTTTCGAACATCCAAAGTATTATTTTTCTACTGCAGGGAATGAAAGAATTTCTGTTTATTTGAGTCATTAAACCATGCATGGGGATGAAGTAGTTAATACTGAGCTAAAAAAGACCCAGGGAAGTCAACAACACAGGAAAATGAACTTGTGATTTGCTTGTCTTGATATGTGTGATGGACAGGTATTGTCTAAGACCTTGAAAGATAGTGGAATCCACGAGACAATGCACTACACAAGTCAACTTTTTTACCAGAGGACAAGAGGGAAATACCAGCCATGAGTCTCTGCTGATACCATAGTGAACCTGTCACATCGGAAATTCACTATGAGAAAACCTGATACCAAGTTAATGATATCAAGGACATTTCCTTGATCCCTTCCTGTGTGTCAGGAACTGTTCTAATCACCTTGTTCTAAATGCTAAACAATGGTAATGCCCATGAAGCCGCTCTTTTGTTATCTTCATTTTGCCTGGATGACACAGAGGGGCAGCAAAGACCAAAGTCACAAAGCCAGTGAGAGATCATCCCAGAGCCCATTGTTATGGAATCCATGACTTCCATTTCAATAGCCCAGGGGTTCAGGAAGTGCACATTGAATAAATGCATGTGAAATTTTAGCCACCAATAACATGAATCTGGAGTTCACAGAGAGAGTAAATTAAGGAGAGACCAAAGACTTCTGTAAAAAGTCAGAGTTGCAAAGAGCATGGACAATTGCAAAGAACAGCGCCATTAACAAATGGAAACTCCATTGTACGTAAATTGTAGGGAAAAGTGCTGCTAAAATAAATTACCATTGTGTAATACACATACATGTGTGTGTTTGTGTGTGTGTGTGTGTAAAGGGTATAGGGCCAAGGTGATTTCATAGCAGGTTGCACGAGAAGATGATTAATAATTCTCTGAGGCTCATATTCATGTTGGTTCCCTCCTAATGATAAGACACTAGCTTCATGTAGTTTTACAGATTTTTACCCGCATGTATACGTTGGTTTATTTACATCATTTCCTGTTACCACTATGCGTGGTAGTCATTTGAATAGAATCCCAAGTGGGGATCCTGAGTTAAGCTGGAGACAATCTGTGCGGGGCTTTAGACTGGCCATTGTCCATTCCCTAGGGCTGGAACCAAAGAAACACACCATCACTAAACTAGCAATGGTTTTGCATGCTGTTGGGGGGCCAACATTCAGTGTGGCGTTGCTAATTTCTCTCTCTCTTTCCCTCTGACGTCGATAAGACATATGCAGAGAGAAGACAAATGGCCAGATACAGATCTGACAGAATTAATAAACGGTACCAGAGAGCAGAATTCTCTTCAGGGGTGCCTGCTTCTCATTCGTACATCCATCTCGCGTCTCTTAAATGCCTACCACGTGCCTGATTGCGTGTTGAGCACCGGGGCTGCAGACAGGAGTCAGACGCGGCCCTTAGCCTGGAAAACACCGGGTTTGGGGACAGAAAACGGTCACATAAACGTGTGATGAATAAAAGCAACGAGCGGAGTTCCGTGATCGGAACTTAAAGCAGGAGTCTCTTCTGGGATGGTCGCAGAAGAGCCTCTGCCCAGCTCGAGGGGCTTGAAAATGGACTTCCTGAGGAAGTGAATGGAGTAGCCGTCTTAAAGGATTTTCCACGCTGGCTAAAGCCCGAGGAGGCACGGGTAATCCAAAACAGCAGTTGCACATAAAGTAAGATTCATGTTTCTGAAAATCGGGCATTTAATGTCATATTATTTTACCCTCTCAGTAATTTCTGAATCATTTTTCCCCCCTCAGCTTACATTAAGATTAGTCGATGTGGGCCGGGATCCCACAGCAAAGGAAGGCAGGGTGCCTGCAGGACATGGGCCGGTCCCAAAGCCCCGGCTCTGAGCTGTCACAGCCACACCTGGAACTGGACATCCAGGTGTCCTCTTCGGGGGATCCGAGTAAGAATGCTGTGTTGTAATGACCTCACAGCAGCAGAGGCACCCAAAGGTCAGAGGGCTGAAAGGCTTTTTCAGAACTGGAGCACTGTCATGACTCCGTCGTCCGCAAAGAAAGTAAAACTAATTATTCTGAACTAGGTTTATGCTTCGCTTGCGCTGTTTTGCCCCGAGTGCTGGTGTGCGGCCACGGCTGTCCCACGTGGTGCCGCGTGGCTGCCCCAGGAAGCCCTGCCCCACTGCTCTTAAACCCAGAGCACATCTCAGGGCCTTGTCCGTCTTGATCCTCGTGTCTGTAGAAGCCACACCTGAGTGGATGGGTAGAGATGGTGGGCAGGTGGGAAGGAAGGAGAAAGGAGGAGGAAAACGCCACTAGGTTTAAAAATGTTTCCTATACAGTGAGAGATTCCAGTCCATAAATGATAAAGCCCGAGTTCCAATTTCACCTGCTGTGCTTGTCATGAGTTAATTGGGTATCATCTGATACAGTAATTCTCACCTTCCCGGTTCAGACCTGCTCCAACATGCACTCTCCCGGTGCCCTTGACGCACACGGCCTAATCAGCACAATCCAATGACTAGAAGAAAAACCGAGCACGCGTGGTATGGAAAGCAGGTTGGGAAAAAAGATAGGTTGGGACGCTATCAGTCCGGAGCAGCCTCACACCACAGTCCCGACACGTGTCCTCGCCAGCCAAATGTTTCCACCAATGGAAAGGCAAGTGCCTTCCCCAGCTCTCCCTGCAGACAGCAGCCGGCTCAGGTCTACCTTCTTACCTGCCAGTGCGTGTAACTGAAACACTTGAGGGGCGCCTTGGTGGCTCAGTCAGTTGAGTATCAGACTCTCTCGGTTTTGCCTCAGGTCACGGTCTCAGCTCAGGTCATGGGCTCAGCGTTGTGAGAGCAAGCCCAGCATCAGCTCCCTGCTCAGAGAGAAGTCTACTGTCTCCCACTCTCTCCACCTCTCCCCCTGCTTATGTGCTCTTTCTCTCTAAAATAAATAAATCTTAAAAAATAATAATAATAACTGAAAGAGAGGTGACCTGGAGATCCATTTACAACATTTTAAAAACTGCTTAAAATATCTACTTAACTTACATTGCCTCGTACTGTCCATTTGAGAACACGCACTTTTATTCTTTACCTCTTTATTCCCCTCCAACATGTACAGCACATGCAGACACACATGGGTGTGCACGGGATTTACTTCTCTTCTTATTGACAGAACAAGGAACTGAACGTGGGGCTTGTTTTTTAAAGTGGAATACTATTTTGTTACACAATATGTGTTTAAAAAGAAAAAAAAGCCCACATCCACATTTGATCTTCGTAAGTGAAGGAAAATGAGCTCACGGGGTATCAGCATGATGCCCGCATGTGGGCGCCTTATCGCATTTACAGTAACTCCCTAAATCCTTTTTGAGGGTACGGAGACTAAGGTTGAGGGGAGCCCCAGTTCAGTTTTATGACAAAGTCGACGTGTTCTCAAATACATAATCCCGCTGCGCAATTGTCAGGAAACGTAACCGATGAATTTCACTGAAGGCGCAGTACATTTCACAGAAGGAAGGGAGTCCCTTTTCCCTTAACTGTTAATGGTTTGAAACTGACATCTCTCTGTCGGACACAGAGCACCCAAGGTCTGACCTGAGTTCTTGCCCTTGGAAGAGACATCCTGGAATGCTGGCGGGACAGCTCTGAATGTCCCCCGGGGCAAGGAAGGGGAACCGTCCAAAGGTCGTCGGAACCCCAGCTCTCCATGTTGGATGTCCCCTCAGAGCCGTCTGGGGAAGCAACTAAGCAGGCAGCCCGGTTCCGGCCTGCTCCCCGCACTAGCAGACCTCGGCAGGGTGGTGCTGGGGATACAGAGGGGAAGATTTTAACATCACCAGCTATTCTGCTTCTCAGTCCTATGGGAGAGCGACCCCTGTCCACCACCTCCAGCAGAGGGACTCTCTGCCCAACACCCTTCCACTGGAGGTGCTAATCACCCTCCTCCCAGCCCTTGGCTAGCACAGCCTAGCACCGTCTTCTTGGCTGAGACTTTCCCGGATGGAGGAGACAGTCGTAGGCGCCAGTTGGCTCCTCGCTCCAGAGTTTTCAAACACGCACGAACTAAGAGGGACCTTCCCTCTAAGTGCCAGCGCTGAAAAATGGCTGGGAGTGGCCTGTAGCCACAGTTCGGTCCCCGTGTGAGGACGAAGCTGAGACAAGTTCACAGAGAAGAGGCAGCTTCCGAGCCCCTGGGCCCAGCATCCCGCTGCCCTCCCACCCCCACTCCCACCTCTGCGGTGGTGATTTGAGCCAACACAGCTCCTCTTCTGACTCCTGACACTCGTGCCTCTGCTCTGATGTTTCCTCTGCCTGGAATATCCTCCCGAAATGTTCTCTGCCCTCCTACCCACTAAGATGCTGTCTGGGCTACAAGACCCTGCTTTCTTGCCATACGTCCCCTCTTCCCATGGTGCTCTCACCTCTTCTGGGCATCTGCAGACCCTTCAGACCTTCCTATAGCCATCAAGTTCATAGCCATCAAGTTCATAGCCATCAAGTTCACGTGGGACATGGCTGATCCTCTCTGCTCAAGTTCTATCTTCTTTGAACCCTTAGCGCCTAGCGCAATCCTGGGCTCGGGGAAGGTGCCCGGTATGTCCTGTGACACCAGCTCTAGGCCAGGAACTGTGCCAGCCACCAGGGAAGCTTCAAGGAAGACCACATGGTTTCTGTTCCCAAGGGATTGACACCCCGATAAGGAGATGGAAATCAGAACGGAAGATCAGGGTGCCAAGTGCCTGCGGTCATCAAAGAATGACTAGCTGGAGGGTGCAGGAGAGACATAAATGCAACCCAGGCTGAGGGGAGAGGCATGGCCGTGGGGGCTCCCTGGAGAAGAGGACCTGTGAACTGAGAAGGAAATGAATCCACGGACACGCTTCAACTTCTATTACAAACAAAACAAAGCACAGGGAAGACTAGAGGGGGAGGTACAATGAGGAATGAAATAAAGACAGAAGGTTGCAAAACTCCTGCCTTTAGACACCAAGTCCTCAACCAGGCATCTTGCAACAAAGAGGCATCAACCTCCTGCTCAGCCATGCTCCTCAAGCTACTTGGTGGGCGCTTGAACACCACCAATCCCCGATGAAGCTGGGTTACGTGGGGACTACACAGACCATCCCGACCTCTTATAGGCTATGACAATGTCCAAAAGTGAACTGGCCTTTTTCTTTATCCCCCAAATAAAATTCATTTAACAGCCACCTCCAAACAAAGGGCATGCCTTTACCAAGCAGGAGACATGACCTCCTTCCGAGACAGGATACATGACCTCCCTCCGAGGTAGTAGACATGATCTCCCTCCAAGGCAGGAGACATGACCTTCCTCCAAGGCAGGAGAACAGCACACTCAGCTCAGAAGACCCAGCTCACAACATCCCCAGCCTCCCCCACACCGTGCACTGAAAGGAGCAAGTAGAGGCCAGCATAGCAATAAGACGTCCCCAAGAAGACAAAATACCTGTGAATGGAAAGCTCTATGATCCTACCTATAGTTCTCTCATTGGTGTATTTTCTCAAGCCTTGTACAGAAGTGGGGGGAAAGGCCAGATGAGTCACACTGAGGCACCTAATCAGATGGGAACAATTTTCCATTTGGGGACAATTTCACAAATGCATGAGTTCAGCTGGCTATGAGGTTCCTTCCTCCTACTGACAACCCCCCAACAAACGCACGCACATACACATGCATGCAGTGCCTACATCCAGGCACTCGCTGTCACCCCCATGTGGCCCCATGACCAGACCACTCAGGACCAGGCACCTGCTGCTTGTGGACCAAGTCCTCAAGAGGCCAAATGTAAACCAGTGTGCCTCCCTTTACTTCCACACATGGCCCATGCAGGCACGGGTCACCGAGCCAGGATGTTGAAAAAACTAACAGAGGAAAAATTATGAATAGTTTGCATACCGGCTTCATCAGGACAAACATGCTCCAGGCGGGACAAACTACACAATATATAATCTGAATGATTCAAGCCTCAGTGCTAAGTGGTGGACAGAGGTTGGACATGCCAGCTGGGACGTCCATAGGCTTGTATGTGGGGCACTTACAATGAGGGATGACGGAGATGGCAAAGAAGGGAGGTCGCCCTTGAGGGGGGCTAGGGGCCATAGCCAACCGCTCTGCAGAAGATCCTGGCACAGACTCCGAGGGATCCAAGAATTCTCAATCCGAACCTAGTCTCCAACCATTAAGAACTTAAATTTGCCAAGTGTATGAATCATGTTTTTACTTTCTTTTTTATTTTTTGTGTTTGTGGCGACTTGTGTATTTAATTGATTGATTAATTAATTTTTTAATGGAAGTACAGTTGACATGCACTGTTATATAAGTTTCAGGTATACAACACAGTGGTTCAACAATTCTGTACGTTATGACCCTTGCTGATCCTAGGACTGACTGCCCCTCCCAGGGCTAGCCAGTTCCTAGAGATAGTCAACACCTCACCTGAGAGTAAGACTTTCCTATGAAAACCAACCGACCCAGAGCCCACCTCCTTCACCCAGCTTTCCCTCTGAGCCGTGATCCCCCCGCCCTTCTCACCCACGGCCAGGTACCAGACAACTAGAGGTGGCCTATGCCCCAGAACCCTGAAATTATTCAAACCAGCCAGTTCTCAGCGTGCACACCTGCCACACCTCTTCCTGCTCCCTTGCCCACATTTTCTGCTTGATCCCTCTACCTCCTGACAGCCCGGCACTTTCCTGCATGGCCCTCATGGTGTGGCACATCCCCCCAACCCCGGGACCTGTGAGCTACCAACTCTTTCCAAGGGCAGTCGTCTCCTGCTCTGCTGGCCTTACCATTCCTGAATAATAATAAGACCTATACTTGAACACCTCAACTTTGGGCAACAGAACCTGCTACATTCAGCCATCGACCTGCTAGATTTATGACTCTTAATATTCAGACACATGGTATCTATGCCGCATGCTGTACCTCTGCCCCAGCCCCACGGGTATTAGAGACGTGCCTGCTCTCACCAACAAGTGCCGCTAATTCTATAACAGACAAGGGAAAAGAAAGAGACAAGCCTTATCAGCAATGAACACGGCATTATGAAAGAGCTGAATTCCAGCCTTATCAAAGCAGCCACGAGGGAACAGAATCCTTGCTCTTCCACAGCCCAGGCAGCCGTGTGCAGGAAGAGGCTCCCGGGGCAGCCCGTGCCAGGAGAGGCATCAGGAATGTGAGGCGGGGTGCTCATCACGGGGGTAGTAGGGCCAAGAGTGCCCACTCTGGCTGCCCTTCTGGGGGTCCGCCGTGATGCCCTGAACAGAGGTTTGGCACACCTGGCCATTGTATTTTTCTACTTCCACTTCGCAGAGGAGACTGGCTGCAGAACTCAGTGGAAACCCTTAGTACCGTCTTCGCCGGCCCCTCAGCTGGGCCCTCGCTCAGGGATGGGGCCTGTGATTCCCAACCTCTCTACAGCCACCTTCTCCCAGAGAAAGGCCAGAAAACCTTGCTTAACATCCTGCGTTGGCTTCCCTTCACCCTTGGAACCAAACTGAAACCTCTCCGCCAGTCCGGCAGGTGCGACAGGGTCGGTCCCCCATCTCCCCATCCACACCTCACCCCTGGCACCCTGGCCTGGCCTCGTCCCCTCCACACCAGGCTCTTTGCCCACCCTCTACCTGGTGCCCCTGCCCTGGTGCCCCTGCCCTGCTCCCCGGCCGGACGAGGTGGCTTTCTGGTCCTTCAGCTCCAGCTTCCATGCTAACCCTTAAAGGGTGCCTCCTGCCCTGATTATTTTCTCTCTGATCCTTGATTGTTGCCTTCACAGGCCTTACAACATCTGGTGCTTATTTTATTTATGGGTTCATTTCCCTGGTGGTGGTGGTGATGGTGGTGGTGCTGGTGGTGGTTTTTTCTGTTTTTATTTTTCTGTCCCGCCCACAAGTTTCAGGAGAATGCCCCCGCCCCGCCCCACCCCACGGGGGTCCTCTATGAGTCTGTTAGATTATCTGTTAGCTCTGTTACAATGTGTGTCTGATTTCACGTACCAGGCGCTGCTGCTGAGTCTCACTGCGGCTTCATAAAGCACAGAATGACACACGGGGAAACACCCCGGCCATGGGCATGGGCAGTGGGCATTCTGGCATCTCTGGGGAAGGGGAAGGCCAGCCATGGCCATGCGGTAGGAGCATGCGGTAGGAGGCATAAGGGGTCGCTGGTGCCTTATAGGTTCAAGTTCAGTGGGAACGCTCAGCGCCAGCCCCCTGCAAGGCATCTCCAACTCCCACCCTAGGGGTGCAGAGCAGCTTGATATCGGAAAACGTGAGAGCAGTTTGTGTGCCAACTCCGGATGTGAGAATGGGGGTTTGGGACTATTGGTGAAGGGCGCACTAAGCCCACCTGTTCTCATGGGTGCCTAGGAGAGTGCAGGGTATGTAAGTCAGGAGGTCTGCACCCACTGCTGATGCCAGCATCTTGATCAGCTCCCACCCGCTGTCTGCGGTGGGCATGGCGGAGACAGGGGAATGTGTTGGCTGGAAAGCAGAAGAAAGAATGCCGAAACTCCCCACTGTGACTCACAGCGCAAGCTGGCCCTCGCTGCAGTTGGGAACGTAGTGCGGCAAATGCTGCAGCGGAATCTCATTTTCTGTCTTTGACTTTGGAAATTGTATTTGGGGTAATGCTAATGTGAAAACTGAGTGTATTAAAACAAAGTACAATAATAACATGGGGCATTTCTAACAGCTTACAACAAACACCCTTCTTCCTTCCTCCCTTCCTCCCTCCCTGTCCCCCTCCCTCCCACCTTCCCTCCCTTCTTCCCCCTCAAACACACCCTAAAGAGCACAAGATCCATGAGAATTTAAAAATAGCCTAACATGGATTTCAAGTAGAGTAAACTAAATGAGTCCAATTTTCTATGCCTTTCATTTTAAATTATGCGCTAAATGTCTAGAAGCATGAGATGTAAGCGAGGAGGATGGGACATTTAAAATCTAATTTTCAAAAATTGGGTCCTAAGGCAGAACAGTGAAAATGCATTTACACATATAATTGTGCCTGCAAATCAATACTGGCAGAACAAGTGCCCCTTTGGCTGGTGGGATCGCCTGGCTTGGGTTCATTATGCCCCAGGAAGTCAAGTCACCGTTTTGCCAGGTACGCACCGAGGCCCTGCTAGGTACCAGCTGGTGCGTGCCAGGTGCTGAAGGAGATCACGTGCTCCATCCCAGGGGCCTCAAGACCTTTGTGAACTAGCAAGGGAGTGACAAGGGTAAAGAGGTCTTTACCACACAGCAGGGGAGGGAAGGAGAGAGGTCATGATGGTATAAGCTAGTGAGCATGGGCACTTCCCATGGTGGAGATGGGTGGAGGTCAGGGAGGTGTCCTGCGACAGAGCCGCTCAGCTGAAATCCAAGCACAGTACAAGGACCAGAGCAGGCAGCACGGCAGAGCGACCAAGGGCGAGGACCCATGGGGCCAGCCAGCTTGGAAGTCAAGGGAGAAAGGGCACATTGGGGAAACTGTTGGGGTGGCTGAAGATTAATGCATGAGGAAGAAGGGAGAGGGTAAGGGATGTGGGTAGAAAGGAGGGTAGAGAGAGGAAGCAGAGGCATGTCAGGAAGGGCCTCCTGTGTCCCTGTGGGAATATGGGCTTCATCCTACGAAGGGGAGCCATTCAGGGCTCTACAGAAGAGCTTGATGGGGCGGGTTCCTTGTCTGTGAACACAATGTGACTACACTGCAGAGTGGGTTGTAGGGGAGAGGACTACACGTAGGAGGGTCTCCTGAACGCTACTGCGGTCATGCAAGGGGACTGGACTCAGGATGTGTTCATGGGCTGGACCCAAAGGACAGTAGGGAAATAAGATTAGCAGGAATTAGCTTCAGGTTGAATTCATTCATTCATTCTCTCAGCAACTACATACGGGCAACTTCCATGGGCTGGGCGCTTGCTAGTCTAGAAGCCAGAAATACCACAGTGGAAACAAGAGTGTTTAAAAATGGGTATTTGTACAACTGCTCAGAGAGGTCCTTGATGTTTGGGAACCACTGGGTTACTGCTTTCGATAGAATGACTACAATAAAACAGACACGGAGCCTACATTCCAAGTGGAGAGAGAGAGAAGCAAAGAAGTGAGTATAATACACCAGATGTTGGTAAGTATACAAAACAATGTGGGGGGCGCCTGGGCATCGCAGTTGGCTAGATGTCTGACTCTTGGTTTCAGCTCAGGTTGTGATCTTGGGGTCATGAGATCGAGCCCCATGTTGGGCTCCACACTCAACATGGAGTCGGCTTGGGATTCTCTCCCTCCGGATCCCTCTGCCCCTCCCCCCCACTTTTTTCTCTCTGTCGCTCAAATAAATAATCTTTTTAAAAAATTTTATTTATTTGACAGAGAAAGAGTATAAGTAGGGGGAGCAGCAGGTAGAAGGAGAGGAAGAAGGCGGCTCCCTGCTAAGCAGGAAGCCCAATGCGGGGCTCGATCCCAGGACTCTGGGATCATGACCTGAGATGAAGGCAGAGGCTTAACCACTGAGCCACCCAGGCATCCATAAATAAATCTTAAAAAAAAAGAAAAAAGACAGTGTGTGTATCGGGGGAGGGCTGCCATCTTAAACAGGGTGACCAGGGGAGCCCTCCTTCAGACCATTCAACAAGGACCCGATGGAGGTGAAACCACACAAGCAGCAAAACAGAAAGAATCCAGCCTAATGTCAGGTCTCTGGGTTTGTGGATTGGCAATGGAGAAGCTCAGAGAAAGAAAAAAAAGATTTGAGAGGGAAGAAAATGAGCTCACTTTCTAACAGGTAGGGTTGGGCATGTCTTTAAGATAGCCAAGTAGAGTTGCCCCACAGAAGGCGGTCCTGTGGGGAAGGAATTCAGCAAGGGGGAGAACAGGGATCTGCTGTCCTTTACCCGCTGAATGAAAGCTGGGAGAGTAGATGTGACCATTCAGGACAGATGTGCTCCTCTCCTAGGGCTGCTGCAATAAATTGCTACAAAGTTAGCAGCTGAAAGCAACACAGAGGTATTATCTCACAGTTCTGTAGCCAGAAAGTCTAGCACAGACAGCAGGGCTGGCTGGTTCTCGGCCCAGAGCCTCACAGGATGAAATCAAGGTTGTCAGCAGAATCCAGATCCGTGGGACTCAGGTCCCCACCTCCTTGCCGGCTGTCAGCTAGGAGCGCTTCTCAGCTCCCGGAGGTTGCCCGCATTCCCCAGCGGCTGCCTGCCCCCATCCCCAAGGCCAGCAGTCACTCTGCTTTTCAAAGCTCTTGTGATTAGATTGGGCCCTCATTTTTAAAACAGAATGTTCTCTCCATCTCAAGATCTTTGACCTTACTCACATCCACACATCCCCTTTGGCCAGGAACATCACATACTCACCGGTTCTGGGGATTAAGGTGTGAACATGTTGAAGGTCATTACTCTTCTAACGTACTAGCCATGGAGCATGGAAAGAAAAGGTGGCCGGAGACAGAATTCCAAGGAATAAAACCTTGGGAAGATGGGCAGGGAAGGAGGAGCTGGCAAAGGTAAGAGTGGGAGAAGAAGCAGGACCTACGACGGGCCGGGTGTATAGAAGCAAATGGAAAGCACAATGTTTCCGAAGTGGTCAGCAGGAGTAGACGCTACCAAAAGGGCTGGAAAAGATCTGTGGGTTTGGCAATGAAAGGGTTATTGGTGATCTACAACTGCCTACACACACACACACACACACACACACACACACACAATCTCACCAACCACAGCCGGGACATCCCAGGACCTGGCTGGCAGAGCTGCACGGAGGGGACAAGGTTTCCATGTTGTCCCACTGGCTGGGTGCCAGGACCTCATCAGTCAAACAGACACAAGCCTGGTTCAGAAATAGCCAGCCTGACTTCAATCCCACATGCACCTTCTCCCTCCCGTGGAACAAAATGAGAGCTCCCTGGCCGGCAGAGAGTGGAGCCCCCTCCTCGCCCATCTGCACAGACCAATCCCCTGACACGCAGAAGACGCTAAATGTCGACGGAAAAATCTATTCTCCAATCCCCACAGGGCCCTGGTATTTGTTTTAAGTATTTAAAAGGCATTAGGCTTGACACGAAAATGGTTAATAAGTTAATGTCCTAGATATTTAGGAGGAGGTAGGTATAAAATTATTGGCTTAAAATGATCCCAGGGAAACCATTTCTTCTGACAAGATCATAAAATGCACTTTCCCAGTGAGTCATACATAACTGGCTCACGTCTATAATAAAATGGGGATTTGGGTTTACTGGAAGGCAGAACCTGCTAGACTGTGGATTAAAGGGTAATTTTTTTCTCACGTGGCCATACAGTAGAGGGAGAGATCCTGGTACCTTCTTCCTGGTACTCTTCCTGTCATCGGCCTCAGAGATAAGCGAGCAGCCTCTCCTTATCACAGGCCACGTTATAAATACGTGAGCTGGACGGTGACCCCCTGACCAAAATGGAAAAGAAAAAAATGGGAAGGCTAAGCTTTATTTTTGATTTTACAGATAACCTCGGGAAGGCCCTGTTTCCACCTCAGAATCCCATTAGGCCTTTTCCAAGGACTTATTAGTGTTCAAGGATTGTGAAAATAAGTTCGTTTTGTTTAAATATCAGAAGATAAGGTGGCTGGAACTCCTGTCCGCGGACAGGTGCGGGCATCCAGAGCCATGAAGGCAAGTGGCCGCGGTTTCTGTACAGACACAGCTGCCAGATCTTTTGAGACAGGTTTGGCCAGGGATCGTGTGATCCCAGGCCTGGGGGGGTTCTCGACTGTACCACTGGCCCTGTGCAAGTCTTGGAGTCCCCTGCCTCCCACCAGTGAAAACAGGAGAAAAGTCCCCGAAAATGAAAAATGCAATGCTGTCATCTCACCGCTGTCCACGGCACAGTGGCAGGGAGGACGGAGGGACAAGACTGATCCCACAGAGCTGCATTTGGCCCCATGGGGCCCAGAAACGAGTCACCGGACTCCTGGACAGAGCAAACGGCTCGCCCTGCAGGGGCGTCCCCACCTCCGCTCCCTGTCAGCTGCGGAAGGAGCAACAGCCAAAGTGTCCGCGGGGGGTGGGGGTGGGGGGGCAGCTAGTGTGTGTGGAGGGAATGAAGCCGAGGGGGCTGGGCTGGGAGCCCGACGGGACAGTCGCACCTTCCATACAAGCTACTAGGGGTGCTCTCTGACTATTTATCCAATACTGGAAAATATGCTTCTAATTATGAATTATATTATTATTATATATCATTCCACTAAGTGTTGTATTGTACACTCATACACACTCAAATTAGTGAAAAGATCCATGTATATACACACACATATATATGATATATCATATATATATATAACCTTGTATACTGTATTTTGTGGGTAATGTAGGAGCTATCCAAGAGAAATTTTAAATACGCTTAATTTTCACCTTAACTTTACCTTTGGAAGCCAACCCCTATAAAGGCAAAAGTCCCTCTACTTCCTGACTGGCTCTCTCCGGCTGCCTGGTTAACACCCGGATCGCACAGGGGTGCAAGTTGTTTGAAAGGTGTTTTCAAGACTTTGCTCATCACAGGCGTCATACTCATTCCGTTCTCTGAAACCCGCTGCCGCGGAGCGATGCTGTATTGCGTGTGAAGAACAATGTGTGCATTTCGAGACATTCCCAACCTTCATCGAAACTTTCCTGCTTTAGAAAATTCAGGATCTGAATTTTGAGAACCACTTTAATAAAATGGAGTGCTTCCCCGTCCCTTTTGTGGATTTATTTCTTTTGTGTTCATGAGGTTGTTAAAAAAAAAATCTGTGTTAAAAAGGGGGGGCACCTAGCATTGTTCCCAAGTGGCGTGGCTTCCCCTGGTTGATGCCACTTGCACACTAAACCCTCAGGATAAGCCACGGTCCCCTGAGGCTCGGCTCAGCACTCTCCATAAAGCCCAGGGAATAGACCGGATCACCCTGCTTTATTAAGATGTCCCAAACCCTCTTTAACACAATCCTTCCTTGTCCCCTTTTGGCAAGAGCTCCCTCTGAATGTGAGCACACGAGGGCTATGTCATTTATCTCTCTGGCTCAGAGCCAAGCACAAGTTAATCCCCGCAGGCTGTTCAAACGAGAGCAGGAAACTCCGAGATAAACCCCTTCCTCTGGTTTCACCAAACCTCTCTCTAAACCAGTTCCCGTGAAACAGCACATCTCACAGTAACCAACTGCGCCTCATACGGGGCAGGCGTGGGGACCCCCTTCACTGCCAGGAAGGAGATCACCTGTTCAGAAGTGGAAGTCAAGCCTCAATCGTGAAACTGAACAGTTTCCTATCTGATCAAAATAAGGGACTACACATCTTCCGTAATTTCGTCAGGCAGGTCATTTATCTAATGATTGATTCAACAGCTTTTCATCCAATTGGCTAATAATACATAAAATGCACGTTTTCCAGCTGAAAGCAGTGTACATTTAAGAAAAATCAACACTAAAAAAATTTAATATTTCTATGGGGATTTGTATTCCTTAAGAAAAAAAATATTCCCTTAATCTTGCATCTATCTGTGTATGCAGTACCCACGAAAACTCAGCACAGACATGCTAAGCGCCCCGGTGCCCGACTGCAAAGACCCTGTCTCCACTAGCAGAGCCTGCAGGAGATGGGCATACACGCTGAAAACCACTCCCAAGAAACATAATCTAGCCGAGTGGCTACATTGCCACCACGTTTTTAAAGTAGTTTAGTTTACTCTTTAAGCAAGCAAGGTAGAAGTAGAGGCTGGACCAAGGAGAGGGAGAGGATGGAGAGAGAAATGGTGCCCCAGGCCAGAGAGTGTTCCTGACTGATGCTGCTGCTTGGCCGTCACAGCCGCTGTTCTACACCGTTGCTCCTCCTTTCTCTCTCCATCTCTCATTTGCTTTGCGGTCTCTTTCCTCCATCTTCCCTTCCAGAAGCACCGTGGGATGAACTTCAACTAGGCTGAAGGTTGACAGGACAGGTTGACCTTGGCTGCCCTGCCTTCTGCCTCTTTGTCCGGCATCATTTCCAACCAGTGGAGCTTTGTAGGGTCTGGGCTGTAGAACCCCCAGGAGGGATGTGGGTTGGCTCTTCCAAATGGTGCACGTCCCGTAGGACGTTCTCGGCAACCCACACTCACTCAGATTTCAAGAGGGTGGGAGGCCAGGAGGCTGGCTGTTGAGGGAACTGCTGGATTTTGTTCCCAGCTTTTGGGCTATAACTATATCCCTACTTAATGTATGACACCAAGTCTCCTCCACTGTCTTAGTCTCTTTGGGCCACTGTAACAAAAATACCATAGTTAGGACAGTTCATAAACAACAGAAATTTGCTTCTCACAGTTCTGGAGGCTGGGAAGTCTAAGAGCAAGGTGTGATCACGTTCATTGGCTGGTGAATGTCTGCTTCCTGGTCTTTTCACTGTGTCCTTACATGGTGGAAGGGGCAAGAGACTTCCCTGGGGTCTCTTCTAGAAAGTCAGTAATACCATTCATGACGGTTTCACACTCATGGTCTAATCATCTCCCAACAAACACCATCACATCGAGCATTAGGACTGAACATATGAATTCTGGAGGGACGCAAACATTTAGCCTATAGCACCCATCAATTATACACTTGATAAAAATACATTTAGTTTTAAAGGAAGCCTGGTGAAAATGAGATTAAAGAATTTTTTTCTAGACATTCATGAATTATTTTATGAAAATCTGAGATGCCAGGCAATGTCACAAAACTAGGTATAAGAATGAATGTTTTGGGGCGCCTGGGTGGCTCAGTTGGTTAAGTGACTGCCTTGAGCTCAGGTCATGATCCTAGAGTTCCAGGATTAAGTCCCACATCAGGCTCCCTGCTCAGCAGGGAATCTGCTTCTCTGACCCTCCCCCCTCTCAGGCTCTCTCTCTCTTATTCTCTCTCTCTCAAATAAATAAATAAAATCTTTTTTTTTTAAATGAATGTTTTTAAGAAGATTAGCTGGTGTGCCATAATCGAAAGGACAGACCCAGAATTGTGTGAGAGGTGGCCGTAAATGACTAGATTTATTTCATGCAGGATCATTTTTAGAATCATTACTACAGCTACTTACTCATGTTTGCTTTCAAAGCGAGAACCCAAAGCTCTTCTTAAATTTGAAAGATACTAGAGACTAAATGGTTAAGAGCAAGCCTGTGGATTGAGGCTAGCCTGGGTGAGCTTGGCACCTCAGCAGTTTAGTCAACTCTTGCAAGCTAATTCATGTCTCTACACATCATTTCCTCATCTGACAGCTGGGACAACACTTGTACTTCCCTTCTAAGGTGGCCATAAGGAATCCAGGGAATAATGGAGACTCAATAACTCCTACCTTCCATCTTTCCCTGCCTTTGCGATCATCATCAGTTTCACCATCACCATTACTGACGGTGCTGTTGGGGTGGTCCAGGGCCATTCCCTTCCCTTTCCCATATCATTACTTTTGGTTTTTCTTCTTCTCCAGTTTTATTAAGAAACCATTGACATACGTCCCTGTGTACATGTAAGGCATACCACCTGACGCTTTGAGTTACATACGTTGTAAAATGATCACAATGGGTTTAGCTAGCAACCAGCATTTTCTGTAGATACAATTATTAAAAAGAAAAAAAATTCTCCTTGTGATGAGAACTCTTAGGATCTACTCTCTCAACAAGTTTCCTGTGCCTCACCAGGCAGTACGAGCCACAGTCACCATGCAGCACAGGACAGACCTAGGGCTTGTCTATCTTTAGAACAGGAAGTTTGTACCTCTTGACCCCCTTACTCCAAGTTCCCCACCCTCACCCTCCTGCCTCTGCTAACCACAAACTTGATCTCTCTTTCTATGAGTTTAAGGTCTTTTTTTTTTTAATTAGATTCCATGCATAAGTGAGATTACACAGATATTTATCTCTCTCTGTGTGACCTGCTTCACTTAGCGTAATGCCCTCAAGGTCCACCCGGGTTGTCACAAATGATAGAATAGCTTCATTTTTTGTGGCTGAATAATATTCCCATGTGTGAAGTGAAATAACTTCTCTATTTATTCATCCATTGATGGACACTTAGGTTGTTTCCATTCTTGGCCATTGTAATTAATGTAATGTAATGTAATTGTAAATAATACTGTCCTGAACATGGTGGAGGGGAGTACAAATCTCTTTTCAAAGTGAGTGTTTTTGTTTCTTTTGGATGTAGTCCCAGAAGTGGAATCCCTGGGTCATATGGTATTGTTACTTTTAATTGTTCAAGGAGCTTCCATACTGTTTCCTGCAGTGGCTGTACCAGTTTACATTCCCACCAGCTGTGCACAGGGTTTTCTTTTCTCCATACCCTCGCCAGCATTTGGGATATCTTGTCTTTTCGATATGGCCACTCTGACAAGGCATAAGCTGATATCTCATTGTAGTTTTAATATGCATTGCCCTAATGACTAACAACATAGAGCATCTTTTCATGTATCGCTTGGCCATTCATGGAAAAATGTCTACTTAGGTCCTTCACCCATTTTTAAGTTGGATTATTTGCTTTTTTGCTATTGAATTTTATGACTTCTTCACACATTTTGGATGTTAACCCCTTATCAGATATGCGGTTTGCAAATATTTTTCCCCATTCTGTGCAGTGTCTTTTTACTTTGTTGAATTTTTTTTCTGTGCAGAAGCCTTTTAGTTTGATGTAGTTCCACCTGCTTATTTTTAATTTTGTTGCTAGTTCTTTAAACGTGCTTTCCTAAAAGTCATTTCCAAGACCCCTGTCAAGGAAATTTATGCCTACATTTTCTTTGAGAAGTTTCATGGTGTCAGGACTTACATTTAAGTACTTGACTCCGTTTGAGTTAATTTTTAGAAGTGGTGTAAGAGAGAGGTCAAGTTTCATTCTTTTACATGTGAATAGCCAGTTTTCTCAGCACTGTTTATCAAAGAGACTGTCCTTTCCCCATGGAGTATTCTTAACTGCCTTGTCAAATATTAGTTAACATCTAAGCTTGGCTTTATTTCTGGGCTCTCTGTTCTATTCCCTTGTCTAGATATCTGTTGATATGACATACTGTTTGGATTACTGCAATTTTTATAGCAAAGCTTGGAATCAGGCATTGTGATGTCTCCTGGTCTGTTCTTCATTCTTAGGATTTCTTTAGCTAACCGGGGTCTTTTGAGGTTTCCCATAAATTTTTTTCCCACTTATACAAAAATGCCATTGGGGTCCTTATAGAATTGCACTGAATCTGTAGGTGGCTTTTAGCAGTATTGACATTTAATGATATTAATTCTTCCAATCCATGAATGCAGGATATCTTTCAATTTATTTAGAACTTCTCTGATTTCTTTCTTCAGTGTCTCACAGTACTCAGAGTAGAGATCTTTTACCTTCTTGGTTAAAATACCTTCTTGGTATTTTATTGGTTTGATGTGTTGTAAATGAGATCAGTTTTTTATCTTTCAGATAATTCATTGCTAGTATATAGAAATGCTACTGATTTTTATGTTAATTTTATATTCTGCAACTTGACTGAATTCATTGATTAGTTCTAAAAGTGTTTTGGTTGAGTCTTTAAAGTACTTTGTACATAAAAATCCTGCCATCTGCACATAGAGACAATTTTACTTCTCCCTTTCCAATTCTGATGCCTTGTATTTCTCTTTCTTACTTGATTGCTCTAGCTAGACATTCCAGCACTATTTTCAATAGGAGTGGTGAGAGTGGACACCCTTGTCTTATTCTCGATCTTACAAAAAAGTTTTCAGTCTTTCACCACTGAGTATAATGTTGGCTATGGGCTTGTCATGTACAACCTTTGTTATGTTAAGATATGTTTCTACTCTGCCTAATTTGTGAAGAGTTTCTATGGTGAATGGTTGCTGAATTTTGTTGACTGCTTTGTCTGTGTCTACTGAGATGATCATATGATCCTTTTCTTTCATTCTATTAATATGATGTAACACATTTATTTGCATATGTTGAACCACCCTTCTATCCCAGAGGTAAGTCTCACTTGATTGTGATGAATGAACCTTTTAATGTGCTGCTGAATTCGGTTTTTTAACATTTTGTTGAGAGTATTTTTTCTAATATGAGTATTAATTTATAGAGCAGCTTTACAACTTGATCAGTGCTCTCCAGGGCTGAGAATCAGAAGCATAATGGGATTTCTCACAAGTTGTGAGAAGAACAGAAATTTTGAACTGTGGTGTTTTAATGCCAGATAAATGTTCAATACATCCGGTAGAGATAAATTATTCTCCATTTCAGAATTATTTCTAGCCTCAACCACCCATTGGGCTTAGAATACTGAACAGACATGACACGGGCTCCTGGAGAGGCAATGGAGCATAGGAGAAAGAAGACAGCTTCATGTTTCACAACTTGAAAAGCACTGTGCATATGAACTATAATGGGAATGGTGTCCCTAGATTTGGTGGTGCCACTGAGGTTCAGAGAAACAGCATAGTCTTTGAGGTCAGATAAAATGGGATTCAAGCCCAGTCCCATAGATGAGGGCAGGCATGTTACCGAAATTCAGATCCACTTCCTAACATAAAGTGAGAAAGATTATTCCTATATGTTAGGTTACCTGAGAATTAGAAATAATAACTATGGGGGCGCCCTGGTGGCTCAGTGGGTTAAAGCCTCTGCCTTTGGCTCAGGTCATGGTCCCAGTGTCCTGGGATTGAGCCCCGCATCAGGCTCTCTGTCAGCGGGGAGCCTGCTTCCTCCTCTCTCTCTGCCTGCCTCTCTGCCTAGTTGTGATTTCTCTCTGTCAAATAAATAAAATATTTAAAAAAAAGAAATAATAACTATGTAGGGCATGGCATGTGTGCAACAGGTGCTCAATACAGAGCAGCTATTAACATTATCATACCTCATCACTTCTATCATTCTATTTAGTTCTAATATTAAATGTGGGACAAATATCTGAGTCTAATCAGTAGTTTCCAAGTATTTCCTATAAGCATCTTTCCTCTAACCATTTAATTAGATGGTCCTGCCCGATTGTACAGTGCTAAGAGAAGCCAAGAGGCTCAATGTCATTTGGTAGTCTGGTACATTCCCAGGTGGGGTTACCACTCTGCACAACTCCAAGGGCGCCATTCTCATGGAATGCCAGGCCCTGGTACTGTCACTGCACATTGCACTGTGCTTGTGATTTAAGACATTGCCACCAGGGATCGGTGCTGAGCAATAACCACAGGATACAGACAAGCTGCATCTTCACAGCCAGAAGCCATAGATAATACAGGTTAATGCTGAAACTGAGCCAGACGGCGGGTCGGTTAATCATGAGTCGGTACAGTACAGACATCCTATTGCTCTGGAAATACTTCTTCGCTAACTTTGTTTCACTCATTCACTTACTGAGTCAACAAATATTTACCAACCCTGCCAGGAACTGCTGCGTCAAATTAAAGTTTTATGAGCAAATTTTCTCCTGGTTGCTGTGTCATAAGCAAGTCCCCAAGGCATCTTGTGTAGGTTTGCACCCCAACACAAATGCATCAGGACAGAGAGGAGCTGTGGGGACTCACGCCTCCACCTGACCCGAGGATGAATCATCTTGAGGAACCCGGGCTGGCTTTGGCTTCTCACGTGTGATGGACCTCCAGGAAATCAGGATGACCTTAGAGCAGGCGGGAATGGTCTGGCTCTATTCTGAGAAATGGAGAACTGCCTTGTCCTGGGAATCCTCCCAGAACAAAACATGAACCTAGGATTAAGGGAAAGTAAGTCTCCGGGGCATCGCCTTGTTTGAGAACTGGTATTAGAAGTGGACCCAAAGTGGATACCTAAAGGAGAAGCAGCTTGCCCAGCCCTGAGTTTATCAAGTGAGGGACAGAAGGGGGACCGGAGGCTATTCAAGCCACAGGTAGGGAACTAATACTAAATCCGAGTGACGGCCAGGTTTCTGGACCTCCGCCCAGAGTTCTTCTCACCAGCGGACCCAAAACCAGACTTGTATCTGGCCTGTGATCTCCTACATTTTGTTCCCCAGCCATCAGCACTACATATGATGTCATTCTGTTCTTCTTCCACCAAACGAGTTCCCGTGGCCCCTCGGTGCCTTCCTGTGTGGGTGCCTTCTCTCTCACTATCTGGAACACACATTTCCCTAGGGATACGATGTTATAAACGGTGGTTAGGATCTCAGACAAGCCACCACAACCTGTTTAAGGCTGAGCAGGCCACATGGGGTGGCAGCTCATGGCAAGGCCCCTGAGGCTCACATCCCGGCTCTGGGACTCTGGGCAGCAGACCGAACCTCAGGCCCATTGTGGATCAAAGTTATGACAGCAGCCTTCCACCATCGTGGCAAAGATCACATGTGTTCACATGTGCAAATTGTTTAGAGCCATGCCTGGCACATACAAACACTCAGACTGTGTTAGAGAGAAAGTCTTGGAAGAGCCACCAGAAGGACAGGACTGGCTCTGGACTCCCTGTAAACTTGAACCTTAAGCTGCCACTGAATTTCTTTGACCTCACATCTCTTATATGTAAGTTAAATGGTTAAATTACAAGAATGGTTAAATTACAGAACGGTTAAATTACAAGATCTCTGAGGTCCTTCCAGTTAAAAAACCAAAGAAAGACAATATTGGGAATGTTTTGTGAATGTGTTTTCTGAAATCCCTTATTTCAAAAAAAATCTCTTTTCTTTTCACTTTCTTTTCAGTGATATTGAGAGTGAGAGACCCTAGTTGATCTCAAAGTCCCCGGGGTTTAACGAGTCCCAGTGGCTTCGAGGCACCCTCTCACTCTAGGCTCCACGCCCAGAGCCCATAGTGGGCCCACATGCCCCTTTGTCACCCAGACTCCTGGCACCATGTTGGCAGTCAGGTGTGATCAGCCGCTTCCCCTCCCCCACCGGCCCCTTGTCCAAAACCCTTTAGATTACAAGATCAGGGGAATATCAGAAGTAGTTCTTCAAAAAAAAAAAAAAAAAATAGTGGAGTGTCCTCATGGAGAACAGGTTTCTCCCACCAGTCTCAAGAGAAAACCAGCCTTACCCTTCATTGCTTCTTTCTTCCCATCTGGGTTTTAAGCCATTAAAAGCCCCTTTTCTGCCCCCTGAACTCCTGGATCCATACTGCGCTACATGAACCAGATCAGCTAGAGAATGGCCTGCAAACACACATCTGTTTGCTTGTCCTGAGCAGCCTCCCCATCATGAACCCGAGGAAGGCTGACGACTTGCACATTTGGAGAGCCGGACTGTCTTTGCCTGAAGCCGGTGCTGTGCTCGCTGCCACGGGGGCTCATTAAGCCTGGGAAAAATAACAACACAGCGGCAGACTAACAGACGACAGCGTGAATGATTTAAGCCATTTTCGAAGTCTCAGGGTTAAAAATACATTCTCTTGGCTGTGAGATGGCGTATTGTGATCAAGACTGCTTGGGGACAGGATTTCCATACTTTGTCAGGAGTAGGGGAGGCGAGCAAGAGAGGAAGGATGAAGAGAACAATAATGTGACTCGAGGTTAGCTCTGTGAAAGACCAGCCCGTCGCAAACAGGAGGGCACAGCCTTCCACCCTTCGGAAACAAAGCGTCATCCCCAAACGCCCCTGTCCTTTGAGCGACACCACGTACATCCTTGACCTGTATCCTGAGAAGCTTCATGTAACCATATCATCCCTACCTTTGCTTGGAACCGCTTCTCTAGTTTTTGCTTTTTGTTTTTTTGTTTTTTTTTTTTTTAGATTTTACTTATTTATTTGACAGACAGAGATCACAAGTAGGCAGAGAGGCAGGCAGAGAGAGAGGGGGAAGCAGGCTGCCTGCCAAGCAGAGAGCCCGATGCGGGGCTCGATCCAGAACCCTGGGATCATGACCTGAGCCGAAGGCAGAGGATTTAACCCACTGAGCCACCCAGGCACCCCTTCTCTAGTTTTAATATCCTAAGAGTACATGTCTTCACTTATTAGGTGCTTTCCCTAACTTAAATGAATAAATGCAAGAATGGAATGTTAGACAGGTGGTACAATCAATCTCCTCTCAAGAAAAAAAAAAAAAAGAAAGAAACTGTTTCCTAACTCAGAGCCCATACTCCTGTGCCAGGTGGCTTGGATAGAGACCCATGAAACAATGACTGAAGGGAGTTCAAGTAGGCAAGGCGGGTCCCAGCGTGGGACTATAAAGGCTGGAGTGGCCTGGAAGGGACAGGAGCTACACCCCCAGATTTCAGGGAGACCATTACAGGCATCGAAGGAACATGAGTCCCCTCAACAGGGCCCATTACCAAAGGGGTCCGGCTTTTAGAAACCAGCCCCTACCTACTTGCCCATCTTCTCTCTTCCCACAGAAATCCACCTACATAGTTGTTATAACATTTTAGGAGGGCCATCCACTTATGTGTATGTTTTCTCTCCATCACTCGCCTCCTTGCGTCCTGAACGTTTGGCTCAGGTCTTAGTCCAGAATGGTTCCACATGAGTGGAGCACGAGGAAGGGCAAGCTGGGGGCAGGGAATATTGGTGAGGCATGCAGCGGGTGGGGAGTTTCCAGGAAGCCAGGCTCCCACGAAGAGCCAGAGCTCTAACACAGGAGAGCAATAAAGCGAGAATGACACAGCTTTCCTAATTCTTGGGACACCAGACATGTTACCAAGATGGGATTCAATATCCAGAACATGACAAGGTCCCAACCACTTCAGCTCCCATGGGTAAAAAGGAGGTCTTAGGAAGCTGAAGCATCAGATTACGCAGAGATCTACCAATAGTGGAAAACGACCTGATTAGCATGAGTTATAATGTTCCTAACCCAGAAGTGTACATATATGCCTCATGCTTTGGATCAAGTATTGGTCTTGGACTTACAGGCCAATAAGGAGCTATCCTTGGAGATCATGTGGCCCCAGCTGCAGCAGAGGGAAATCCAAGCAGGGAATACGGATGCTGAATTTTTCCCTCCTCTGTCTCAAAGGAAAGGGCACTCTCCTTCGTAGCTGGAGAACATCGAGTTGGAAGGACAATCAGTAAGCTATCACCATCCCCAACGGACTTGTGATTTGCTTACAGGAACACACTGCAACGAAAACACTGGCCATTGACATTATTGGGGAAAAAACACAGCCTTAAAAATGTATTGTTGGACTATCTGGAATTCTAAGTAAAAATTCCAGGAAACCAATGGGCTTCTGAGAAAAGTGCATGAAGCGATGAAGACAATGTGTCATCCCCTTGGGAAAGCCTCGTTCCTCAAAGCTGGCCTTCCTCAAAGGAGGTCACGAACGGAGCATGAGAACTAAATTCACATCTGAACCCCGTCTCCAGCAGCCTTTCAGTCCTCAGATTTACTGGAGGATAAATCTCTGCCCCTGCCTTGAAATCCAAAGAGCTTCCTTTCCCTTTTGTTCCCCTTGGCTTTCCTCCTACTGTGTGTAAAAGTGGTCTCACTCTCTCAGCTCGCTCTGTGGTCTGATCTCCGAACATTCAGACTCAAAGGTAACCACTGAAACTGGGTCAGGTACAGACAGGAGGGCCTGCGACCGATCACCAAGTTTAGAAAAATTGTGAGTTGCAACAGCTCCATCTCCAGACCCAGCTGATCCACACCATGACACAGAAGCTGCTGGAACCAAGGGATGCGTGGTAAAGACAGACTTCCGGTAAAAGCTTTGTGCCCCACCCACCATCGTACCTGATGTTGTTAATCCTTGATCTCGCATTCTGAATTTGACTATCCTAAATTTTTTTTTTTAAGATTTTAATTATTGCTTTGTCAGAGAGAGAGCACAAGCAGGGGAACTACAGTCAGAGAAAGAAGCAGGCTCCCCACCAAGCAAGGAGCCCGATGCGGGACTCAATCCCAGGACCCTGAGATCATGACCTGAGCTGAAGGCAGACGCTATCTGAGCCACCCAGGCGTCCCCTGGATTTCATATTTTGGACTTCATGTGGACAACACACTGGTGCTTTTTATGGGTTTGGAATGTAGAGACATCTAGTACCCCAAAGGTATTAATTTGCTCATCCCTAAAGGAACAATTCCTGTTCTCCTAAGTCCTTCCACGAGCTGGGTTTGTAGAAGAGATTTTACCCTCAGTAAGTGAACTGACAACAACAACCCAGGGTTGGGAATGTTCTTGGAAGGGGGATAATGGATTCCCTGCAGAACACACAGACCCGGTGCTGCCAGTCCCTGCGGCAGCAGCCGGCACAGCCAGCCATCACTGCCGGCTTCTTGGGGGTCAGGGATCGCATCCGCTTCCCGAGGCTGCTGGAACAGTGTACCACGAGGGCCACTGAAAACAACAGAAACATGCTGTTTCACAGTTCCCGCAGCCGGACGTTCCAACTCATGGTGTGGTGGGATGGGTTCCTTCTGGAGGCTCTTCAGGAGAGCCCGTCCCCCGCCTCCCTCCTAGCTCCTGGCAGTTGCCAGCAACCCTTGGTTTACAAATGCATCACACCAATCCACTAATTGCAGCCTCCCCCTCTGGGTGTCTCTGGGCCTCAAGTCTCCCTCTCCTTTCTCTTGTAAGAATGCCAGTCACTGGATCGTTCAGGGTCTCCCCTAAATCCAAGACAATCCCATCTCCAGATACTTAAATTAATGACGTCTTCAAAGACCCAGTTTCCAAATAAGTTCACATTCACAGGTACCAGGGATTAAAATTTGGAAATATCTTTGCTGGGCCGGGGGGGGGGCAGTTTACCGTGTTTCAGGTATAACAGGAGGCACTTCTCTTTGTGTTATCTCACTGATGGGGCAAACCTTTGGGGTCATCTTGTCCCACAACCCACGAACATTCTCGGCACTCGGCCGGCCACCAGCCATTCAGCGGCAGTTTGACGATCTCCCGAGCGAGGGGACTCTCAACTCTGGTGGCAGCCATGCCAGCTTCAGATGGCTCTAGTGCTCCAAAGATCTTCCTAGATGCCCCGTCTCACCACTGAGTTGCTAATTCTGTAAGGAATGAGGCCAGAGCGGTACGTGACCTGGTTAAGGTTGTGCAGAGTGAGCTGGGATCTAGGCTCCGCACCTTCTTACCTACCCCGAACCTTCCTACCTAGAGGCAAAGCTGCCAGACAAGTTCCCCATAAAGATGAACCTTGAAGTCCGGAATAACCTTGCCGTGTATGATGTCATCCCTACCCACCTTTTCCATAAGACAAATGTTGAACCACCTGGTGCCACAGCCCAGACATCAGAGCAGAAGAATCATTAAAAACAAGACCAAAAAAACGCTGTTGCAAAAGTTGTCATATCCACAGAGCGGTTGCTTTTTCCTTCTGCTTGGCCACAGACATCCTCATGCGCGTCCCCATGAGGAAAATGAGGATTCCCAATGTCACCCCTTCTCTTTCCTCCTTTGGACAGTTCACATTATTTTCCTCATGTCACCCACACACGCCGCTGCACATCACACAAACGTTTGCCATCCATTTTCCAGGGGAAATATTTCTGTCCCAGAGCTGTGGGGCTCGCACATGTCATCTTTGACAGAAACGCTCCTTACTCTTCCGGCTCCCACACGTGAACAAACCCACAACCTCACTTGTGTGTACAGCTGCGTGTGCCCCGCTGTGAAGGCTCCAGGCACGCCACGAGTGGGCACTCCCTGCGGGGACAGATGGCCCCACGGGAGCTAAGCCTTCCCTCTGTTTCTTCTCCTGGTGCTTTCCTTCTTTTTTTTTTTTTTTTAAGATTTTATTTATTTATTTGAGAGAGATCACAAGTAGGCAGAGAGACAGGTGGAGGGGGGGAAGCAGGCTCCCTGCTGAGCAGAGAGCCCAATGTGGGGCTCGATCCCAGGACCCCGAGATCATGACCTGAGTGGAAGGCAGAGGCTTTAACCCACTGAGCCACCCAAGGTGTCCTGGTGCTTTCCTTTGATTGACTGCTGCCCTTCCTCACCCGGGGGGAGAAAGGCCATCTTTGTCGCTTTTCATGTATTTACTTGACAAGCTCCTTAAATTCTGTGACTGAATTGTTATTGAGCTTTCAGAGAAAATAAAGAGACAGCAAAGGAAGCAACGCTTCAGCTCAGAATACAGGAGAGAACAGGTAAAGGGACACGGGCAGGACTTGTCCAATGACTACCAGTGAATGCTCAGATCTAGAACTTGGGAAACCAAACACCTACCCCCTCAGCTCCTTTCGAGCCTGCTCTCGTGGGAACGGTGCCCTTGGTGCAAAGACAAAGCAGAATTCTCATTCCTAGCTCCCGGGCTTCTCCAGTTTGCACCTTCTGACACCCTATCTGAAGTCACCGTAGGAAGACCTCGTAAGCCAAAGCCAATGGCCAATACCCTTTCCACACTGACACAGTGCTGGAAATACATCCTGACCCAACCCGCACCGGCCCCAGAGATGCTCTGTTGGGTGCAAGCCCAAGAAACAGCCCGAACAGGCTCTCCACGGGGTGAGTCTGGAAGGGTGTGTGGAGTTGGTGTAAAGCTGATCACTGAAGAAAAACATACCAGGTGAGGTGATGTCTACAGCAGTCACTGCTAAGGGCTCCTTCCAAGGCCCCAAAGCAAAACACTGCAGGAGGAAAGAAAGATGAGGCCAAATTTTCAATCAGAAGTTGGAGCTGCCAACGCCCTTGAACACCTGGTGTCCGGGGCGGGGGGGACGGAAGAAGGGGCCCCAGGAAACCAGAGCTCAGGAGCGCCATGCAGTCACCTGCTGGCTTCATAGTGGAGGCAGTGTAGGTAGATGAATACCATCTTGGCTTTTGTAAAAAAAATAAATAAATACTGCATTTCCTCAAGCTGGGAGTTGGTGACTTGAGTCCTGGGTGCCACTCAGGTGATGTTTTGCGAGCTGCTTTTCTGAGGAGGCTGGAAGCACAAAAGGTGATCTGGAAAACGCATCCCAGCTGAGGGCTGGGCTCAGGGGGGCTTGAAAGGCATCTCCGAGGAAATTCTGAAGGGAGGGACCTCCAGGGTTGTCCTAGCTGACCTGGGGTCCCCTCCTGCCTCCATTCCCCGCTTGCGTGTCACTTCTAGACCCTGTGTTCTTTCCAGAAGCATAATCTCACAGGCCGACATGTGGCTGTGTGTCAGGAAGGCTACTCAGTCTGGAATGAGGATGTCCTGAGGCCAACCCTAGTTCTGCCCAGACTAGACTCACTTCTGGGTAAAGTAAGCCTCTGTGCTTCCCATGCCTCACCTGTGAGAATGGATCATAGTGAAACAGGCCTCCGGGGCTCAGTGTAAGGATTAAAGGCAACCCTACATGGGAAAACCTGAGGCTTGTGCACAGAACACAGTAAGTGCTTAATAAAAGTCAGTAATTGTTGCTATCTTTGTGCCACCAAAGCTTCACCCCGGCTCCACAGCTAAGTCTAGCTGAGGACCTGCCCTGTGCTAGAAGTCGCCAAAGCAGGAGCTGTAGCTCTATTCTTTCCTTCACCTCTTTAGGTGACCCCATTGAAGAAGAGGTCAAAAGACAAAATTCTTTTATCATAGAGGAGGAAACTGAAGTTGAGGTTACGTCAGTGCTTTGCCCAAAGTGAGTGGCAAAGCCAGGGTTCACCCAAGTCCCTGTGCCTCAGACACAAACTTCTAGGTGGCCACACTCAACTGCCCTCGATCAGGTAAGAAAAATCTATCAAGTGGCTTTCTCTGGGTGGGTGGCAGGAAATGCAAGAGAGGTCATTTGAAATGGAGACAAGTAGCCGGTGAGGATCCCAACTTTTTTCTTTAACGTGACCCTTCGAAGAATCCAGTCATGCTATTATTTTCTCTGCAAACACCTTAATAAACATTAATGTACCAGAAAAAGTGGGGGAGAAGCAAATCAAAAAGAAAGGTCAACAGTTGCACGGCCCTTCCCCCACTGAGAGCCAATGGCTGTTGACTCACAAAGTCGGAGGAAGCAACTGCTACGGCACCCGCAATGTTCTGAACAGTGTTCTGCACATGCCGCACTGTGCTCAAAGTCACCGAACAGCCAGGATGTCCACACGCACGTTGTATGTGGCAATCCCAAGTTCAACTGCTGTCCATGACGCCCCAAGCTAAGGCCCAAGAAAGGAAGGTTGTGCCCAGGCCGTGGTTTTCAACAGGTAGAAATACCCGATAAAATAAAAGACAGGGTGCCCAGTTAATTTGATATCAGATGAACAATGAATAATTTTTAATATAAGTCCATTCCAAAACTGGGTATATACTTATCCTAACAAAAAATCATTCCTAGGCAATAGGGTTCACAGCAGCATTATACACAACAGGCAAAAGGGATAAACAACCCTACCGGTAAATGGATAAACGAACCGTGGTCTCTCCTTACAATGGAATATTATTCAGCCTTAAAAAGAAAGGAAGTTCTGATCCAGGCTACAACATGGATGACCCTCAAGGACATAATGGTGAGGGAAATAAGCCAGTCCCAAAAGGACAAATACTGAGGGCACCTGGGTGGCTCAGCGGGTTAAGCCTCTGCCTTCAGCTCAGGTCATGATCTCAGGGTCCTGGGATCGAGCCCCTCATCGGGCTCTCTGCTCAGCGGGGAGCCTGCTCCTCTCTCTCTCTGCCTGCCTCTCTGTCTGTCAAATAAATAAGTAAAATCTTAAAAAAAAAAAAAAAAGGACAAATACTATAGGATTTCACTTACACGGGGCTCCTAGGGGAGTCAAATTCATAGAGACAGAAAGTGGAATGGTGGTTGCCAGGAGCCAGGGAGGTAGAGATGGGAAGGAAGGGGAATATACTCTTTCATGGGCGCAGAGTTTCAGTCTAAGAAGATGAAAAATTTCTGGGGATGGATGGTGGTGATGGTTGCCCGACAAGGGAGTGTACTCAATGCCGCCAAACTGTACCCTTAAAAATGGTGAAAAATAGCAAATTTTATGTCATGTGTATTTAACCACAATAAAAAAAAATGTACAGTTGACTTGAAATTCAAGGGTGTGGTGCGTAAACAATGAGTCTTGGAACAGTGAAAAAATAAAATTAAATTTTAAAAACAGTAACAACCAAAAAAATTAACTAAATTTAATTTAATTTTAAAATATTTAAATTCAAATTTAACTGGGCGTCCTGTGTTTGCATTTGCTAACTCTGGCAGCCCCATCCCCAGGGACATTTGGCAAGGGACGTAAGGGACGTTTTTGATCGTCATGACTGTGGAGAGGATGCTACTGGCATTTAATAGAGGCCAGCGATGCGGCTCAACATTTTACGGGGCTAGATGGCCCTAGATGACAGGAACGATCTGGTGAGGAAGGTCCACAGTGCGAGGCTGAGAAACTCTGCCCCTGAAGGAGACGCAGGGAAACCCTCACACATCATGCCCCGGGGCCTGGAAATGTCAACCCCAGCCACATCCCAAACAACAGACGGCCTTGGGGAGACAAAAATACTCCTGTCCTATCTGCAGTAAGGCCTACCTAAAAATTATTTGTGATCACTTTGCACATCATTTTCATACACGAAAGTCTGGTTGCAAAAGAGACTACAATCGGTCTCGTGCATTTTCAAAAACAGACCCCCTTACAGAGTTCATCCTGACTCATTCCAATGAAGGTGAAGAGATCTCTCTGTCTGGTATCAGCGTCCGAAAGTTTGGTGAGGTACTTTAGCCACAAAAACAAAATTAGGAGGTTGGCTGAGAATGAACTCAGAGCAAATCCCCATCGCAAAGTTCCAAACATAGGCTAGAGGACAGTCACGTAGCCCACTGTGACAAAAACACCCAAGTGCAGAGCCTGCGTGCTGGACAGAAGCTTGGCTCTCCCCATTTAACCTGAAATTGACTTGCTAACCCTTATAAGCATACGAAGAACAGGAAATCCACCAAGAACTTGAAAACAAGCACGGCAGAGTCTCAAGCACATTTTTCACTATTATTGAGGAGAACACAAAAGGATGGTGTTTTATTAATGATGAATTAAGAATCAAAGACAAAGTAGCAGCTCATTGTCAGAGCTGTCTTAAGAATAACAACAAAACAAGATTAGTACCACTGAGCTGTGTATAAATTACACTCAGGATCCATCAAGAAAATCATCCAGTGAGGGGGGAAGAAATGGTACTTCCTGCTTCTTGAAAACCATCAAGATTCATCCATCAACAAAGACTTTCAGCACAACCAAAGGGGAACTAAACTAAATGTCATATAAGGTAAACACTAGGATGAGAAGATCTTTAACATTGAGGGGCTTTATGGAAAGTTATACCAGGGGGAAAAAAAAACAAAACTGCCCAGAGAACAGAATGTAGAAAACATATAAATAAGAAAGGAAATCTATAACCAAAATTAGTCACAATGGGACAGCTGTGACTGAGGTTTCCGGAGGACGAGCTGGTGCACACCACCTCCTGGATATGGAATTTGGCTTTTGTCTCCTTCTTGCTGCTCCTCTTTTTCCTTCCCTCCCAAAATGTCTCTTCCTTCCTGCTGACCTAGGGTCTCACAGACCTTGCAAGCATTCACAGAGCCATTAAAATATTTCTATATCAAGGAAACCTCAGACCCAAAGAGAGAGATTTCTCCTAACTGAGGGTCCTACAGGATAATTATAGGTGAAATACAAACTTGGGTTTTACAGATGCTGTATTCCAAAATAACACCAGCTCTGTACCACTCACTTACAAATGCACGTATAACATAGATGTGCATGCATAGAGGCACTGTGAGGGCTATGAGCTCACTTAATTGATACGCAACCTTCAAACAGCTCCCGGGACCTGGAACCCAACCCAGAAGGAGGAACTGAATCAGAACAGTCCCTTTGGAACCAACCAGGGAGGTCAGAGTTTCCGTGAACATTGCTGGCGGGCTACCACTCAGCATTTTTTCTTGCCACACATAAAGATATAAACCATCCTGCTCCTCTCATTTCTAAGGTCCTAACGGATGAAAACAAGCAGATTAAAAAGGAAAGAGCTGAAATAGACAGGAACATTGCTTGCACAAATATAGCTGGTAGCCTGGATGGGGGAGAGAGGGGAGCAGAAGGAAAATGACAAAGAGAAGATGCAACTCCAAATTCAATGGCAGTCCCCCTGGCCATTGAATGACAGGGCCGGAGGCCATGCAGCACTCCACAGACCCTGAGGCTGTGCGGACAGTCATGATCTTGGAGTCCCGTATTTCAGTTCCAGTTCTAATTTTTGCTGTTAGAAGTATGAGCACAGAGACCTTCACCTCTTTGAATCTTAGCTTCTTGGATCATAAAATGAAGATAATCACGTCGCCCTTCCTGATCTTTTAAATATGAACACATTCTGAGAATTAAAGTGTGATTATATATACAATTGAAGATTATTTCACTAATAATTAGTAAACATAATATTAACCCTAAGGCATCAAGAAGAGGTTAAATTCCTGTCTGTGTCTGGAAATCAAATGCTCTTTTATAGCCATGCAGGAAGGTTGAAGGGGAGGCTTATCTTTCTGGGGTCAGCCACTGTGCCCTCCACCTGCCCTCTCCCACCCCAACTCCTGCCCCATCCCCAGCTTCCTTAGCTTGCAGCATGCTGGAGGAGAAAGCCTTCAAGACCAGGAGTAGGAGGAAACACATTCATCCCTGGTGTTACCTCTTCTTGCATAATCTCAGGAAAGGGAACAAAAATTCTTTATCTCAATTTTCCTCATTATAAAAACGCCTGTCAGGGCACCTGGGTGCCTCATTGAGTTGAGAGTCTGACTTCAGCTCAGGTCATGATCTCAGGGGTCCTGGGATGGGCCCCCCACGCAGTGGGGTATCTGTTTGTCCCTCTGCTCCTCCCCCAGCTCGTGGCCCTCTCTCTCTTTCTCTGTCAAATAAATAAATAAATAAAAATCTTAAAAAACAAAACAAAGGAGCACTTGGGTGGCTCAGTGGGTTAAGCCTCTGCCTTCGGCTCAGGTCATGATCTCAGGGTCCTGGGATCAAGCCCCGCATTGGGCTCTCTGCTCAGCGGGGAGTCTGCTTCCCCCTCTCTCTCTGCCTGCCTCTCTGCCTACTTGTGATCTTTGTCTTCCAAATAAATAAATAAAATCTTTTAAAAAACAAAACCACATTTCTATGGGCCACGAGGTTGAAGCCACATGTGAAGAAGCAAGAAAGCAGCAGTGTGCTGTGCATGAACCTGTGAGGTGCCATGACAGGGCTGGAACTGCCAACCTGGGCATAATGTGAGAAAGCCAACAAGTCAGGCCTATTGGAAGAACTATAATTAATGATTATTTGGGATTTTCTGTCTAGTTGAACCTAATGCCAACTCACGGAAGGTCAGAAACAAGTGGGAGAGAAGAGACAGCTTGAGGTGGGTATTTTGTCAAGGTAACAACACTTCCTCTTTAGAGAGAAAAACCTACAGAATCTTACTAGAGAGAACAGAAATGTTTCCCAACTACCAGCCCCTTGGTGCCTTATCTGTGCCAGTCTTCTCTCCCCTCTTCTGCAGCCAAGCCGGCCTCCTGACCACCACCAGAATCCTATGCACAGTACTCACACTCCACCTTCTCTCTCCCTTGACAGGCCTCCTTTTGCCTTTGGCCATATCTGCTTCTCTGGAAACCTGACACAGAGATACAGTGAGCCTGTAGCAGCAACCCATTCTCCTCTGTTGTCCTGCTCTCAAGAAGCCACCCATCCCCCCCCAGGCCAAGATGAGGACAAGAAAAATAGCTTGTGTCCCCTGTAATCACAGAGGCAGGTGTGCCACCCAAGACAACCAGAGCCCTCCTGAGACTGACATGCAGGATCTGAAAGGAAAAAGGTTCCTCTCTGTGGTGGGAACCCTAAGGCAGGGGATGTAAATCGGGCCAAAGGCTGCCCTGACAGCCATTTTCCTTGTCACGTGGTATGACATGGTTGAGGCAAAGCAGAGCTGTGACAAAGACCACCTGTGACCCACTCAATAGCTATTCTCCCATCATAACCAAGCTCTCACTGGGGACGGCAATGTCCTTGGCTAAAATCAAATAAACTAAAAACAAAACAAAAAAAACACAACGCAAGAAAAACTCTATTTCGGATTCTCTTGCAGATTGAACTACTGAAGAACACAGTAGTGACCAATGGGATATAAGAAATGAGCCACTGGTTGGGCCTATTAGCAAGCTATTCGCTAGAGAAATAGACTTATTGGGTTTACACCTCTTGCCCACTATCTTCTCTCCGCCCAGAACACAGAGCTGATGCTAGAAGATGGGCAGCCATATTGTGACTACCAGGAGACAAGCCAGGCTAAAGACGCCTGAGGGCAAACATAGAAGGATCCAGGTTCTCAGGAAATCTCCACACTGACTCTGGGCTCCAGGCTTCTTGCTGCAAGAGAAAAGTAAATCCTCCAATTTTTTTAAGCCAGGATAGGGAGGCTATCGTCACTTACAGCCGTATGAACTTTCTAACTGATACAGAAATTGTTCCCTAGAAGTAAGAGGTTACAAGAAAAAGACTCAAAATGGGAAATTGGTAGAGTAGAAAGATGGAGCTTTGGATATGTGGTGGGAAATCCTGTATCTTGAGTGGTGAGAATGAGACGAGCTATCATCTGGTGTATCTTGGAAATGCTATCTGTCCAAAGAAATGATGTTGAGGAACACAACAGGAAGAATTGGGAGTATGGGCATCTGCTGGCTCCTTCTTGACACACAAAAGGGGGATAAACTCACATGATTGCCAGTGCCTAGGACACATTTAAGAAGGTGCCAACCCTTGGGTGCTGACCCTGTACCTGCACAGCCCTGAGAGTGATGTCCCCTTAAATTCTTTGTTCTAGCAGCTTCCATGCCTCACACTCATCCTAGCCCTGCCCTGCTGCAAGCAGAGAAGAAAGGATGCAAATGTAGCTCTTCCAGAAAAATCCCTCTGTCCAAAGCTTGCAAGACAAGGTAATCAGGAGTCCCATAATTTGAAGCCATTCATGGCTGAAAAGCCAATTTCTTCTCTACCCCAAAGTAAAGCATTAATAAATGTTAGCCATAAAATGACAGCCTTAGCAAGAGATAACGCTGGTGTCACACCAACCATAGGGGCAAGCTTCCTACCAAAAATGGGAGGACTTGGGGGACTGACAAAAGCACAGAAGTAAAAGACAAGATCCTTCAGGCACAAGAAACTACTTCCAGATAAAATGTTTAAATACAGTTGTTCATTCATGGGACTGACTGGAAGGAAATAAAACAGAAGCCCACCACTTTTTTTTCTATTTGTGCTTCCTCTTTTCTTCCCAAATACATACACAGCTCCTGTTTGCCTTCAGGGAGCCAAATATAGTTAATAAACATGACCACGATATCCGCCAAAAAGCATGGTGGAAAATAACACCAAGGCACCATCTACCTCAACGAGCTTTAGAGACCTGGCTTATCCATTGCAAAGCTCGAGGAAGTACATCTCTACCACAACAGCCTAGCTCAGACCAAAGTCAGTGGTTATTTTGTTTTGCTTTGTTTTTGTCCTTGTGTTTCACGTACCAACATCCCTAGGGAGGGCCCACATTCATCTTGACCTCAACCCATATCCCAACTGGAGGAGGAAACAGGACCCTGGAATATTTCAAGATTTCCAAACCCACACACACATGTGAGAGCATTTAGTAGCAGTAGGGATGCTAACCTCAAGAACAGGCCAAATAATTAAGCATGGTACCTGAGTTTCCTTTACTGATTCATGGATCAAAATTCATGCCCTCCATGAATTTATTTTAAACAAACACAAGTCTCAGGAAAGTTGCAAATACAGTATAAAGAATGTTTTGTTTTGTTTTGTTTTTGTCCTGAGCAATCTGAGAATTATCACGGCTGACCAGATGCCCCAAGTTTCCTGACTAGTTTGGTGGTATTTTCCTACCAACAAGGATGTGACTTATATAACTACAAGACAACTACCAAATTAGGAAATTAACACTGGTAGATTACTATCATCCATTCTCAAGCTTCAACAAAATTTTACCAATTGTCCCAATAATTTTTTTGTGTGTGACAAAAGCCTTTCTTACCCCCTTGGGTAGCACAGCACAGGGTTCTGATGTCTCTTTAGCCTCCTTCAATATGAAATGGCTCTTCGGTCTCCCCTTGACTTTCATGACCGTGGCACTTCTGAGGACTGTAGGCCAGTTATTCTGCAGAAGGTCACTAGTTTGATTTTGTCTGGTGTCTCCTTGTGAGTAGCTTCTGGTCTGCATTTTGAGTAGGAATATCAGATTTGAGGCCACGTTCTTCTCATTGCTTCCTATCAAGCGGCACAAGACTTAGGAGTTTTCTGATGATGTTAACTGTGATCACTTGAACGAGATGGTGCCTGCCAGACTTTTCCACTCTAAAGCTATTCTTTTCATCTTTGTATTTAATAAGTATTCAAAGGGAATATCATTGAAACTATGGAAATACCCCATTCCTCCAGAAACTTTTCAGTGTATTTATTTGTCTGTATGTGGACTCATTGTTTTCCATTTTATCCTTGGGTTTGGTCCACTGGTACCATCTTTATTTAAACTGATGCTCAAATTGTGGTCTGTTTGGCTGGAGATAGCAGGAGGAGGGAGTACGCAAAGTGAATTCTGGGTCCTTTTGTCCCACCACTGGTTTTCTACTGAAAACCCTGAGATGGTTTCCCACTTAATCAGAAAGGTTATAACATCCTATTCTACAGTCCTATGTGATCTGTCCCTTCTTTCCTCCCTGTCCTCACCTCCCACCATCCTCCCCTCACTGAGTTTCTTCCACACAGGTCTCCCGGCAACTTCTCAGATGCCCAACATGCTCAGACCTCAGGGTGTTGGCTGTTTCCTCTGCCTGGAAAATCCCTCCCCAGAATCCAGACCGCTGTTCTATTCCTTTAATTTGGGTCTCTACTCAACTATCACCTTATCAGAAAGGCCTTCCCTAACCAAACAGTCTAAAATAGAAACACACACACACACACACACACACACACACACACACACACATACCACTCCTGTGCCTTGAGGTTGGTTTTGCTTCTTAGTAATTAACATCAGTCACATATTAGATAATTATTGTTTATCTATCTTCCTCCACCTCAAGCTATAATACTGTAGGCCTCATGAGTATAACTGGCTGAGCTGTGTGCCCCAAAAAGATATGTTGAAGTCCTGACCCCAGGATCTGTGAGGATGACCTCATTTGAAAATGAGGTTTCTGTATGTATAATTAGTTAAGTTACAGTGAGTCCACACTAGGTCAACGTGGGCCTAAATCCAATGACCTATGTCCTGATCAGGGGGAGGGCTGCCTGGGTGGCTCAGTCAGTTAAGCATCTGCCTTCAGCTTGGGTCGTGATCTCAGGGTCCTGGGATCCAATCCCACATCAGGTTTCCTGCTTCTCTTTCTCCCTCTGCCCCTCCCCCACTCATGCATGTTCTCTCTCTCTCTCAGATGAATAAATTTACAAAAAAAGAAGAGGAAGGGACACACAAAGACACACAGATACACAGGGAAGAAGACTGCGTAGAAACAGAGACAGAGATTAAAGTGGCATCCATCAACCAAAGAATGCCAAGGATTGCCTACAACCACCAGAAACTAGGATGAGGCAGGGAAAGTTTTTATCCCAGAGCCTTCAGAGAGAGCAAGGCCCTGCTGACACCTTGATTTCAGACGTCCAGCCTCCAGAACTATGCGAGAATAAATTTCTCTTTCTGGTAATTTGTTAAGAACAACTCTAGGAATCTAGGGTAGCTGTATTTGATCATCATTGTGCCTCCAACTGCTTAGAACAGTGCCTGGTACCTACGAGGCAAGAAGGAAGTAACTGCTGTATGAAGAAGCGAACAACTTTCAAAACCGCCCTGTCACTCATCAACTCCATCAACTGCTCCAGGACCACCGCTAACCTAGATGGTGCCTACATCTAGCATTTGTGCAAAACAGAAAGAGGTGTCCTTCTTCAAGACACTTCACTTCTTTTGTTGAAAAGTTTCCATAATATAGTAGCTTTATCAGGACAAGACCTAATACACATAATATATGTAATATGATTAATAACTAAAATAACATGATAAGGGTAATAAATAGTCAGTGTGACCAGGATTGCATGAGATGTGACCAGGATTGCATGAGACCAGGATTGCATGAGATTGCATGAGATTGCTCCTGTTCACTGTAAAGCCCGAACAGCCATACACAGTAGCCCTGATTTAGGTCAATCACACTCTGTCAGTTACTTAGGGTGGAAGTAGAATTCAAATAGAACATACAGGGCTAAGAGAACAAGAAGCCACACCCTCTCTTCTCTTTTATCGGTGAGACAAAATAAACATGGGATAAACTATGAGTAGTATTAAAGCAACATACTGTGGGATTAAATACATGATACGGTTTGGAAAATAAATGCACAGTTGAGCCAGAATAAAAGGATCGGGTGACGGCATCATCGCCCTGGGGTCAGAGGAAGAAAAAAACACTATTCATCAGTGTCCACCGTGTGCCAGACAAACCTGATTCCATTCAAGGATCACGGAGCTCAACGAGCTAAAGATTTACAACACTGGTACCAGTGTTCTTGCTGGTGAAAAGCAGTAAGGCTTAGTAACCTGCCCCAAATCGGGTAGCTAGGAAGTAGCAAACACTGAGATATGAATCTGGATCCAACTGGCTACAAAGCCTGCACTTGTCATGCATCCAGCCACCATCTTTGAGCAAGTTTTAAGGAAATTATGAACAAGCAAAATCAGTGAAATGGGAGTTTTTCCAAATTAAGTCTACACAACTTTCAGTTCTGAATAAGCACAATACATTGACAAATGAATGGATAAAGAACTATCCATCTGCGTGCGCGCACACAGACACACACACACACACACACACACACACACAGAGGAATATTACTGAGGCATCAAAAATGAAATCTGTCATTTGCAATGATGTGGATGGAACGAGACAGTGTTATGCTAAGCAAAATAAGTCAATCAGAGCAAGAAAATTATATGCTTTCACTCGTATGTGGAAGTTCAGAAACGAGACAGAGGTTAATAGGAGAAAGGGAGAGAAGAATAAGGTAAGTGAAATTAGAGAGGGAGACAAACCAAAAGAGACTCTCAACCACAGGAAACAAACTGAGGGTTGCTGGAGGGGAGAAGGAGGGAAGGATGGGGTAATTGGTTGATGGGCATTAAGGAGGGGACTTGATGGAATGAGTACTGGGTGTTACATTCAAGTGACGAATCACTAAACTATCTCTGAAAATAATAATACACCATATGTTAATTAATTGAATTTAAAATAACGAATCCATATGTGGGAAAAATAAATAAGAATCATAATGTATAGATAGGCTTTTCTGTGTACGAATTATCTTCATATACTGTATCTAAATAAATTTTGCAAATTCGTTTTTACCTGACAGCCAGCATGAAGACAGCCGGCTAATTGCAAAAGGATGGGTTCTTGGCATGGCTTAATGCGCACCATTGTAAGTAATAAAATCTGAGAACAATTTTGGCATTTGCTACCAGTCGGTTCACTCAAAACCACTCCAGTCCCCACCAAACACATTTTCCTCTGCAACAGAGAGTTAAAGAAAAGGACAATGCCCATAAACCCTAGTCAGGAAGGTCCTGCCAGTGGTTGGCTTCCGCCCATGGTCACACCCATGGCACCAGGAAGTGAGGAGGCATATCCCGAGGCAGCAGTCCCAGGCTCTTCTAGCAGCACGGTCAGAGGTGTCTAGCATTCGTGAAGCAGTTTGGGCATAATACTCTCTGCCCGACGTGTGGCTCTGCAAGGTTCAAGCAGCAGCGGGCAGTGGCACGTGGCAGACACCACGCTTCAGCATGGTGAGGCTGCACAGAGTCCGCGGCCATATCACTTCCGGGTGTGAAGCATCCAAGTTCGGTTCTCCGGACCTCATCAGAATTCACAGCACACTAACATCCTCTAAGAAGTCTCCTCATTGCCATTATTTAACATTTACTGGGGATCGAAGTCATGAGCCGGAGTACACTGTGTTGCCCGCGTCTAAGAAAATGTATCTATATTTAAAATTCTTCCACTTACATACTTGGATAAAGGAAAGAAGAATGGCTCTGAATTTCATCGGGAATTACCGTAGGCCTAGAAAACCATTTTTCTAGGTTTGTCTCGTTGTCTGTCCACCCTACCCTTCAACTCTCACCCCAAGAGACCAGCAATAACATCCATGAACAAAATAAACTCATCTGGCATGCACAGTCTTTCCCATTTTTGCAGAAGTGACTCTCTGCAAGTCTTTACGAAAAGCCCTTGATTCCGTCCCTAAGAAAACAACAAAAGAATGTGGCTGTAGAGGAAGAGAATGGATCCCAAAGCCATAATTCTTTACCTGGTCATATTACCAGGTGATGCTGGGTAAGTCATTTAGCAAACTAATGCCTCCAAGGCACACCCCTTGTCTTATTTCTGAAAGACATAAATGAAAGATCTATTACTAAAGCATGGAGGCCAATGAGAAGTATAATTTCTAGCCTTCTCTCAGTTATCTGACTGTACCCACTGGTGCTGGAGATAACACTTGTTTCCAACAGACCAGAGGCAGTATTTTCCCCTGTGTGGCAAATGTGTGCTAGCCTGCCCGTGGACAATGTGAATGTGAGCTAGCATTTTTAGGAAGTTGAGTGTTAGCTGCTGATGACCATCTTGCATCATGGGGCAAGGAGGAAGACAAAGATTTACCATAGTCCCTGATGAAAACAGATGCAAAAGGCAGCCTGGGCAAGAGACACTTAAATCCCAAACACAGGCTGGACTATTTGGAGGAACGCATCTTACGTTAATGCTGTAATAAATTTTTAAAAATTTATTTTCATTGCAGAGCTTCAAAAGCTTTTACCCTAGGAATAAAATCTTTATCCTGGAGATACTAAAATCACTTACATTCCTGTATAAATCATGAAAATCCAATAAATCTAGTCTTATATATAATGTATCTATTTGGGGAAGCAGGAGAGGAGTAGGAAGTACAAAATAACACAGAATGGGAAGTCTCTACATTTGGCCACTGTAGGCAAACTTATTTGGTACAAAAAGTACTTTTCTCTTTTATTGGAAATTACTGGAACATATGACAAACTCAACAGAAAACAATAATCAAATGTTCATGCTTAGATGCTAAAAATAAACCAGGGTGATTGTGATTTTTTTATCTCTAATTTCAGCACTAATGATGATGATTATTAAAATATATGTATAAAGAAATCAAAACTCAGGCTTTGAAAGGGAAGGGAGCAAAGATCTAACCAAATACTTCCTCCTGTAAGAGTAATTCTGTCCTCAAAATTAATCAGACCACCCAGATGCAGCATTTTAATTAGGTAAAACCTACAGCCATGTTGAATAATGAAAGGAAAGGCACAGATCAAGGGGTAGACAAGATCCCCATACACAGTTCCATTTTCCCAAAGTTCTATCACTACTGATGGAGTCAAGGGGGTCAACGCAGGAACCTGGAAGTAGGTCAGGGGCCCCATCACCTAAAAGTGGTGGTTCTCAAAATGTGGTCCCAGACCAGCAGCATCAATATCTCCTGGGAATTTCTTAGAGACATACATCCTCGTATACCTGTGGGGTCAGAAACTCTGAGGGCCCAGCAATCTGCATCTAACAAGCCCACCCGGTGATTCTGATGCACACTATAGTTTAAGAACCACTGCCCAGGGGCACCTGGGTGGCTCAGTGGGTTAAGCCGCTGCCTTTGGCTCAGGTCATGATCTCAGGGTTCTGGGATCGAGTCCCGCATCAGGCTCTCTGCTCAGCGGGGAGCCTGCTTCCCTCTCTCTCTCTCTCTGCCTGCCTCTGTCTACTGTGATCTCTCTGTCAAATAAATAAATAAAATCTTAAAAAAAAAAAAAAAAAAAGAACCACTGCCCAAGAGCTTCAGCTCTCTGAAAAATGTCGGTGGAATTTTGATCGGAATGGCAATGAAGGTATAGATTGTTCTAGGCAGTATAGACGTTTTAACAACGTTTATTCTTCTGATCCATGAGCATGGAATGTTTTTCCATCTCTTTGTTTCTTCTTCAGTTTCATGAGTGATCTGTCATTCCTCGAGTATAGATCCTTTACCTCCTTGGTTAGGTTTATTCCCAGGTATCTTATGGTTCTTGATGCTATAGTAAATGGAATTGATTCTCTAATTTCCTTTTTTCTATTTTCATTGTTAGTGTATAAGAAAGCAACTGATTTCTGTACATTGACTTTGTATCCTGCCACATTACTGAATTGCTGTATGAGTTCTAGTAGTTTGGGGGTGGAGTCTCTTGGGTTTTCCATATAAAGTTTCATGTCATCTGCGAAGAGAGAGAGTTTGACTTCTTCTTTGCCAATTTGGATACCTTTTATTTCTCTTTGTTGTCTGATTGCTGTTGCTAGGACTTCTAATACTATGTTGAGTAACAGTGGTGAGAGTAGGTTGTCGTGTACCTGATCTCAAAGGGAAGGCTGTCAGCTTTTCCCCATTGAGAATAATATTCGCTGTGGGTTTTTCATAGATAGATTTTATGAAGTTGAGGAATGTTCCTTCTATCCCTATACTTTGAAGCGTTTTTGAATCAGGAACGGATGCTGTATTTTGTTAAATGCTTTTTCTGCATCAATTGAGAGGACCATGTGGTTCTTCTCTCTTCTCTTACTGATTTGTTCTATCACACTGATTGATTTGCGAATGTTCAACCATCTTTGCATCCCAGGGATGAATCCCGTCTGGTCATGGTGGTTAATCTTTTTAATGTGCTGTTGGATCCTATTAGCTAGGATTTTGTTGAGAATCTTAGCATCCATATTCATCAGGGATATTGGTCTGAAATTCTCCATTTTGGTGGGGTCTTTGCCTGGTTTGGGGATCAGGGTAATGCTGGCTTCATAGAAAGAGTCCAGAAGTTTTCCTTCTGCTTCAATTTTTAGAAACAGCTTCCGGAGAATAGGTGTTATTTCTTCTTTGAAAGTTTGGTAGAATTCCCCAAGGAATGCATCAGGTCCCGGGCTCTTGTTTTTTGGGAGGTTTTTGATCACTGCTTCAATCTCGTTACAGATATCGGTCTATTCAGGTTGTCAATTTCTCCCTGATTCAGTTTTGGGGGTTTATAGTTTGCCCAAGAGCTTCAAACAGGGACCATAAAGCAAAATTCTATTCTTTTGCTGACTTCTTAGAAATGAGTCTGAAAAATCCACAGGACACAAGCAGTTTGTGGAGGAATGGTGGGGAAAATCCACACTGCTTAGCCAGTGTTAGAATTTTCTGGTAATATTTGTCACCTGGTCCTTCCATCTGGTCTAGTTATTTATTGATGTAGAACTGTCAGCAACTCTTTCCAACTTTCCTTGTTGACTTTCAACGTCAGGTTCCAAATTACATTTTGTTTTGCTGTGTTCTATTTGCTCCAAAACTTTCCAGGGTGAAGGAGTGAAAAGCCAGGTTTTCCCTTCCTTGCAATGGAGTTAAAGAAAATCTTTATTCGGTCAAAGTATCCCTCACCCTGTCCAGCGTAGACCCCAGCCCTTCCTGGCCAACCCTCATCTTCTGGACAATTTCTCCAGTTGAATGACTGCAGGTCCCCTTCCCCATGAAAACATTGGGAAAACAAGAAAATGCCATTTTTTCTTTCTGAAATCTAAAATGCAATTTTTTTTTTTTTAGATCCTAAGGACATAGATATGTCTGTGGTTGGATTATTATGTGTGATTGTAAGTAATTTTATCATTGCCATTATTTAACATTTACTGGGGATCGAAGTCATGACTGACCTAAATTGAGTATATATATAGATTCAATGCTTTCTCTGCTTGCACTTGTGAGTACATTTTACAGCGCTTTAGCTCACTTGATGACATCTTGCTATTTTATCTAATATGTATGCATATTTCCCCATGATTCTATTTTAAGTCCCTTTAGGGCGGCAACCACGCCTCCCACTCTCATGAAGTAGAAGCACTGGCAATGAGATTCAACAAACACTCACTCTATAAATTTAATCAAGTGTCCCCTCCCCCACTCCCAGTCCCAGGAATAAGCTGCTGAAACTCTACTTTGGTGGTTTACCACTTGGAACTCAATTTTTGATGATTTTAGGGGGGAAAAAATAGAACACCCTTGGCTTAAGCTAACCCTAAAGGTACAACTGACAGATGAAACTCTACCCACTCCCAAATAAGCCGGTGATTGGGTGTGATGTAAACACCATGTTATAATGCACCAGGGGGCCTGGTTAACATATCGGGACATGGTCACCAGCTCAAAATCAGCTTTTTTGCTTTCAAGCACGGACAGCAGCCCAAGGCAGCAGACTGTACAATAAATGACTGTCAAATGTCCCTGCCAGAAAGTTTCTCCGATGCTTCAAATAGGCTGAAGGTTGTCACACAAAGAGGAAAGGAGAGGACAATTTAGCCAGCGCCATATATTGGAAAGAAATATATTGGCCTTGTCCCATAAATGATAACTGAAATACTAGCCAGACTGGTCACTTTATCACAGGAAAATAAAACAATCTGCTGCTGTGACCCAGAGAGGAGAGAAAATAAGGATAAAAGATGAAAAAGCTCCATTCATTTCAAAGAAAAGACACAGTGACAAAGAATCTAGAGCAGGGCTGACTATTAATTCAAGACCCCTGGGGACCCTGGCAGAAGCACGTGCACGTCAGTTCACCATGGTCTGGCCACAGGATGCCCTCCCTCCCCCGTGAGCGCCCTGCCCCACAGCCCCTGTCTGATCAAAGTCCACTCTTCCTTCAAGATTTGCGAAACGCTGTCGGGCAAAATGAATCCCTTCCCCATCCCTGCTCCCACTGCCCTCCTGATGCCACACTGTGATTCTAGATCCCAGTCAGTGATGCCAGAAGGCTGGAGACCACTGCTCAGTCTCCTTTGTTTCCCTCACAGGACCAGACAAAAGGCCTGGCACCCGGAAAGTCAATGCTCCAGAAATCTCTTGAATCATTGGATAGAATGATAGACAGTACTTCAATTCCCAGTGGCAGGAACTTTATCTGACATGTATTACAGGCATAGCATTTATTGAACAATTCCGTGTGGGACACGATGTTGGTGCTTTACCTCCTGTGGTCTTTAATCCCCCATGTCCATCCTATAAGGAAAGTGGTGCTCAGGAAGAGGAAACCAGGATGCTGAGACCAGGACACTGAGACCCAAACCAAGCCTGACACGGGGCCCATTTTGCATCTCTGTTCCACTACATGATCATGCGTGCCCCAGGCCACTGACAGAACCTCTGTAAGTCTCCAAGTCCTCCTCCATAAAACTGGGATGATTCCGTTATAGTGCTCTGTCCCACTTTCTACAAGGGCATGAGGAAGACCAATGAAATCCCACCATTTATTGAAGATGGGAAAACAGTGAAGAAGATACACTAAAATGGAAAAAAATATGCCTTTAACATAGTTATTTTCCAAAAGTTTTGGAAATGGCATGTCACCTGCATCTCCTGAAGGCCTAGCTCTCAGAAGAAGCTAGACCTCAGAGGTGCAGCTGCCTCTGTGAAGACACAGCTTTTAAATGGGCAGATTTTTAGACCAAATATTTAAATATTTTATCCCTCTTGTAAAAGTCTGCTCTGGATCCCAACTTCAGGAAAAATGCAGAGAATGTTAGGTCGCTGCATTTGCAATGCTATACGCATGACCATTCCCTAAATGTTTCCCATCTAACTAGACCTCAAATCACAACACACAGGTAACTGCGTGAAAAATGGCAGGGAGGAGCTAGCTGTTAACAGACACTATTGCGAAACTGAAGCACCACAGGAAGCGGGAATAGGGTGGTAGAAAAGCTGCCATGACCCAATGCCAGCCAGTTGTGGTCACGTGACATCACTTCAGCTTGCATGATGCCAGAGAAACCCTCGAAAGGAAATAATTACTAAGTCGCTAAAATGAGCCATGAACTGTTTCATGTTCTAGGCAAGGGATGTGTGTTTTAGAAAAATCACCGCACAGCGGCACATGGACTTGGAGGTAGAGATATATGATAAGATGAGAGTAAAGGGGTAAAAAACAGCTCTCAGGCTACTGCACTAGTCCAGGTACAGTAGGATGGTTCCCAAAGAATATAAAAGGAGGGACATCTTCCCAGTCATGTCATGAGACTGGTATAATCTTGATACCAAGAATGGAAAAAGCTAGTATAAAGATACAAAATTATAGTTAATTTCACTTATAAATACAGATGAAAAATGCTTTAAGAATTAGTAAAACTCCAGCACTGTATTAAAAATAATAATTTATCCTAGGAAAGAGAACAATAATTTAATTTTAAAGCCCTTACTGATTAGGGTTTATTACATATGTAAAAGAAAAAGAATAATAATAGCTACATATGAGTTGTATATATTATTATATATAAATATAAATATATAATAATAAATACACATTTATTAATATAAATATTTTATATATACATATATATGTATATATACACATAACATGGTATAATGCTGTTTGAATTAAGACTATTAAAGGTGCATTGTATAAATACCCTAGAGCAACCAGCAAGGAAAATAAAACGAAGTTGGATAATAATAATCCAAGAGCAGAGATCAAATAGAATACTAAAAATAATACTCAATTCTAAAGGAAGACAGAGATAAAAAAGAAAAAATTACATACGAGGAAAAATAGAAATAGCCATGGCCAATAGCATGACAGTAGACTTACACTCAAACATATTAGTAACTGCACTGATTGTAAGTGAATTAAAGAGTCCAGTTAAAGAAAGAGATTATCAGCCCAGATAAAAAAGCAATATCAAACTATAGTATGTTTCCAGGAAACCCACTTGAAACATAAAAGACGTAGATAGGTTAAAATGAGTGGGAAAAAAGCTATATCATGCCAGCAGTAATCATAAGAAACCTGAAGTAACTGTATTTCTACCAGACAAAGTAGACTTCAGGAAAAAAAGAGTATTGACATAAATAAAGAGGAATATTTTATAACGATAAAGTGGGTATGTAGACAATCCTAAATGTTTATGCTTCTGATGGAGCATGAAAATACTTGAAGTATCAAAATAGCTAAATAACAGAGCATCAAAATATACTATTTGATGGAACTGAGAAAAGAAACATGTATCTATTAAAGAAATAGAATTTGCAATTTAAAACCTACTTTCAAGAGCTCCATAGTAAAGTGGCTTTACTATTAAATATTATCAAACATTTAAGGAAGAAAGAAATACCAAGTTTTACACAAACTTTCAAGAGAAAGAATACTTCTCAAATGATTTTATGAGGGCAGCATAAGATTGATCTAAAACACAGGACAATTTCTCTCATTCATACTTCACCAAATAGTAAGTAAATCAAATCCAGCAATTTGTAAAAAGTGTATTTCATGATCAGCTATGGTCTATGCAGGAAAAAGTGTTACTTAACATTTGAAAATCCTCAGCATAATTAACCACATTAACACAACAAAGGACAAAAACAGATCAAACAGACTTCATCAGAATTAGAAACGTTAACTCATCAGAAGACACCATTATGAAAATGAGCAGGAGAAATGTTCAGATGCAGTTAGCGGCTGCCTCGGCGTGCGTGGGAAGATGGCCAAGCAGGTGCGCACCTCAGCGCTGCTGGTGGGTCTGGGTAGCATCTGTCAATCACTCACTGCAGAAGCGATTTTCAGAAAACTTGTAACTGATCAGAATGTTCTCGATAAATGGAAGGTTAACGGTGCCACAACATCCAAGCATGAAACAGAAAACCCTCCTGATTATCGAAGGCACAATGGCCTGAAAGGGCACAGTACTGCCATGAATCGCGTTGTCCAGGCAGGTGACCAAGAAGACTTTGCTACATTTGATTATATATTATATATGGAGGAAAGCAATCTGAAAGATTTGAATAGAAAAAGGAAGCAACTATGGTGAGTGCTGTGAAGTTTGTAAACGTGGAGATTCACAGACCTGTACCCCTGGGGGAAAAATATATATATATATATATATATATGTTTATTAAAAAATAAATAAACAAATAAAAATAAAAATAAAAAAATAAAAATTAAAAAAAATTAAAAAAAAAGAAAAAGGAAGCAAGTTAAAAATGGCAAAGCTAAAATTGAACCACTTGGAGCTATTATCCATGAAAGCGACATATCAGGGAAGATCCCTATTATGAGAGTGACTCCAGCTTCAAGACTACCTACCGGCAGTGTATAAGGTGCTGTAGAGCATTCCTGGAGAAAGTATGCTGACACTGCATCCATTCCTTGATGCAGCCAATGGGGCTAGTCCCTCCAGCCTCTGCATCTCCCACACCATGTGTCAAAGTGCAAGACCATTCCACAGCTCAAGCCCACAGCTGTTTCTTTAGTTGACTTGCTCTTTCTTAAAAAATAATTAAAGATGAAACTTAGGTGCTGTGTTTTGCAAAATAACAAATAAAAATTTTTGATCGAGACTGTGTATGGGATATATAAAGTCTTCTTAGACTAGCTGAACCTCCTACTTTTCTCCAGTTACAAAAAATGTGGAACCAACAAAATAGGACATGATGAAATGATTAAGACCCAGTTCAACATCTGAGCCCACTGAGGCTGATAAGTCTTCTGCTCTACCTCTACCCTAAGTTTATGGACAACTTGGTAAGGATGAATGCCCACTGTTCCCCTGTACTACCTCCTTATACCAGGGCCTTTTACCATGCATGGGAGCTCACAATCTAGACAAAAAGTGTTAATTCACACATATTCATAGTACACACCTGTGTCTGTGGAATTAATCTTAGCACCTTTTTTTATACCACCTTGCACCAGTTAGAATGGCCAAAATCTTAGCACTTTTAATACTCCCTAGCTTTTGTTTATTTGGTTTACTTTATAAAGAAATCGCTTATTTGCTCCCATTTGAACCCCTTTGCCCCTGGAAATTCAATCCCATCCAGAAAAGACACTTGTATGCTGGTTTATCTCCTGGTCAGTTTGCAGAACGTGTCTCCTTTTAGTTGTATATATAACCCAAATGTCAAAAATAAATTAGCTTAGGAGGTGAAAATAATTAAAAAGTTAGCAAAAAGTTCTTTTACATTAGAATACCTAAATATTGATATGTGAATGAGCACTCATCAGTGCTTAATTTATAGGCACATATAGGTCATTGCTGTGTACTGTGAATTAATTAATCTAAAATTCATTTGGATCCATGTCAGAAAAGATTGTTTTCAAAATAAACTGGAGAAATTACAAAAATATAATTTTTTTAAAAAAAGAAATGACGTCTTCCAAGTAGGAGAAAATAGAGTAGGAGTAATAATATATACCTGACAAAAGACTTGATTCCAAAATACATAAATAGCTCCACTACAACTTAATAGTTAAAAGACAATCCAACAACAACAACAAAAAATGGCAAAATATCTGAACAGGAACTTCACAAAGGAAAAATGTGTAAATGACTATTTTTTCATGTGAAAAAAAGTACTTAAAAATGAAGTGGGAAAAGTACTTAACCATTAGTCATCCATTCACAGCCACTAGAATGGCTAAAATAAAAAGGACAGACAACATCTAATGTTGATAAAGATATAGAACAATTGGGATTCTCCAACAGTGTGGGTAACAATAATAAATGGTACAGTTTTGGGAGCGTCTCATAAAGTTAAACATATGCCTGCACTACAATCAAATAATTACACTTACAGATCTGAACCCAAGTAAAATGAAAACACAGAAAGACTTATGACAAGAATGTTCATAAAAGCTTAGGTCATATTAGTCAAAAACCAGAAACAACCCCAATGTCCAGTAAGAGGAAAATGAATAAACATATTATAGTACATTTATGTAATGAAGTACTACTTGGTAATAAAAAAGAAATAAACTGCTGATATCCACAACAACATGCTGAATAGAGGATGACAGACAGAAAAGAATGTCTACAGTATAATTCCATCTTTCTATGGTTTCTAGAATAGGCAATATTTACCTATATGGATAGAAATCAGACTGATATTCGTCTGGCCAGGGAATGGAGAAGAATTAACAGCAAAGGAACTCTGGATGGAAAACATTCCACAGCTTTACAGGGTGTAAGTTACATGGATATATACATTTCTCAAAACTCATCAAACTGTACATTTCAAATTTGTGCATTTCACTGTGTGTGGATTATATATGGTCCTATAAAACAGAATTTTAACTGTGACTTTAATTTACATTTCAATGTGTTTTAAATGAAATATATTTAAGTATATGTATAGATAAATATATATACAATTAAAAAATTGTTTTTTAAAGATTTTATTTATTAATTAATTTATTTGACACACAGAGAGAGATCACAAATAGGCAGAGAGACAGGCAGAGAGAGAGGGGGAAGCAGGCTTCCCGCTGAGCAGAGAGCCCGATGTGGGGCTCGATCCCAGGACCCTGGAATCATGACCTGAGCCAAAGGCAGAGGCTTTAAACCACTGAGCCACCCAGGTGCCCCCCCAAAATAGTTTTACTCTAATAATGTATCTATCAGAATTACAAACATCATGCATAACAGTCTAACCTTAGGATTTTACCTTTTAATATCAGATAAAACCCAAGGACATCAGGTATCAGTGCATCTATGCAAAATAAGACGGGGGGGGAGCAATGAGAAGAATAAGAAATAGAAAGAAGAGAACAAAATGGCATTATTTACAAAGGACATGATTCCTCTATTAAAAAAAAATCAAAGAGAAGCTATAAAAAACTTAGACAATTCCAGCAAAGTTGCTGGAAACACAATCATATAAAACACAGTGTAAGGCAACAAAAACTGATAGGGAGAGGGTTTGTTTTTTGGTTTTGGTTTTGGGGGTTTGGGTTTTTTTTTTTTTTTTAGTTAGCATTTGTAATAGAAAAAAGATTCTGAGCTGTACATAGGATAAATTTAACAACAACAACAACAAAACTGATAAATTATTAACACTCCACAAATGTAGTCATAGGAAGATGTTCATGAAGGCGAAGGTCAATAACATAAATTTAGCCTTACTCTCAAGTACTTTATATATAAATTCAGTGAAATCCAGTTAAAATCTGACCAGATGCTCCTAAAGGACCATGAATAGCCATGACAACTTTGAAGATAAAGGATGATTAGTCCCACGTCGGGGGAGAAGGAGCGGGCAGAGGAGAGGAGAGGGTTAAGTCCTAACACATATCAAAAGGTACCATAAACCATAAAGCCAGAGCAACTGAAAAGTGTGGTATTAGAGCAGCAGACAAACAGCTCAATGGAACAGTAGAACAACCTATAAAAGAAGATGCAGATGCGTGCACACAGACACACGCACACGCGCGCGCGCACACACGCACACACACACACACGTGGCACACAGATCAATGGAGATCATGATGCCATTGGATATTCATATGTAAAAAGACAAAATTAGGACCCTACTTCAGGCCGAACACAGCAATAAATCCCAGCTGGAAATTTTTTAAATGTATTTTAAAAAAAAAAACAAAGGTAGAGAGCAAAACTTTAAAACTTAGAAGAAAACACAGAAGATACTTACACGACATGGAGTAAGAAAGAAGGTATTAAACAAAAAATAGAAAGAAAGAATAATCAAGGACAAATAAAATCATCTAATTTAAAATTTAAAACTCTGTGTGACAGAAGTGGGAAAACAAACAGGCCCTCTACAGTGCAGGATGTGGGACATTGGTGTATCTGTAATTTTTTCTTAATTAAGAAAATCTTTTTTTGAAAAAAAATAAAACCAGAGGTTGATGTGAATCAAATGTGGTAAAATGTTGCCTGGGGGCCCAGTATGCGTGTGAGATCTCTATGGATGACGGCAAGGCTCGGGGTTCCCCACTCTCCCTCTGCGTCCTGACTGATCCTAGAGTGTCTGTGGGTGGCCTCAAGGCATGGCGTGCCCCCAGGATCTGTGAGTCACAAAGTATGTTCTCAACGGCTGTTGTGTCGTGGTCCGTCACCCTAACTCTACCTCCCTCTTCTGTGACTACACTGTACTTGAAGACAGCAGAAGGCAGGTCTCCCCTGAGCCAGTGGACAAGGAAGTGGCAGCGGAGAGACGCCCTTCAGCTTCCAGAAGGCTTCAGAGGAGCTGTCAAGCAGATGGCGGAAGATGAATGCACCCCACTTAATTTTTCCCTTTGTCACAGAAGGAAATGTGACATAACTTTAGTTATTAAAAAAAAATTAAAAATCCTGAACATAACACCCAAAGGAAAAGAATAAAAACTGTGTTCAGTATGGAGAGAGAATGCATTCTCAGATGGGATTCTCAGTAAACAGATCTGTCTGACAATCCACAGGATAGAGTGTCCTTTCTAATTTTTTTTATTGGGGTAAAACGTATAACATAAAATTGACCATATTACCCATTTTTAAGTGTACAGTTCTGTGGCATTAAGTACATTCACACTGTTGTGTAACGATCATCACCAAATATCTCCAAACTCTTCATCGTCCCAAATTGAAACTCTGTACCCATTAAACACAAACCCCCTCTTCCCCTTCTCTCCAGCCCCTGGGAACCCCTGAGAACCACCATTCCACCCCTATCTCCATGAATCTGACTATTCTAGTTTCCTCATAAAGGAGGAATTGTTACAGTGTTTCATTTTTAAGGAATTCCACATACTCTGTGTTATTGGTTAAAAATTTTTAAAAGCACAACTGATGTGCCTTCTCTCATGAACTTTGACTTCAGCTTCATGAAGCTGGATTGGTTTGTGCCTGATAAGTGCTAATACAGACAATGCTGCATTGTGTATGCTCAGTCCTGGATTTCATAAGGACTTTACTGAAAAAGAACTTTCCATTGCTATGTTGCGGCAGTCGCTATGCCCCTCGCTCACAGGAGATCAGAGCCGTCCAAGGCACAGATATCACTCCCATGGACAGAGTTAAAATATGCATGGTTTGTATTAAAGCTCCGTGCTGTGAAGGGCAATGGTACGACTTAACGGGACTCCTTGAGAAATCCATGAGAGGAAATCAAATTCTTAGCAAATCAAAGAGAAAAGCACTCCCTAAGCAAATGCTGGAACCTGGGAGAAACAATTTCTCATAACAACAGTTCCAAAAACCAAAAGTACTAGAATAATAACTATGGAACAAACCACGGCTCCCTTTAGCATTAGCCAATTTCATTCAGTCTTTTTTTTTATTTATTTTTTTAATTTTATTTTTTATAAACATATATTTTTCCCCCAGGGGTACAGGTCTGTGAATCGCCAGGTTTACACACTTCACAGCACTCACCATAGCACATACCCTCCCCAATGTCCATAACCCCACCCCCCCAACCCCCCTCACCCCCAACAACCCTCAGTTTGTTTTGTGAGATTAAGAGTCACTTATGGTTTATCTCCCTCCCAATCCCATCTTGCTTCATTTATTCTTCTCCTACCCCCTTAACCCCCCCATGTTGCATCTCCTCTCCCTCATATCAGAGAGATCATATGATAGTTGTCTTTCTCCAATTGACTTATTTCGCTCAGCATGATACCCTCTAGTTCCATCCACGTCGTCGCAAATGGCAAGATTTCATTTCTGTTGATGGCTGCATAGTATTCCATTGTGTATATATACCACATCCTCTTTATCCATTCCTCTGTTGATGGACATCTAGATTCTTTCCATAGTTTGGCTATTGTAGACATTGCTGCTATAAACATTCGGGTGCACGTGCCCCTTCGGATCACTACGTTTGTATCTTTAGGGTAAATACCCAGCAGTGCAATTGCTGGGTCATAGGGTAGTTCTATTTTCAACATTTTGAGGAACCTCCATGCTGTTTTCCAGAGTGGCCGCACCAGCTTGCATTCCCACCAACAGTGTAGGAGGGTTCCCCTTTCTCCGCATCCTCGCCAGCATGTCATTTCCTGACTTGTTAATTTTAGCCATTCTGACTGGTGTGAGGTGGTATCTCATTGTGGTTTTGATTTCTCATTCAGTCTTTTGAGCACAACCTGGATTACGGACGATGTGCGACATCCTCTTTTAAAAAGCTTCAGGGAAGGTAATTTTCAGAAGGAGCTCCTGGTAACATCTTCTATTACAGCCCCTCCTTGCTTTACAGACTCACTAAGGGCCATAGACGGGAAGGAAGATGGAAGAAAGAAGAAAGATGGCACAGAATGGAGCAGGTGCGTGTACGGTGGGGGAACTCGAGGCTGAGCGCTGGGAATCCAGTGGTTTTGCGGCAGTGATATCATTTCCCCACGTGCTCAGCCAAGCCTTTCGCCTTGCAGGGTCTCACCTACAGAGCAGGAAAGGGCGCTCCTTAAGCTTCCAGGGGCAGATTTCCTACCTAAAAGGAAAACTCATCCTTCACGAACCTGCACATTGCCGGCTTTCTTTCATGAGCAGGGACTTTTGATGTTTTACTGCACTAACGATGATTTGAAAATGGTACCCTACACACAAAATGCTCTGTTCCCTGGTTTTGGGTTCACATCTGTCTCTTTCTTCCCCTCCATCTGATATGTGTCTCTGCATTTATAAATACTCCCCAGGGTTGCGCGGCTTCAGCCTCCATCCCGGCGGTGTGGAGCCCACACTCCATACGAGGATGGCTCGTCCTGCCCATGTGCCCATGTCATCCCACCTTGCCCGTGAGGACGCGGGGTCTGGCAAAGGCCAAACAGCCATCACAGGCAGACCCAGAACTCTGGGTCCTTGCAGACAACTCACGTGCTTTCCAGCAGGAGCCTGGAAGCCTCGACTCACTGAAGTCCACAGAATTTGCCAGCCGACCCGTCCTCCTACTGCGGGGAGAGTAGTCAGGACACCAGAAACGTGGCCCTGGGGCTCCGAGAGCCAGGGTGAGAGATGGGGGCTGCCCAGCCTCCCCAGAGGATCCCACACAGGAGCAGAAGGCTACAGGCTTCGGCAAGCTGGCCTTAGCTGGAAATCTGTTTTCTAAACCACAACTCATCACACAGGTTGGGCCAGGGAAGGAGAAAACAATGTCTAGGCTCCTGAGAAAGCCCTTTCATGTGAGGGGCACATCAGCTCAACAGGGTTGGGGAACTGGGGACAACACTCTTCTCCAAGCTCCCCGGGCCAAGGCAAAGCCGCCTGTGTGTGGACTGTGAGCTCCTCAGGAGAGAGAGACTTCGTGGCATCTCTCATCTCCTTCCTCCACTGGGAACCTGTCCTCCCTGCCCCCTGTTCAAGCTCCCACACCTTCCCCATCCACGGCCACCTCCCTGTGCCTGGGAGCCTAGGGCTGGCACGCCAAGACTTGGTGGGCGCTCTTCTCTTCTTGACTCACAAATCCATCCGTGTGCACTCTCAGACCTTGCCCATTGCCACGGTTTTTCTCTTCTTTAAATGTGTTATGCAACACTGACAATATACAAGGAATAAAGACTGGAGGATAAACACCATGGACTGGTCATCCCGTTTATAAAAGAAAATTTTACTGATCCTGTCAAAGACCCTCAGATCCCATCGTGCCCACTGCCTGACCCAGAGGTGATGATTTTTAGGTAGTTATTACTCCCATACACCCATTTATCCTTTCTCTTGCTATGCGTGCCTCCTTGAAACGCAGAATGATGTTTGGCGTGTCTTTAAGTCAATAGCTGGTATCATACTGTATGCGCTCTTCTGGGACTTGCTTGTCTCGCTGAGTTTTATCCCCGTTGATATGTGTAGCTAAGGCCCGCTCGCTTTCACCACTGGATAGTATTTTGTTATGTACGTAACGTATTTGTGTTCTTGTGAAAGAACATACTGTGTATTTGTGAAAAGAAATCCTCCAACCGTAAAGCAAGGGGTAGTTCACCTTTATATATATGTACTGGGTCCTCAAATAAAAATGGAGCAGATAGTAGTCACCAATCCCTGATTTGTCCCCCCCACCCACTCCTCACATGGATTTGATACCCATGATTAATTTAAATGCAAAGTAAACGCAGTTACGTCCATCGCTAGGGTGATGACCTGCGAATAATCCCATGTTTTAAACAACAGAATGAGTAGTCATTCTGTGTGTTACAACACACAGAAGCCAGACCAGTGGCCAGGTCACACGTGGTACTGTAGATTTCATGGCATGACTCACAACATACAAGTCTGAGAGAGAAGCTTGGGGAGCAGGACTACACATTGAGCTAAAGGATGCCCCAGAACTCAGATATTCTGCAAAAGGAACTCTTTACATGAATGGAGCAAATCCATCTGTCAATGAATGCAGTCACCCAGTCTGGCACCTTATGTTCATCTTTCCATCATCAAGTGGGAAAGAAACAGTCAACTCTAGATATCTGCTTGGTGCCAGGGAGAACATAGGTTGGCAAGGGAAGAAAAGGAGGCACTAAGAGAAATGGGGGAAAATGGCAGCCATAGGAGAAGCCAATACTTTGGGCAATGGTTGGCCCATCTGTCTTCAAGAGTTGCTTCAAGAAGGAACCAGCTGTCTGATACTGGGGGAAAGTAGAATAAGAACTTGTATTTAAAATAAAATCATATTAGAAAGCAGGCAGGTCTGTTCCATTTTGCTTGTTTCCAAATCACGACCAAAATCTTCATTCCGTTTTATTGGCTTCTGGGGCTGAGCTCTGGGTATTTTAGATCATTTTGCAAAATTTAGCTCAGGAGAATAAATTGCCAAAAAAAAAAAAAAAACTTGAGAAATCTATATTATTTGTATTCCATAAGACACATGTCTGGAAATACACACGCAAACTTGGACGGACTCTACTGCCATATTTAGCGCCTGGAGGAAGAAAGAGAAAGAAAAGGACATTTTGGTTGCCTCCGTGTTTGTATTCTTTTCTTGAAAACTCTGACACACCCTGCCTTCATGAAAGTCCTTTCCTTCACAACTAACCTCACCTGGAACACTAAACTCACAGAAACCACCCAAGGGTTCTGAAGGCTTAACACACGCAAATTATAATGAGGGAGTCTTGCTAGTGTTGTTTAAGGAGTACAGTCACCGCGAGGGCATTGCGCTGAGGGTAACAGTCATTTGACTCACAGCCTAAGTTCCTCTGACTTCACACAAACTCCCCACAGTTCCTTCTCTTGCTCTTTCCTCTTCCTTTGGCACCAAAAGAGAGATAAACCCTCAGAGGCTCATTTATGTGTATATTGACACATTTGTAGATCGACCTCCTCAAGAAAGACCCAGAAAATGGTGAGACAGCCCATGTGCATAATCCCAGGCCGTCCACATGCAGTAGCATGGGAAGGCACTCTTTGAAGCTTTTGAAATAATAATAATCCTGTGTTTTCAGCTGAGGCTTTGCTTCCCCGCCAGCTTGCTCTGGACAGGCTACATCAGGCTTGGGTTTTCAGACAAACACGTTTTCAGACAAACAAAAATTATCCCTGGAAGATGGCAGGAACGTACTCTCCGGCTGTGCTCCTTCCCCCCCACCACCCCCATTTTCACTCAATAGTTCAAATGCTAAAAATATAAACTATGACTCAGCCTTTAAAACTTCTGTGGTCCTGTCATCATAAGAGCGGGCCAGACGTGAGGGGGCAAGAGAGAAAATCCAATTAATCCTACCCCCAGGGGCAAACGACCTTATCAGACGTTTTACTCTAGCCCCAGCTGAAGTTTTGCATGAAAGATTCCACCTGTCAGTTTTTCCTTTGTTTCAGCACAAAATCTCTGAGGCAGCATTTTTAACTCAGAGGCGAGTTTTATTAAAAATGCCTGTTCCGGCCAGCTGGTGTCAACCCGTTGGTTTGCTAACCCAGCATCGACTGAAAAGGCAGCAGTTCTCTGTTTCATGAAGATGAGAGCTGCAAACTGTTAAAACCGACTTCCAGAGCTGGTCTGCCGTGGGCCAGGCAGACCAGGGAAGGCGGGGAATTCTGGAGGAAAGCGAGGGGAGCCTCCCCTTTTACTCCCTCTCAAGTCACAAATTTCGATCTTGAATGCACTCTTTCCTCCATCCTGGACTGGTTCCTTCTGCAAAGGAACCGCGCAAAGCCACATCCCAGGATGACACTCCGGCTTTCCAGTTGCCGTATTCGTTCCATTAGCATAACATATGCTATCAAGCACCAACAATATACGTGTCAGACACAAAACAGCCCGGAAGGACTCAGGTCCTCCACACCGAGAGGGTTTGCACAGAGCAGGAACAGCAGACCTGGAGAACCCATCAACCCAGACCTCGGCGTCCTCGGTGGGTGGCGGGGACAGCAGGTGTGGAGCGCAGCCTCCCCGCCCCAGAGGAGACCATATTGGTCACCCATCGAAACCTGGATATTGAATCCAGAACGGCCCTTCCCCTGCCACACTCCCTGGACAAGGGACGCTAAGAATCACACACGTTTGGTCTCCTGGTGTTGTCATTTATTTGGCTGACTGTCAGCCATTGGCATTCCTGAGGCTCTTTTAGGACAGGAGGACTGGACTGGTGTCACTGACAATTCCAGTTCCAAGACTCAGAGGGCCCTGGTACCGACCAAGTGGATGTCGTGGAAGAGCACTAGACCCAGAGTCATCAATCCCGGGCTGGAGTCCTGGCTCTCCATACACTGTTTTTTAACCATGCGCGAGACTCCGTTTCCTCTCCTTACAATGCAGGTGTTAACACTGAGCCCCTTGCAGGCTGACAACATTTAATGTTTTTGACTGAATACGCTGAAAGCCAGCTTCCACAAACCCCCGATGCCCTCTGGTATGGGTTCATGCTTCCTTGGTGGTAAAAAGGCCCTCTTATTTCTAGTGCCCCTAGGGGAAGCCAGCAGAATTCTGGAATTCACAAGCAAAGTCCCCAAACCTGCACTTGTCACATTTTGCGGGAACTGACATTCTTCCTCTATCCTCCCCCTCCGTCACTGAGTGGAAGGCTGGGAAGTGGGAGTCATCCTGGAATTCTCTTTCTTGCCCTCGCCGCTCCCAGGGATCCAACAGGGGGTCTCACTCATCCTCCTTCCCTGGCATTTGCTGCCGGTGTCCACACTGGCCTCTCCCCGCCCTACCTAAGGCTTATGTCCTGAGGGGGCTCCCTGCCCACACCCTGACGGTTCTACCCCGAACACAGCTCTCAAGTGCTCTGAGTCTGAGAATGTGACCCCCCCCAACCTGAAATCAGTAGTAGCTCCTCACAGCCTTCAGCAAAAAATTCACATTCCTTGGCTTGGCACACAGACTCCTCTTTTGGGACTTGGCACCTGCCTCCCCTTTGACCCACTCCGTATCCACTCGCACCAAGTTCACTACTGTCCCTGCATCATGGCCTGTGCTGCTCCCCGCACCAGGCCAACCCTTTCCCACCTGGCTGTCTGGCTCCCACTTGCCTATAAGGATGCGAGCTCCCCAAGGGGCAGGGGATGGAGTGGGAACGTTGCAGGGCAGGGGCTGGTTCATTGTTCTATTTCCTGAACCCAGCACCGAGTCTGATACCTCGGAGCAGAAACCTAGTGAACACTTGACTGATGAATGGTTATTCAAGACTCAGAGGAAGCATCCTTTTCCCATGGGAGCATTTTGTGGTTCCTCTTCAACAACCACGGGTAATGCTGCATTTGAGTGACTCTTTTGACCTCATCCCCTGCGGTACCTGTCTTATAACTTCTGCCACTCAGTGCCAACGGCTCAGCTCCCTGTGTGTGCTCGGCACTGCGTCCCAGGCCTCGTGGGAGAAGAACTGTCTTACGTTGGCTCTGGTTCTCGCTCTGTCTCTCCCCCCTCTCTGCCTCTTACCCAGTTCTCTCCTCTCCTGCGTGTCTGATCCAAACAACCACGTACCAGGCCGTGCCCCCCGGGCACTGGCATCTCAGCGGGCCCATCATTCGGCTCAGTGACAAACACGTAACTGGCCACCCTTCCATTTTAGACCATTCCACATGCACACCCAGAGAACGACCCGTTTTTCCCGGCTAATCCACAGGCCCAGTGTTACCTGGTCAAATACACGCCAGCCGTTCAGTTCCACTGTGCACCTCTGACGGGAGACAATGACTGTGCCTTTCCTGGCCAGAAATGGGAAACCACCTCATCGTGTAGACAACCCATAGCACACAGATTACAACACACGAGCACCACAGTGAGATAGGACACGACAAACCACACTTCCTACTCAACACGTTTGTTTGTTTGAGCCATGTCTGAAGGGTTTGTGTGAAGAGAGAGAGACAGACTCACTGAGGAGGTCAACGGGAAGCAGCTGCTGCAGGATATAGACCAGGAAAATAAATCAAACACATTTTCTTTGCAAGATCCAAATCCAGTTCCCGTCGAGGCTGCCTCTCTTCGTTTCATGAAACCACACGACAGGACTGGGGAGTTTCTGGAGATCACTCAGTTTGAGAGGATGGGACCATCACCTTGTGCTTCTTTATCTGGTCCCTTCTCAGGGGCTTGGGAATGTTTATAGATCGTCTCTTTCCCAGCTGTAGGGACCCTGACTTACTAGCTCTGCAAATAAGTCAGCCTGAGTTGGGGAGAAGAATACATTCACCCAAAAGGCAACAATGAACGATTGTTGTGCCAATATTTGCTCTGTCCAGCTAAATTGTATTTGTAGAATCTGAGGGAAGAGCAAAGTCCCCCGTGTCCTCCGTGGCCTGAGACTGCAGCAGGAAAGGGGAGAAGGAGCCACGGGCATGGGCGCTCATGCTGAGTCTCCACCAACACAGCGTGTGGCCTGAGGCCCAGCTTCCTCATCGCCTCAACAAGCAGGGAAATAACACCTTCCTCACGGGACAGTGTGAGGGCTCAGTGTGAATTTGTGAGGATCTGAGGAAAAGAACCTGATCCATGGTGAATGGGGTGATTATTATTATCATGGTTTTACTTCAACTAAAATGAGGTCAATAGGGTGTCCCTAATCCAATCTTACTGAGGTCCTTCTAAGAAGAGGAGGTTAGGACGCAGACACACATAGAGGGAAGGCCAGTGGAAACACAAGGAGAAGGTGGCCGTCTACACATCAAGGAGAGAGGCGTCTGAGAGAACCAACCCTGCCAACACTTTGACCTCGGACTTCTGGCCTTCAGAACTGGGAGACAAGAGATTTCCATTGTTGGAGACTCCCGGTCTGTGAGAGTCCCAGGGAACTCCTGCAGAGGACAAACAGATACCCTTGCCAAAGAAACACCACCCTGGGCCACTGTGGTGTTTTACAGAAAACACAACATGTTTCCCGGATCTCCCCCACCTACGACATGGTATCACCATCTCTAGCCTCCTAAATAAGCCATTACCTCATCATCTTCCATTTAAATAAAATTCAAGTTTTTTGAATTTTATAATTCAAATTATAAATTTTGTAAATGTTCAAAGGTTTCATCTAAAAAACTGCTCTGAAACTAAGAAATCATAGCACTGATTTGGATCTTCTCACCCCAGGCACCTTTCCTCCCCAAGGCTGCCATGAGGACACTGCGTTATTTGTCCACTAGACTCTCCTGAGTCCAGGCCTCCATGTCTAATTGCCACCCTGATTCCCACGTGGACGTCCCTAATGCACTTCAAATCAACATGTCCAAAACCAGAATTAGGACCCACCCTTCCCCATCCCTGGTCCATTGTTCAGACAAACACCACCGTCTAACCAGCTACACAAGGCAACAATGTACGGTCTTTCTTGTCACCTCTCCTCTCTCCTTCACCCCTGGTGGATGCCTGAAACCACAGATAGTACTGAACTCTATACACACTTATGTATGATAAAGTTCATTTATAAATTAGTCACAGTAAGAGATGAACAACAGTTAATAATAAAATACAATTATAGCAATATACTGTAAAAAATGTTCTGTGAATGTGGTCTCTCTGTACTCACCCTTCCTGTGATGATATGAGATGATAAAATGCCTCCATGACGAGATGAAGTGAGATGAATGACAGAGACATAGTGATGTAGCATTAGGGTACTACTGACCTTCTGATAGAAGGACAGGAGGAGGATCCTCTGCTCCTAGTTGACCACAAGTAACTGAAACCATGGAAAGCTAAACCATGAATGGGGGGATACGGTACAACCCCTGAAACCAACAACTTCTCCCCCTCTACTGTCTCCTGAATCTGTGTACTTCTTTCCATCTGAGCTGAATTCACCCTCTCCCCATCTGCCCTGACCCACCGTAACAGTCCCCCACAGATCTTCCCAGGAACTCCCGCCTGTCCAATCCATTCTCCTGGTAGCAGCCCACGTGGTCTTTGAAAAGCCCAGATCCAGTCATGTCACTGTTTGCAGAAAATCTGTGAGAAAGATCACACATTGTGGGCAAGGGTGCAAATCAGAAAGGCCACATTAGAGCACAGCTCAGTGTGATCCATGAAAGTTAACCTTAGTATATCTAGACTCCCAGAAACCCCACTGTGAAAACACCCGACAGAACGGGGAACTAGAACACCCAAGTAGTTCATAGTACTACTATTCTAAAAACAGCAAAACACAGGAAACTACCCAATTTTCTGTCAACAGCAGAACTGATAAATAAGTTATGTTATATTCCCAGCAAATTATTGCTACAAGGAGCAAATGGAGTCTCACGGTGTTAAGTGTAGGAAGCCGAGCAAAAAATACAAGGGTATGACTCCATTTACGTAAAGTTCGGAAATAGTCAAAATTGCTCTACGGTCCTATGAGTTAAAAAAGGGGTCACCATGGGAGCATGCTAGTGACTGGGACGGGATCCAGAGGAGTTCTCGGTTGTCAATAATGCTGTGTCTCTTGAGCTGGGTGCTGTGGGACCAGTCCTAAGCTGACTCACATGGGCACTGGTCCGTATGCACAGGCTTGGACTAAATATTCGTGTCCTTTCCAAATTCATGTGTTGAAACTACCCCCCTAATGTGATGGTATTAGGAGGTGGGGGCCTTTGGGAGGTAATTAAGACTAGGTGAGGGCATAAGAGTAGCCTCGTGAAAAGAAATAGTGCCCTTGTAAGAGGCAAGCGGGCACTGGCTGAGGCTGTGTGAGGACTTGACAAGAAGTCAGTCGTCTACAAACAGGACCTTGACCTTTACCTGGTCTCACCAGACCTTGACCACACCAGCACCATGATCTCGCACTTCCAGCCTCAAGAGCTGCAAGGAATACATTTCTGCTGTTTATAAGCTACCCAGTCTGTGGTATATTGTTACAGCAGCCCCGGTGAACAAAGATGGCATGTTATACATAGTAAAAAGAAAAAAAATGAAAAAGTAAAAAGTAAACAACACAGACAACTTTTCATCCCTCTTTATATAAAGATCAAAGTCCTAACTTGCTTCAAGAACCACCCTGGCTTGGTTCCTGCCGACAGTTGAACCCAAGACATCCACTCCCTTCTCCCCCTCTCTGAGCTCTGGCTGTACTGGCCTCACGGATCTCTCTGTCCCTCAAAGCCACCAGCTCCCTCTGGCCTTGGGGGTCTTTGCACAGGCTGTTTGCTCAGCCCCTCCTTTCCCCTGCAATTTTCTACTTATCCTTCCAATCTCAACTCACACTTCACTTCTTTGGAGCTATTGGCCCCTGGCCGCTGGCTGCAGACAGATCAGGTGTGCGTGTTACACTCTCGTACATTCCTTCGTGGCACTTGTCACAGATTATGACATGTTTGCGTCTTTGATCAATGTCTGTCTCCCCCACTAGACTTAAGGTCTGTACTGTCAGGGTCTCTGCCTGTCTGTTCACCTGCATACCTGCCCCACCAAGCCCAGCACCTGCCCAGGGTATAAGCTCAATAAATATTTATGGGCTGAAAGAGTGAGCCATCCTAGGACAGCAGTGTCTTCCTCTGCATCAAACATCTCGAACGACGAGCGCTTCCAACTTCTGAAGCTTCCTTCCTAGTGTCTAATTCCTTTCTGCTGCCATTTGAGTTCATTTATCTTCCTCTTGCCCTTGGCGAATATGAATTGAGATACTTACCACTAAATCTCCGTTCGCCATACACACTTTTCACATCTTTGAAGTTAGCTGTTAAGTGACTTTTGATTTTCATCTGTTCGGTCAAAATAAGCTGATCCATGCAGATCATTCCTTCCTATTCTCTCCGAGTGCTTTTGCTCGAATGTACGCTCAGCCACGCAGAGTTACGTAGAGGGAAAAAAGTGGATCTGAACATGGATGTTTGGCCAAGAACAGTGGGCATTTGCATCACATAAACTCACAGAGTGTATCCAAAACAAGAGTAACACATATCACCCACTGAACACCAAGGAGATGAAGATGAAACTCAGGGCACTCCAGGAATGCATGGAAAGTAGGCCAGCTACTGAGATCCAGAGGCAGGACAAGGAGACAAGTGGCCTAGCCTACGCATCTCACCTTTACTCGGTGAGAATACAGTAAAACTTCTAATTTTCTCCCCACCAATACAGGAGCCATACAAATACAGAACTTTGAATCACTTCATCTTGACTTTTCTTTAAACAGTGATGGAGATAAGTTATAGTCCCAGAGTACATCAGATTTAGTCATTAAATTTATGATGATTCACTGAGTAGAACATGATCTTATCCCTTTCGTGCCCAGAGCCATAACACGACTTGTCTATAACCTAGATCGGAAATACGATCTAGGATGGAAAAGATACCTGGGGCCACCCCATGGATCCTCCCAGTTGTAGGAGTGTGGGCTCTGCCATCAGAACTGTTTCAGCCACTCCTCGGAATAGCAGATGTTACAGATCTCTTTTTTTATTTTTATTTTTATGTCAGCATAATGAACATACAGTGGCATATCAGTTTCAGGGGAACAATATAGTGATTCACCAATTTCATACATGACTCGGCGCTCATCAAGGTGAGTGTCACAGACCTCTTGATGAGAAAGGGCACTGTCACACTAAACTAAGTGTCCACCCCCTTCTCATTTTTAGTTTATCACCTGTGGGGAAGATTTCTATGTGACTGTTTGACTTTCTGCTGGATCACGTAACCTTCAGTCTGCTCTCCCTCCAGAGGGGCTGTTTCGCTGGGTATAAAAGCAACCCCTGTCCCTTGGCTCCCACTGGCACTATTCTCCATCCACACAGGACCAAACCCCTCAGCCGGCAACACTCTGTGCACACCCCCTCTGTTTCCCTAAGTCTTCCCACTTCACCATTAACAATGGGGGGAACAAAGAGAGGTGGGAGAGATCAAAGAAGTCCACACCCCAGCTCCTGAGATAGCAGAAAAGAATCACAGAGCCATGCTATGGCCCCTGAAAACCACAGGCCCTCAAGACACTCATTCGCTACACATAATTCTGGACGCTAGAATGCCAAAACCAGTGCAAATGTTCAGACACAGAGCTTTAAAACCCAGACAGCGGCTGCTGTAGGTCAGTGACACCCATACCATTCCGCAAAAGGCATGTTTGCTTTTCATGGTTGCGAGGACAGCTAAGGGTCACAAGTACTGGTACATAGAGTTAGGAACCCAAGATGCTAAAAGATACACAACGTAAGAGAAGGTCCTTCAGAGTATCCTCCAACACACCAGGGCTCTCGGGCTAGCCGGGGACCAGTGACCCAGCCATTTACGTACCTTCTGGAGTTGTTTGTTCTATAATTTTTCCCCTTTGGTTCTATTTATTTGTGGTCCTGCTTCTAAACCCAAACTAGATTGGGGAATGATGAACTGTCTAGATTCTCCAACACAGACTTTAAGAGGAAGGTAAAAGGAAGAAGACTAGCACGTGCTATTGCGAGAGAAGAGAGAAAAAATGAGCATGGGGTCTTCACCCTTATGTATGGAGTGAGAACAGTTGAGTCACACCAACACATTACATTTAGATGGTGACAGATGCAGATGAGCTGTGGGAGGACTAGCGCATCATCTCAGCCATTCTACTCATTCACAAATGGGAAAAGAACGAGATCGAGACCGCGAAACTGCCCACGACCCCTCAAGTGGTCAGTTCTGTTCACAGTATCAAAGCTGCAGCCTTGGAAGGCAGCTGGCCATCACCAAGTAGGCAGACATCCAGCCGGTGCCCCCAGGCTCCAGTACGAGATGTCTCCGGTGGCCAACAATCAATGGTAGGTGGCCTTCAGTCATCAAGGCCCACAGCTGGCTTCTGGCTTGCTTCCCCACAGACTTAGATGCAGCAATTTCTCTCCCGACCACTAAGAGCACCCTGGACCATCTCCTCCAAATATTAGAGCTCTTTGGGTTTATCACAGCCTTAATGAAAATTCAGCTTGCCACCACACAGGGCAGACTGATTTCTCTATGTATCTACACCCAGGCACTAGAGAAGTTTGAAGTCAAAGTGAGGCCAGAGAGAACCAGTCTCCTGTGGTCCCATCAGACGATGCTTTGTATGGGCCCTGGGAGTGCTGCCCCCTAGATTCTGATAGAAACTGTTTTAGGGACTTCATTTCTATGTCATTTAAAACTATATCCTTAGGGGCACCTGGCTAGCTCAGTTGGTAGAGCATGATACTCTTAATTTAAGGGTTGTGAGTTCAAGTCCCACACTGGGTGTAGAGTTTACTTCAAAATAAAATAAAATAAAAATTTCTTAAAATTTAAAAAATACAGAAAACTATATCCTTAACAATTCAGATGATTACTAAAGGGATGAATTGTGGGGTGGGTGTGTGTGTGTGTGTGTGTGTGTGTGTGTGTTTAATTGGAGGGTTATAGAAAAAAAAGGTTTTGGGTGGGAGAAATAAAACCACACAAGTTATTTACTAAGTGAGTTACTCACTAAGTCCTCAGCTGGGCCATACAAAATGATGCTCAGAGCATCAGTGTTTGAGATTACTTAAGATGCTCTCTTCCAGTTGTAGAAATTGGAATTGTGGCATCTCAGTTACATTTCCTCGCAGAACCCTCCTGTGACATTTGATTCCAAGAGCCCGTCTCCCATGAAGAGGGGACCACTGCCTTTTCCAGTCTGGCTCTGCAGGAAAGATCTGACTGCGAGGTTGAACCAATTTTCCCTGATAGCTTGAAATTTATTATTTGAATTTTCCGTAATGGGTCTCTTAACATGCTTCGGTAAAACTAGCTCTTGTAATTCTAAACACTTCCAGTTCTGTTCCTTACATGAGCGCACCACGAAATCCCATGAGTCTCTACTCCCTTTAGTTTTCAATCCACTAAGGGACTATCACACAAGACCTGACCTGTGGGGCTGGCAGAGGGACCAGGGTGGGCTGCTGGGCAAGGGGCACCACAACAAGGTACTGGGACACCAGCCCTTGGATGGCTCACCATCCAAAAGCAAAGTTCAGTTTGCTTCTGGCCTAGAGCCCTATTATAAATTGCTTACCTGTTCTTGGACTTAATCACAACCAGTGTGCACCTGGGTGGCTCAGTTGGTTAAGAGACTGACTTCTTGGTTTCAGCTCGGGTCATGATCTCAGGGTCTTGAGATCAAGCCCCATGTCAGACTCCAGGCTCAGCAGGGAGTCTGCTTGAGGCTCCCTCTCTCTCTCTCTCTGTCTCCTTCTCTCTTTCTGTCCTTCTCTCCCTCTAAAATAAATAAGTAAATCTTTAAAAATAAAATAAAAAAGATAACCAGTGTATGTCAATGATACTTCATTTTTTCTAATGGTTAAAATGATTTTTAAAAAATCATCATCAGTAGCCATAGCCAATCATCCTTCCCCCTCTCTCTTCAGTCCTGATGAGAAAGGACACCCAAATCCTAAATCTTTCCTGGTGACCTGATATTGGATAATGAGCTTTGACTCCTTAGAGCTCTTTAAAATGGCAATTTACGGCAGATCTGGCTAGGATCCGGAGCAAAGAGGGTACCTGTGGGCTGGGGCTCTGGGCATGAAGTCCTTTCCATGACCACATGTTAAGGATGTCAGGGCCCCTCCCCCAGTCTTTTTCCATAACCATCTCTGTGTGAAATAAACCGGACTTCATGCAGGGACACCTGGAATGCGTCTTTATGTGCAGTAGTGGGAAATTACATGCAACAGGAGATTATTTTAGAATGTAAAAGGAAATATTAAAACCGAAAGCACATGTCAAAACCAATTTCTTCAATAATTGCTTATCTGGGGTACAAGGACCCTGCCTCAGAAATGTGCCCTTATCTTGAAATGTGCAGTAACACCAACAATAGATCGTCTATGGAAAAGGAGTTGAGTAGATGAGTAATTTACCAAGAATTTTCTTCCACTGGTTTCCAAAGCGTCGTCAAGATTGAGCTCCTGTCATCTGGATTGGTTTAAAATAAAACTCAGTTGGCTTTTTTTTTTTTTTTCAAGAACAGATGGAAAGAGGGACACAAAGGCGAGCAGTGTGCAAACAACAGCAGAATTTCAAACAGTAGTGGGTAAAGGGATGGAAAATAAACATACGTCTAGGAAACAGCTACAACTTCCGTCCTAGGAAAGTGCTTTCTGACCTGGTGTGTAGTCATTTTCAAGAAGAGGACTTGTCATTCTGCCTTCAGTCAACACATCAGACTGCAGGCGGGTCAGGAAACTGGGGTCCTCGGGGCCCGACACGCGGGAACCGGCAGACCAGAGCCAGACTTCCAGAAGCTTTTCGTATAGTGAAATCAATAAGGGGAGCGGAGAGTGATAAGAAAGAGAATTTTCAAGCAATTGGAGAGAAATCACCTCACAACAAGAACCTGCATGACACATACATTTTTTTTCATCACGAGGATGAGAATTTTTTCTTTTTAAAGTGTGAAAGCAAGCCAATGTTAAAGGGAGTAAGATGCCTACGTAATTCAGTAGAGTCAATGATCAAGGACCAAAGCAGAATTCTCATTTTTGAGGCATCAGGAGTGATCTGCCCAGGCAATAGCATCTGCATGTACCCCATCAATCAGGAAAGTGGGGTCTGGGGAAGGCTTCCCGTGCAACCCCTCCCCCCGCCACAGAGCTACACCACTACTCCGGGGAGGGCCTGGCATGGCCCAGCCCCACGGGAAAACCAGAGGAAGCCCAAGTTGTCCTTTTAGTCGTGGATCTTTTCAAACAATCGGAGGCTGTCCTTTTCCATAGCGGGGTAGGGGGAGACCACAACGAGCAGGTAGCAGCTACCATGGGCAGGGTTTGGCCATGGGGCCGCCAAGGGCCCCGGCCACAATTCTGAATTGCTCACATACCACACACATGCACCACACGCACATACGTGTACACAACGTACACAGCAACACACACGTGTACAGGCACAGGCACACACCACACCGAGGCACATACACGTGTGTGCACACCCTACACGACACACACATGCACGTAGACACACATGTCCCATGGAGCACACATACACCGCATGCCCCTTGAGATACCACCGCAACCATTACCTACAACACGGGGGCATCTGCCCCTGTCTAGACGCCCTGCTCTGCGGGAAGACAAAACACCCCAGGGGCACTCTGGCTATACTAATGAGATGACGTTTAAATTAATTACGAAGGGAAGGCTCATTAAGACCAGCCCGGCTGTTCAGATAGATGGAAGGTGGTCATGGACGATACCGAAATCTTGTAAGGGATTGCTCAGATGTTCTACATTCATATAGTTGATACTGTAAAAAGCTGCCTTTCAGGAAGAGGGTGGTGTAGGAGGGACATCTGGTCCCCCTCCGCTAGCCTTTGTGACTATGTCACAATTATTACTTCCCAAGTGAATGCTGGAATTGAGGCCCGGGTCGGGTGAAGGTGGACGGCAGGTGCAGATCCCCTGGCAGTCCCAGATTTCAAGTTCAGGAGGCCACCTTGACTGGATCATTCCTAGCCAGCAAAGCCAGGATCCGCCTGGATGGTAACTGATCTCACGAGAGCAGGGCTGGCCACAGCAGCACACGTGTGTTCAGCCATGTTGCTTAGGGTACGGGGTCATGGGTCAGACAGCTCTGGGTGGCTGGGAATCCATGGAGTCAGTCCTTGGAGAAAGGTTCTTGCAAGAGCCACGTGAGGAGATATGTTCAGGGCAAGACAAATTAGGGCTCAGGCTCCCCTCTTTGAGCACGGATGCCACCCCAAGGGTCAAGGCTGGCAGAGTCAATGGCAGAGTGAAGCAACGGCAGCGGGGAGGCAGAACGCGGGCTGCACTTAGTCCTCACTCAACGGTAATCAGCTAGGACCAGGCTGTGGGACGTTCCTTGTCCGGGAGACTCAGCCTCACACAAAGGCTTGCCCGCTCCCCAGCAGGCTTGCAGTGGGGCCCCCCAAACAAAAGAGGCAGATAGAAGAACCATTCTGACACAGCAAGAGACTGGCAGTCTGTGAGTCAGTGCTGATTTAGGCATCAGGGGTTAGTTCAAGCACAATGACCCCAGAAATAAGACTATTTCAGATGCTACCCCAAATGGGGAAAAAGTGCCAGGCCAAATCTCCTTGCCCAGGAGGCTGGGCCAGAACAGAAGTGCAGGAGCTCGGCCGATGTGGGCAGGTAGCGATCAAGTCATGACCCAGGGGACACCGGGCTCATCAGCTGCTGAGGGGGTACGCAACCCCAAGAACAGAGCATTCAGAAATGAAACGAGAAAGCTAGGGTGTCATCAGGGAGGCCACCAGGAGGTGGAGGCTGTGGTCCTGGTGAGCCGACAGCACGCGGTATCCTCCAACTGGGCGTACAAATGTGGGGCCCAGAAGCAGAAGCCTGTTAACACAGCCCAGCAAGAGAAAGAGACCATCAGCAAGCGGAAATCGAAATGAAGTCTGAAGGTGCGGATCCTCTTGGACATGAGATGTGAAGGACACGGCGAACGCAGTTTCAAACCTTACGGCAGACCCAGAGACTGTGGAAAGTGACACCCGCAGCCGACAGGGAGGCCTACAAAGGCTGCAATTTGGGGTCGACCATCAGGCAAAGAGGGGAGATTAAAGCACAGGCGGCTAACCGCGGTAGAACCCGCACCGGGAAGGGACCACCAGCCACAAGTCATTTAGATTCAACGGCAGTGGACCCTCGAGCAATAGGAGGGTGAGGGGCCCCGAGCCCCTGGGCACTTGAAAAACCAGGAGTAACTTTTGACTTTCCAAAACTTTCACTGCTCGTAGCCTACTGTTGACCAGAAGCCTTACCGATCACACAAACATATATATTCTATGTTGTATCCTTACAATAAAGCTCAATAAAATAGTATCAATAAAAACACAAGGAAAAAATACAGTTGGGGCACATGGGCGGCTCAGTCAGTTAAGCATCTGCCTTCGGCTCAAGGTCATGAGTCCGGGATCATGGGATTAAGACCCGCATCGGGCTCCCTGCTCAGTGGGGAGTCTGCTTCCCCCTCTCCCCCAGCCACTCCCCTGCTGTGCTCACTCTCTCTAAGAAATAAGTAAAATCTTCAAAAAAAAAAAATACATTTATAGAATTGTGCTGTATTTATAAAAAAAAAAAAAATCTGTGGTAATTGGACCCACACAATTCAAACTCATGTTGTTTAAAGGGCAACAAATATTTCGGCACAAATGGCCTGATTCTGGCCAGAGACAGAACCACCTCACAACCACCTCCCAACTGTGGGCAGAACGGCTGTTAACTGTTGACACCGTCCTGAGGAAATATGAGAGGCAGGACGGGGTGACTGTGTTCCCCCTGGGAACTGCTTCCATAGCCATCTCCCTCTCCCCAACTGGGTCTCCTTTAAAGACCCAGAACTTTCTACTCTTCTCTTACCCCTGCCAAGTCCTGCCCTCGGAACCTACCAAAACTCTGAGGAAAAAAGTGACAATCAATCAGCATCCCTGTGCAAAGCAAGTCCAGCCCAATCCGAAGGGAATCTGCGACTCTAGACTCTCAGGGAAGATGGCGAGGTTCTGGGCTGGCTGCAGCCACGTGGGGAGTCAGCTCTGAAGCCCCCGTGAGGAGGCAGGCCCAACCCCCATCCACCCCCAGCAGCCAGAGGAAGAGAAAGGTCAGATATGCATCACGAAACTTGAGATTTGGGTTTATTCTCAGAAACTCGATTACTGGAGCTAAATTAAAGCCACAAAATGCTAAAAATAAGATAACTCTGACCAAAATACTTATTAAAATGTAATCCAGGGACACCTGGGTGCCTCAGTGGGTTGGGCCTCTGCCTTTAGCTCAGGTCATGATCCCAGGGTCCTGGAATCAAGCCCCGCATCAGGCTCTCTGCTCAGCAGAGAGCCTGCTTCCTCCTCTTTCTCTGCCTGCCTCTCTGCCTACTTGCGATCTCTCTGTCAAATAAATAAATAAAATCTTTTCTAAAAAAAATCTTTACAGGCGCCTGGGTGGCTCAGTGGGTTAAGCCCCCGCCTTCGGCTCAGGTCATGATCTCAGGGTCCGGGAATCAAGTCCCGTATCAGATTCTCTGCTCAGTGGGGAGCCTGCTTCCCCCTCTCTCTCTCTCTGCCTGCCTCTCTGCCTACTTGTGATCTCTACCTGTCAAATAAATAAATAAATAAAATCTTTAAAAAACAAAATCTTTAAAAATGTAATCCAAATCACTTTTTTAAAAAATCAGTCATTTCACTGCTTAAAAAGACCACCAGGCATATCTCAAGTTTATGGAGGAAGGACAACGGCATAATAATCTAGGGGCGGGGGGGGGACATTAATCGCTAATCTTTAAAATCAAAGTTTGCAATAAATGAATATGACAGCAGAAGTGAAAACACGTCCATCATTCTTGTTTGTCCCCTTTAACAAGTGTGTGTAGCCCTTTCGCTGCCGCCAGCTTCCCGAGCTCCTGACGGGAGACCAGTCCATGCTGCTACTGAGCAAGCTGGAGCTTTGTGGGGCCTGGGGGAGACACAACCGGCCAACACCCCCGGGTCTGGCAGTGTCCCCAGCATGGGTTCAAGGTCAACAGACAGCTCTGGCCCTCAGAATAACAGGTTGCAGAAGAACAGCCCAAGTTGGGCAGCTGCTGAGCACAAGCTGGTTATATACAGGGCAGGACCATTACCCATGGGATCAGGCGCATTATAGGGAAAAGAAGGGAAGATGGATGTCTGTAACTAGAACTTTCTGCCTAGCTGAAAGACTAGGACAAAGAAGGGACTTTCAGATGGCAATGGTTGGTCAGTGTTTTATAATGACCATGACACTGGATGTTTATGGAGCCCCATATCTGTGGAGCACCATGTCTATGGAGCCCCATTTTTCAGGCTGGCTCTTGCCACTGGGAGGAGGAGGGACGGTCCTGCCCCTTTAGTGATAAGAGCCCATGTCTTTGACACCGTGGAGTCCTGCCTTGGGAATGATGTTCCCACAGCAAAATGGCGGCTGGGCGTTCAGACGTCTCCTGTGCCTTCCCCATATTCCTTCTCTTCTTCCCACGCCCTGGCAGAAACACACCCATGCCCAGACTCCCAGAACCTCTGGGCCTCCTACACCTACCCTGTATGACTTGTGTAGCATCCCCTAGAGGTTGTTCCTTTTCTAACTTTTTCCTTTTTGAAAGTCAGCCTTGCGTTCAGCTTGTCCGAGGTGAGCTCTCCTCCAGGAACCAAGGACACAGTACAGATTTCACCCAGGAAATGTGGTGACAGCTGAACAAGGTGGGACCCCTCTCGGGAACAAAGGCCCAAACCATTTCATCTCAAGATCTTTACGAAAAGACTTGAACACTGAAAATTTCCAGGCCTCTGGTTTACACAGCTCTTCTCAGGGGCATTTTGGACCTTTTTCACTCCATACTGGAGACAACCAGCAATCCTGCTTCTCAGTTAAGAAGTGTCTATGAACGTGGATGGAATTGGAGGGTATTATGCTTAGCAAAATAAGTCAACCAGAGAAAGACAATTATCATATGATCTCCCTGGTATGAGGAAGTTGAGAGGCAATGTGAGGGGTTTGGGGATAGGAAAAGAATAAATGAAACAAGATGGGATCAGGAGGGAGACAAACCATGAGAGACTCTTACTCTCACAAAACAAACTGAGGTTGGTGGGGGGGGCGGTGGTTGGGTTATGGACATTGGGGAGGGTATGTGCTATGGTGAGAGCTGTGAAGTGTGTAAACCTGGCGATTCACAGACCTGTACCCCTGGGGCTAATAATACACTATATGTTAACCAAAAAAAATTTTTTTTAAAGTGTTTATGGAAATGAAGATACTCCCCTGTGGTTGTACACCTTGCAGACAGGTGACCCACTCAGGCCCAACCATCTGCTTCCTTCACTACTTGTCAGTCACTCCCTCCCTCCCTCCCTCCCTCTCTCATTCATCCCACCAACCTGATACCCTGAGTATTTGGCTTCCTAGATCCTTCTAGATCCTTCAAGATCAACACTCTCCCTACTAACCTAAAGGACGTCTGTCAGGAATTCAACACTACTGCTTCCTCTTTCCCATCAGGGAAGGGGTGGGGAAGTCAGTACATACCTCGGCTCTTGTCCTAATTATTTTCCGGCCCCCATAGCATTTCCTATTACTGGTTCTAAAAATGCATGACTGCTTGCCCTTCTAAAGGCTCTGGATGTGGTTTCATGTTATGATCTTCTCCCCTTTCTTGCAAAGTTCGATTATGCTAACAGGTGCCTCGAGGCTGCTCAGCAGAGAGAGGCTGACCTAGGCCTGGTCAGGAGCTGGGGAACACCCAGGAGCACTAGCCTTGCAGCTCCCATCAGAAAAAGGAGGAGAAAAGAGGAAAAATGCAGGAGATGGGACAGGGAATCAGAGCAGCAGGGTCTGCAGAGAGGAGAGTGATGTGCAGTGGGGGTAGGGGGCAGGTGCTAACCAGGGTTCCTGTGCCCACCACTGAGCACCAGACTGCATATACGTGGCTTTTTCAAAAGCGGAGATAACTACTTTTTATTCTTCCAGAGATGAATATCCTCTGGTTTTATTTGTTTTTGTTTTCTTTTTTTTTTCCTGCCTGCCAGCCAGCGAAGCAAAAGCTTTAAAGCTCACTCAGTGTCAAACCCCACTCATTGTCAAACAAATGGAGTATCCTGCAGTATTAGCCCGGGAATGCTAAGGGGAGGCTGGGGGCTTGCTTCTCTGCCTTCCCCAGAGTGGGGTTTCCAGCATTCTGATCACTTTCTAGAGACGGTCTTCACCCCAGGAATGACTCAAGGCTCAGTGGGTTAAAAGGAGCTTGTGTCCTTGTATGAAGCCAGACACACCCTTCTGACTGTTTCCTAACCAGTGCTCCCAGGTCATCAGCTTCTGTTCATTTACAAGGACTTCATGTCTTTTTCCTAAACAAACAGAAGTGTATGGGAAGATCTGTTCTCTGAACCAGCACCCTAGGAGACAAAAGTAGCCAACTGACGGGGACACGACAATACCCCATGGGCCACGGGACTGGGTGCCAGAGCCTCATCTTCTCACAAGGCTCGAGAATCATTCCTGCTGTCCTGCATGCCCAGGACGGTTCCCCAGCAGCCTGACCAATCAAAAGCATCTCTCCCTCTGACGGGGACGCTCCTAGGTCTTGAAGAGGCGCTCGCTGCTTCTCCTGCGTACCCTGCTACTCCCTCTATTATTATCTTTTTAAACGTAGTTTCAGCTTGGAGCCGCAAGAGCCTTCTACAAAGCAGCCCCAGCTAGTCCACGCTGCCTGTGCTTATCTGAAGCAAAATGGGAACATCAGTCGAATATTAAACAATTGCTTTCCTTAAATCTGTCCCACTTCCTGTCACATGGAATGGCAGTGTGATGGCTAGCCACACATATGAATAAGTAATGAAAGATAAAAAAAGGGATTTAAATAAAATACCCTTCATTACCGTGCTGCATTCTATCTGCGGCTAAGACAGCCTTCCGGAGCATTACAGCAAGGTGGGTTTAAGAGGCACACGCGCGCCCTAACGTGCTAGGGAGCCAGAGATTGGAAGGCCGGGCCCGGGGACGACGGGTGATGACTATCAAAGAGGAGCATGATTGCGTTGATTTATCTGCTATTTTTACTCTCAATCTTACAGGAATGATGTCCGGTTAATCCAAGTTGATAAATGAAGTGTCGGAAATGCCGTATTTCTTCGGAAGTTTGTCCCGGGCAGCGGTGCCCTTCTCAGGCAGAGGATGCGCAGACCGTAAGCTTTGCCACAGCGCCCTCTTGTGTCCCAAGGACCACAACGACGCTCTTCCCTAACCACCGTCCCCCCACCCCCCGAAACCCTATTATTACTTTAATTACAGATTAATTACACCCTTTCATCAAGGTTAGAAAAAGATTCCACACAAAGCATGACGGCTAGAGAGTCGAAGACATGCTTTGTGCTTTTTTTCTTCTTATTGTGACATCATTTCGTTTCAATGCTCTTTCCGGTTAGCGGTTGAGAAGTGGGCTGTAGGGTAAGACGCTCCGTGTTCAAGTCACCGATCTCTGGCTTACAGGCTGTCCTTGGACAAGTAACCAACATCTCTGTGTCCAGTCCCTACCTCCTAGAGCAGCTACCACAGTTAAGGCAAAAGACTTTGAAAGTGCCTGGAAACTTACAAAAAAAAAAAAAAAAAAAAAAAAGGTTAGCCAGTAGGTTACTGTTGTCATTATTGATAAATAAATCAGAGAATTATGTTTGTGCTTCAAGTGACTTTGGAGATAAGTAAGTCCAATCTCCTCATTTTGCAAGTGAGAAATCTCCAGTTTGCACAAGCAAAGTGACCTGCCACAGACACCTATCCACTTTACGGCAGAGCGGGAACAAGAATTCAGGCTTCTGGTTCTAGAAAATCTGAGTCCTTGGTCTCCCCATAGAATGGCTCCTTAGAAAGTGCTCCCTATGCTCTGAGTGTGCAGGGCACACACTGCTGGAGCAGGGCATGTGCTGGGAGCACATGGGACCCGTAGGACCAGTACTGAGCCTCACTCAAATACCAGGCAGAGGACTGAGCACAGGAGTAATGGGTAATCCCTGTCCACCTTCTATGAAGATGGTATCAGGGTGCTGAGATTTATCATCAAATATGGAGAGAACTGTGAACTACAGTTTACCCAGGAGTACTGGCCTCACATACTTTCAGGAAGCGTAGTACTAGATTCCCAATCCTCCACATCTTCTAAGAGAGTATCTGACTCTAACGGGGAAGGTCCCAGAGAGCCTTGTACGAATGTGGAACAAAGAAGCATGTTGGCTGTGGAACTCACTTCTCTCAGTGAAAGTTTCTGCTCATTTTGTTCTTAAAGAAGACACTATCACAAAAGGACAAATGTAGGATTCCATTCATATGTGGTACCTAGAACAAGCAAATTCATAGAGACAGACAGTGGGACAGAGTTGGCCAGAGGCTGGGGACAGGGGGATGGGGAGATAATGTTTAATGTCTATGGCCAATATTGCCAAGGAAATGTAAGCCAACCTGCAGATTGGTTAGTTCTTTTAAGTCACAAGATGATGTTTATTTTATAGGGGTAAAGATTCCTATATCGTGGATGAAGACTTATAATACCACAAAGACTTAATGAGGCAACACAACCTCCCCTCAAGTGAACCTTTGTGATTTCTTAACTCCCTTTTGATTTTCTAACAGACCTAATGCTGATGTATAATCACAGGTGTAAACACAATTACTTGTCGATGGGTTTGGCAGTCTGGGGCAAACATGAAGAGTGGCCGTTAACGAAAGTTACCAGAAAACTCTTCTGATGCAAAGATATGTGAACTCCAAATTTCAAGTATTAGTCTATACCCATTACCAGGTACAGCAAGTCAGCATGTTTGTAGGAAAAGACGAATTGAGGTGGGAAGACCAGGTTGCTGACCTAGCTCACCCACTCACTAGCAGTAGGGACTGGTCAAGGAGCATGACTTCCCTGGGCCTCACCTTGCTCCTCTCTATGCAGACTTGCTGCATGATCTCTAAAGGCCTTCAAGTCATCATCCTATGATCTGGGCCAAAAACTTGAAGTTTCTATGGCCATGGTGCAGAGTACTCTCCACAGCTCCATATGTGAAAAACTTCCAGAAAAGATCCAACCGTATTAAGGTTACAGTATCATGCATCAACTTAAAAAAAAATTCTTCCTTCTCTGAATGGAATAATCTGCATAAAGAAAGAGTGAATATAGGATTTCACAGATCAAAACAGCAAGAAAGTTGGAGGAACAATGTACAAGATTTTTGTTTGAGATACTCTCCTTAACACCCACTGTTCTTCCTAAACACTAATGCATGCAGTCCAGTGGCACAAAAAACGGCATTGCATCCCCTCAGGTTTTTGGCAGTAGCAATATGCAGAAAATGGGGGCAACTCTGGTGAGCCACATAAATGAAAAACCAAGACTTTCACAAAATCCAGACTAGAAAGCAAGAGCGTGATGCAGGGGGGAAAGAATGAACAATGCTAAAATTTCTACCTGCTTTCATCTGAAATTTCCCCCTCAGAAATCAGATTAATGGGGCCACCTGGGTGGCTTAGTTGGTTAAGTATCTGACTCTCGATTTTGGCTCAGGTCATGATCTCAGGGTTGTGGGATAGAGCCCCACGTCGGGCTCTGTGCTGGGTGTGGAGCCTGCTTGGGATTCTCTCTCTCTCTCTCTCTCTCTCTGCCCCATCCAGCCAGCTCACACACACACACACACACACACACACTCTCTCTCTCTCTAAAAAAATTAAAAAACAAAATAGATTTAAAAAAAAGAAATCAGGATAATGAAAAATTATGAGGATCATTTTGGAAGCATGGTGAGTTGAGGTCATTCTGTATGACGAAAGCTACGTTTGAGCTCAGATGTTCCTATCTTGCTGGCTGGTTATGCTCTGACAACAGATGCATGAAAAAGGATCTTCATTTTAAAAATCTACAGAACAAGCCATCATAGCCCTTTTGTATGGACAGGCACCAAAGCCAGAATTCCCCTACACAAGAGCGGGGGTGGTCTTCTCTTTGGTGTACAGTGATTTCCCCAAGGAAAGGAAGAACTGAATCCCCCCCTTTGATTCTGAGTGTGCTCTCATGGATTTCTGATTCAGAGCAGTTCTTTCCCTCCCCACCACGCCTCAGGGGACTGGAAGTACACTCGGCACTGGCAGCAGCTTCCTCTTCTTCTCACAGAGAGTAGAGACAAGGGACTCATTACCCTACTTTCTTAAAAAGTTCAGGACAAAAAAACAAATGAACTCGTCTAAGGATTCTGGTATTGGAAAGAAGTTGTGATCTGCCTCCTGACAGTTTATGAGTTTAATCTACGCAGCGGGTCTGAAGGAAACCATACCGTCTTATTAAAATGTAGTGGTTCAAATCTATCTGAAATCCACCTGAAACTATACGTCTGTTGAAAGAATATGTATAAACTATGTCAATCACAACTGAATTTTTTTATAACTTAATTTTTATTAGTCCAATATTTCCGTGTCAATGAAGCTGCAGGCCCCGCGGAGACATCATTCCCAACTTTGTACAAGCTGCTTCTTGACGCTTCTTTACAAGCTAATGTAGATACGTCTGTCATTTGTTATCCCTTATCAAAACGGGGTGACAAACTTTGTCATATGGAAACCACATGCATCTTTTGGAGTCGGGCAAAGCTGGTTCAAACGCTAGTTCTGTCACTCATGAACACGGGCACGTTGTACCCACACAGACCTCGGCTGCAGCAAACTGCATACATTAGTGTCCGTCTTCAAGGAGAAGCAAACGAAATGCTGTGCACACAGGACTCCCAGCTGGGCCTGGCACACAGGTCCCCAGTAAATGGCAGTTGCTGCCACCATCCTCCCACACCGCAAGTCATTCTGAGATGATCCCATCCGTGTTATGAAAATACTGCCCAGCGAGGTGTTTTTTCCAAATGCAGTGAAAACGTCCAAATGTTTCCCAGGTCACGCAAAGTGACTCAGGGACATGCATTAAGTCCTCTACAAGGAAACAGGAACAAGGAAGTCCCACTGGGTCTGCTTCTACAGCATTAAGGAAGGGTTGCCTGAACGCTGCCTTCAAGTAGTAAAATAGTATCGGACAATCAGACCCAAAACACTCGATGTGAAGACAAAAATGACGTCTAAAGACCAGAGAGGGAAAAATCCACCAAGCTTTTTTATAGGCAGGCTATGATTTGCCAAGGGTACTCTCAAATAGCTAAAACCCAATAATTTACTAAAGCAATGGAACACCAAATAATCATTTCTAAGTCATTTCTAAGAGGTGCACCTCTTTAGAGTTCAAACACGTCGCCATGAAGGGATCTTCACAAGGGGAAGCAGTTGCCGTGAGGGACAAAGGCGCCGGGAAGGCTCCACTCAAAGGCAGAATCCCATTCCCGCTCTGCCTACTGACAGCCACCAGCACTCCTTCCAGTCAGTCCTTCCTCCTGTCGATGGTATTCACACAAGGTGATCTTGTAAATCAGAAATTAAATCATGATCATAAAGCATGATTATCTGTAAAGTTATAGAACTGTTATTAATCGTTGTGTTTTAGAGCCTACTCATACTACCCAGCGAGAGATGCAACTGATAAATCTTCAAGAATTTTTTCTTAAAGATTTTACTCATTTATTTGACAGACAGAGATCACAAGTAGGCAGAGAGGCAGGCAGAGAGAGAGAGGAGGAAGCAGGCTCCCCGCTGAGCAGAGAGCCCGACGTAGGGCTCGATCCCAGGACCCTGGGTTCATGATCTGAGCCGAAGGCAGAGGCTTTAACCCACTGAGCCACCCAGGTGCCCAAATGTTCGAGAATCTTTAAAACTAATTATTAAACCATGGGTAGCTTAAAGTCAGCCACAATCGGAGCATTTATACCATGGAAATGGCAGACGTTGCAAATCAAGGTTTTGTTTTGTTTTTTCATTTTTTCTAGTGAGCTGGTTATTAAACATTTACCGACACACCACGGGTTCTAGTTAATATTATAAACACAGGAAATTTCCTAAGCCAACAGATGAGTGAGCAGAAGTCCAGGGAAAAGGAATCTACTGTGAGGTGATAAATGTCGATCAGATCCGTAAAGAAGCATTACATCAGAGAGAATGGACATGGGGTAACCCATGATTAGACATGTTAAATCGAAAGGTGAGAAAAAATATTCACTTTATAAGAAATGCAAGTAATATGAGAACATGCTGCAAGGTAAAAATGGAAAAATAACACAAGTTACTACAAACTTTCATACCTCTTATGGTCTGAATTTGCTTTTTTAAGTTCTTTTGGAATATTACACTGCCATCAGAAAGGATGAATGCCCAACTTTTGCATCAACATGGACGGTACCAGAGGAGATTGTGCTGCGTGAAATTAGTCAAACAGAGAGAGTCAAGTATCATATGGTTTCACTTACTTGTGGAGCATAAGGAATAACACGGAGGACATTAGGAGAAGGAAAGGAAAAGTGAATTGGGGGAAATCGGGGGCGGGGGGGAACAAACCATGAGAGATTGTGGACTCTGAGAAACAAACTGAAGGTTTTGGAGGGGAGGGGAGTGGGGGGTTGGGTGAGCCTGGTGGTGGGTATTGAGGAGGGCACGTACTTCATGGAGCACTAGGTGTGGTGCATAAACAATGAATTCTGTTACACTGAAAAGAAATTAAATTAAAATGTTTTTAAAAAGCTTTTATTCTTTAAGTAATCTCTACACCCAACATGGGGCCTGAACTCACAAGCCCCAGATCAAGAGTCACACACTGTACAGACTGAGCCAGCCAGGCGCCCTGGTCTGAAGTTGATTTTGGGTGGCATCATCAAGTTGCATAATCATTAAAGATCTACCAAAATGTAAGACAAGTTGAAAAAAAAAATAGGCAAATGTTACACAAAACTTAGAGCCTGCTGCTGTGAAACCGGGGCGGGGGAATACAAAGAAGTAAATAAATACTAGGCTTTGAGAATGACTCAGTAGGGATGCCCTTTCTGGAAAAGGAGCTTCCAAAGCAACAACAAAAAACTTGTCAAAAACAATGTCAGGAAAGTCTCTTAAAGACACCAAAAATGTAAGAAACCTTTCACCTGAAGGACAACCACATCAAGGATTTTCGTTGGACAGATAACTGTCTAACCCTGAAGGATCGCCTTTCCTGCAGGGTCTGCCCCAGAGAGCCCGAACAAAACCCCTAGTGCTAATGTCGGGGATTAGCACTTACATGTGCGGACACGAGGAGGAACAGAGGAAATACAGGTGTGACTTCGGGAATGTACGAAACGCAGGAGAAAGACTGTTTTCATTACTGCCATTCAAAGGCAAAAATGCCCTTTGGAAAATGCTGACGAGGTGCAGACCATCTTCAGAGGCTTGGTCCGAGAAGGCCGTCTGGATTTCCGCCAGACTCATGCTGCATCCTGCCGTCTGCCCTGTCAGGCGGGGCCAGACTTGGACCCCACCAGCTCTGTGCCGGGCGCCGGTGACTCCATATCTATGTCGTGCGGCAGGGACTGTCTACACTCGGAAAGGTTTGCTCGATTCAAGGAATGGACAGGTGAGAAATAACTCTCACTCGAGTCAGACTTCAGTTTTTATAAGTACTCCCGAAGACCACAAAAATGAGGGAGGAGAGGGACATAAAATGCCGGGTAGTGATAAGTCTGAGGAGAGAAGGGAGTTTACTGCCTTCGGTGGGCCAAAATGAAATGACTTGGGAGCAAAGACTGGAAAGAAATGTGAACTTTTCGTATCTGCTCGAGTCCGAGGAGGTTTTTAACATGCCTCTATCTGTCTCTCACACACACATCACAGACAGACAGACACACACACACGCACACACACCCCACAGAGATATTATCACCCCCTAAAAAAATCCTATTTTGGCTCTATCATTATGTTGAGTGTGTCTTCAGGTGAGAGTACTATACATTCTTAATAAACTAGAAAAATCAATCAGATGTCAGAGTCCTTAAAGTTTTAGTAGTCTTATGGATTAACTTGCAATAAAAATGTAAACTATTTACAACCCATTTAGCTTGTAAACGTGAAATAGTCAGGAAGGAAAAAAAAAACCCACTACCTTTCTTAATGTAAGCACTTACATTTGGGTTCTCTAAAACTCTTTTCTGTCATTGTTTTCGACAATTTCTTAAAGACACCACTACACTGTACCCTTGATTGCCAGATTTCGGTGGCACGGATAGAACATGGCTCCCTAAATCCAGGTGAAAGCACAAAATACAATTTCCTTCAAGACCAAGTCTTTTATAGCTGATAAAAGCAGGGGGTCACTTTGCCATAGGATCCCACATGCCCTCTGACCGAAGTTGGGGGGCTAGATGATGAGACAGAGGGAGGATCCCCAGCTCACAGCCCCTCTTTATCCCCAGGCTTTGCTTAACTCAGAATTGGCAGGAGAGCCCCTGCTTTCTGCCTCCCCAGGACTCAGAGAGCCCCACCATCTGATGGTGCTTCTTAAGAAGAAGAAGAAAAATCTCAATCAAATGCAAAAGAACAAATAAATAAGAGGTACGCAGAGATCTGCTTTTCGAGCAAGCCAGAAGAGATTTTAATGCAACAAAAGATTTTGAAGTCAGCATAACATGGAGAAACACAGAAATACAGCAGGGTAAACAGACTTAGGGAATTGGTAAAGAAACAAGCAGAAATATTCACATAGACACAGGGAGCTATGCAAAAGTCTTGGGCAAAAGAACTGTAAACAGAAGGTTGTTTTCAAGCTGAAATTTCTGAAGAATGCTGGTCTCCAGAATGTGTCTGCTAAAGAGATGAGGGTTGCAGAGATAAGAGAGTGAGCTCAGACACCGTTCCCCAGGGTCCCTCGGGAGTGGGTTACAAGAGTTACAGAATGTGTTTTAAAATAGAAAGTGACTTCTGGACTTTGAAGGATTTTCCTGAAAACCACTGACGGATCAATGCCATGCGTCAAGGTCACCCCACAGCCCCTCTGTCTTATATCCAGGACTCCCTTGCAGACATTTCCACTTTCTCCGGATACCCGGCAGGAGAACATGCAAGGAACCGCACAGGAGGCATGAAACTACCAACAAGGCCAGGGGCGTGAGAGTCAGGCAGTGCCTGCTGTATTCCCTGGAGAACTTGAACATGAGGAGGAAACTCGGACTTTGAAGCACTTTTTTTTTAAATAAATGAAAAAAGAGAAATGACAGGAGTCGGTTCCGAATTCTAGCCTTGGTTGAACAACAAAAAAACCATGTGACACGGTGAGTGAGTGGAATGTGAAGTAGGGAGGCTGGGAAAGAACAGAGAGGAGGCAGGGAGGCCGGAACCAAACAGCCAAGCACGAGGATGGGACGCGGGCTACCAGCTCTGCACAGAAATCAGGACGTGGCCCTCTTCCCCAGACTTAATAGTCAAATAGAGCCCCAAGGGAAGTAGCTGAGGTTTGGTGATCAGCTATAAATTAATTGTCAATGAGCAAGACCTCAGAGTCATCTGGTGAGCTCTGACAAAAGTGCCGAGTCCCAACGCCGGCCTGGAGCACAGTGCCCAAGGGGGTTGGGATGCGCGCCGAGGGCGCAGGGCACTGGCCCCAATGTCCCGGAACCAGACAGGAGCGTCCAGCAGGCGCTATGTTACAGGGCAATCAAATCACTGATTGTTCATAAAAACCTGAGCTCTTTTCGCTCTTTGTCGAAACAGCTGAATTAGCATAGATGGTTGTTTGTTTTGAGGTTCTGCAGGCTCAATGTAAAGGCCCCGAGTGCACAGTCAGACCGCGGGAATGTACTTCTACCCCTGGGGTCTGACCTGGGCGCATAGCTGAGCCAGCCTCAATGGCCCTCAGGAAGAATTTGACTTCAAGAGGGGGCGCAGCAGGTGCCGGGCACCGAGGGTCCTCTCCGTCCACCTTTTAGAGAGCACTTGGAAGCTACAAGCTCAGAAACAGAGCAGCGTTCTTGGACATGAGGGGCACCTGCCCAGCGGCCGGGTCTCTGCCTCCCCGTGGACCATGAGAAACCACTTCTGCCCTTGGGCTGTGCCCATTCCAGAAGAGAGGGAACAGACTCCAGTCGCCTCCAGGTTCCAGCTCAAAGTTCTAGATTACTGTTGGCCCATGTGAGCCGTAAACTCACAGCATCACCAAATACCACTGCCCAGATCCTTGTGGAAGATCTGGTCCGAACCCTTACTTTTGCTGTGAGAAGACATAGGTCCAGAGGTTGAAACCCCATGGCGAGTGTTACCTGGCTGGGCAGGGGCTTAGGGGAGCAGAGCAAGACCCACATGTCATGGCTCCCCCCACTCCCTCCCCTGTGGACCCTCCACACCCCATGAAGGAATTGACACCACGCATTCCCCTTTCTGGTAGTGGATTCAGTGACGATCATCCGGGTAATCAAATATAAACTTTTAAAATCAATTAAACAAACCACGGCTTTCCCATGAGGCTAGCCTCACTCATTTGGTCCGCAAACGACTCTCGGAAAACTGTAGAATAGAAAGAGTGCTGTTTTCATTTCTAAGCCGGACTATACTTAAAAGGCTGTGGCTGACCGCGGAGACCCTGGGTCACAGATCGCCACTCGGTGAGGACATATGAAGGGAAATACCCTGTCTTTGGCTCCCCACCGAGCAGAGCTGGGCACCTCTAGCACAGCCCAGTCAGAACGTGGGCAGCTCTCCGGGGTCGCATCTACTTGAAGACCCTGCAGCCTCCGTGGGCTGCGTCCAGCCAGAAGTTCTTGCCTCCGAGCACAAGGGAATGAACCCACAGCAGGAACACAGGAGGAAATCAATGCGTGGGAACTAATCGGGCATGCACTAACTAAAAGAACATATGAGTAAACCATTACTAACATGAAGAAAGATGGCCACTGAGTTGTTGGAAACACTGGTTTTCAAACAGCCTCTGCGTTATCCATGGCACTGGACTCAGTAACCCGGAGAAGCAGGGGGCAGGCACGTGAGAAGGGTGCTGAATGGTCCCCACGCTCCCAGAATCGTCACTGTCTTCTTACCTCCCAATTCACGGCCCCGAGTTTCCCTCCTGCTTTTTACCTTCCCACAGGGCAGGACTCGTAGAATTTCAATACACTGTGGCCCATAAATGTGGGATCCAGCTAAGAGTGCATAAAGGTCACCCTCCAAATGAAGCAACCCACCTCCCGCCCGATCATTCTAGCAGCTAATGAACTGTTTTGACTCACACAAGCTTGACAAACATTGTATGAATTTAGGTCCTCAGAAGCCTTCACATGCATGTCAAGCCAAAAACAAAGCTGTAAGTGTGGTAGCTGGGTAATTCCAAGGAGAGTTACGGCCTAGGTTCGCGATGCTCACATTCTAAGGGCAACTTCAGGATTGGAATGTAAACAGGAGGGTGACTGTTTGATTTGGATATTACATCAAAAACTAATGGGTGACCTAGCGAGGAGGATCTCTTTCAAGAATGTGTGCGTGAAGGTCTTCAGAGGGAAAAGATGCCTGGGTTTTTCAGACTTTGCACCAAGTTCCCAACCTGGGAACTTGTGTGGTCTGTGAAATGGATCAATCAGAAAAAAAGGAGGAAAAGAGGCACATTTCTTTGGATATAATCATCCATAAGATAATCTCATAGCTAGCAAAAGACATCTTAGTTAGGAAATAGAGAGCATACAAGAGTTTTAGCTTTACGACATGAATCGCACCTCAATTTTACTCATATTCCTGACCCCTGCCTTCTAGGACATGTGGCTTAAGGGTTACATTCTGAATACAAGAGGGAGTGCTTAATGAAGAGGGAGCAGAAGGATAAGGGGAATTTCAAGTTTGGTGGGGGGAGAGATCATTTTCATGAAAATCAAGTTTAATTGCTTGTATCAAATGAGGAACATTTTATCACTATGGTTGAAATCACTCAAGCTCATTTATAGAAAAGCACTATTTAAATATGACTTTCTTCTGTGATTCTTTACACTCCAGTACAAAATTAATGAAGAAGCCTAGAATAAGGTATGACGTTCCAGAAGTGTCAACTTCACCAGTTGAAGAATTTGCAAAAAATAAAATTAAAAATAGAGCTTCCCTATGACCCTGCAACTGCACTACTGGGTATTTACCCCAAAGATACAGATGTAGTGAAAAGAAGGGCTATCTGTACCCCAATGTTCATAGCAGCAATGGCCACGGTCGCCAAACTGTGGAAAGAACCAAGATGCCCTTCAACGGACGAATGGATAAGGAAGATGTGGTCCATATACACTATGGAGTATTATGCCTCCATCAGAAAGGATGAATACCCAACTTTTGTATCAACATGGACGGGACTGGAAGAGATTATGCTGAGTGAAATAAGTCAAGCAGAGAGAGTCAATTATCGTATGATTTCGCTTACTTGTGGAGCATAAGGAATAACACGGAGGACACTGGGAGATGGAGAGGAGAAGTGAGTTAGGGAATATCAGAGGGGGAGATGAACCAGGAGAGACTGTGGGCTCTGAGAAACAAACTGAGGGTTTTGGAGGGTCAGGGGAGCCTGGTGGTGGGTATTGAGGAGGGCACAGATTGCATGGAGCACTGGGTGTGGTGCATAAACAATGAATCTTGGAACACTGAAAAAATAAAATTAAAAAAATAAATACTAAAAAAATCTAACATGTGACAAATGAACATTGCAAATTAGAACTAAAAAGAAAGAAAGAAAGAAAAGGAAAGAAACTGCCTTGACGTTGAAAACCCAACATTAAAAAAAAGAAAAACCCACTCAGGAAATGCCTTTCCCCATCTAGAAAATTTCTTAGATTCTTCTTTCACATACACCAAGTATGTGACATACCCCACACGACATGGAATTACAGAAACAACTTTGAAGTCTGGGACGCAAAGCTGAACATAAGAAAATAGAAGACGGTCCTGCAAAGATTCACGAAAGGATGAAAAGCCAGAGCAGGTGGGATACACAAAAATTCGTAATTGCAGCCAGGTGTTTTATTGGGAGTTCACACGTGTTCGTCTGCATGTTACACAAGAGAATGACATATATGTAGTAGTGTGACATCACATATATGCAGTCGAACATATAATACAGGTAGCAGTGGGTACGCATGCGAGGAGTTACACACAGAATTCACAATCAAACAGGCAATCTCTCAAAAGTTTTACACATTTTACAGTATCCTATCTAGTACAGTCTATATTCTCATCTATACCGCCTCTATCTAGTACAGTCTATATTCTCATCTATACCGCCTCAGTTACTCCTCTCAGTGACCGCGCCGGACCTGCCTTCATGCTATCGGTGCGGGATCTGAGGGTCAGACAGGAGGAAGTCGGATGACTGAGACACCATCGAATGACCAGCAGGAGGCCAGCCCGGATCAAAGCTCACTCAGGTCCAGCAGGCAGCGAAGCCCGTGGGGAAGCTGACCTCCTGCACTGCCTTTATTTCTTAGTTCGTGGGCTGCTTGTCCAGCCAGAGCAACGCTCCCCCTGGAGGCTCCGTGGGACCCCACGTCCAGCACTGCTACCACCACCATGAGGCTTGCCATGCCAAACACGTGCCTTGGTGGCGTGGCCCCTTCTCCGGGGTGCTGCTACACTCCCCCCAACCCTCTGCATTAGACGGCAGATTATTATTGTCCATTGAGCTGTAAAGGAGGTAGTGAAGGGAGGCCTCTCTAGGCTCATCAGAGCACTGGGCTCCCCAAACTTCAAGCTCTACCACAAAAATCAGGGACCCAGGCAAGGAAGACACAGAGCCACCCCCCAGCCAGGACAGGGGAGCCCACCTTCAGCCCACCAGCTCTCCATGATCGGTCCCTCGTCACTCTACCACCTTTAAAATAAGAAGCTGCTGTCTGTTCCCGCCTCACGCTCTGAGCTCAGAGGCATTTCAATACTAGTGTTTGATTATTTTGTCTCTGACAAATATTCTTCTCACCCATCCTTTTCCCAAGGACGGCGGCATTGTATTAGAGAAGTCTAAACACTCCCAGAAATCATGCTAAAGGAAAATATCACCCAAGATGCCTAGCACGGCTTTCGCGCATCCCCAAACAGCGTTACTCTTAAAAGCAGAAAGGACTGGAATTAATCTGGCTCTGTTTAAAGATCAAATCCGGAGGGCATTCTCCAGCGAACTACCGTCTAATCTCTCAGAGTTGCTATAAGGTCAAATATTGGGCCCAAATCCAAAACTATCTGGTATAATCCCTTGTCATTTAAGACGGGATTTGCACAGTGGAGAAACTTAAATTTAGTTACAATTCAATTTCTCTTTCACATTTAAAAAAAAAAAGTGTGTTCTTTCCACTCATTGTGATCTGTAGTCTGCAAAAGCATGCTTCCCATTACTCCTGACCACCCAGACGGGAGACAGAACAGGAGGCTGTCTTTATTATGACCAAGCTAACAGCTAAATGCAGCCCCGGATGCTAATGCCAGATGAGGCCAAGAGGAACCTAAACTGAAAAACAAATATGGCTGACATTCAAGTTCAAGTCTGAAGCCTGAAACTTAGAATTAGCCCCTCTTGTCCATCCGACCCCTGACTTAAACAAGAGTAGGAGCGCATCACTGCCCCAAATGTCAGAATGTGAATGCCTTCCAATGTATTAGAAAAATTCATAATGACGCTGACGTTTTGTTGTTGTTGTTAAAGCGAATGCATATAAGGAAGATGCCTAGAAAATCTGCGTATGTTTTTATATCCTGAACACTTGCTGTATCCATCCCTATGCTGGTGCTATGTTCTCGTCATTTACGCAGAGAAAAGTGAAACCAATCAATAGATTTTGAGTGCCTTCTAAATCCAAAACTCAGCTAAATAAAGCTCAGAAATCAGGATTCAGAACAATTGAATAAATGACCGATCCCAGAGGTAACCTCCAGATATTGTGAAATGGGATGTCCCTGGTCTATTCCAGAAGAAAGGTAAAATAATCTGAATTTTTTTTGCCGGTCAAAAAAAGGTTCTACCCTTTCCTAGCTGTCAGATCTTCAGCAGCCTCCCTAAGCCTTGTTTTTTCACTACTGTAAACAGGAGTAAGATCGTGCCTTTCTCATCCCGCTGCTGCTACCACACCCGTAGGATGCCCTGGGCAGGCCGCACACCCTAGAGGAAACGGTCTCTTCCCAAGCATCCTTTCCAACATAGGAGGACATGGCGGGCCCCTGGGAATCACTTCATTTTTCCCTCCACAACTGCCCTTAATCAGTCTTTTCCCGGGTAACACTGTGTTTCTCCCTCTTCTAACACAATATCCTGATTTTATATTCTAAGCCTTTTGTAAATGGGGGTTCAGAAGACCAGGGGACGCCACTCTCCCCAGTTGCTGGTCTGAAGGAGCACGCGTCCCTCCACCGCACTCCGCTCCCCCTCTCAGCCTGGCCGGTGCTGAGTGCTCCTCTTCTCGCACTCTGCCTCTTCCCTCGTCCTTCAAAACCTATAAAATGGGCCTAACTGGGTTGGGGCAGACCTTTCTTCTTATCGGTTTGCAATTCCACTGGAGGTAGAAAACGGTCATGTTCCTGCCCACTTCGAAGATGGGTGATGTCTCCCCAGCCTGGGTTTGGTGACATGAGGGACAAGGCTCCGTCGCCTGCTACTTGGGGATGATCCCATTTTATGCCAGGCTTTGCAGTACACTCAGCTTCCTAGGGGTGAGGAAGGGTATTTCTCTGTGTATTCCCAGTGATCCAAGGAAACCGAGTCCAGAGAAAGACGTGCACTGGCCGCTCAGAAGACTTGTGAGTATAAAAGCAGAAAGCCCCACACCGAGAGCTGTCTTAGAAAGATGCTATTCAGGGGCGCCTGGGTGGCTCAGTTAGTTGAGCAGCGAACTCTTGGTTTCAGCTCAGGTCATGATCTCAGGGACGTGAGATCGAGCCCCAGGTCGGGCTCTGTGCTCAGCAGGGGATGGGGGGAGCATTCTGCTTGGGATTCTCTCCTTCTCCCTCTGCCCTTCCCCCTGCTTGTGTGCCCACTCTCTCTCTAAAATAAATAAATAAATCTAAAAAAAAATACTATTCACAAACATACTCAGAGTCTCTTCTGATCCAAAATACCATTGGCGCAGAGAATATTTAGGTAACAACTACAAGATGAAAATACAAAAACACAGGGAAGGGCAAAATCAGCTCCCAGGAGTCTTGCCCTGTGAAAAACAGGCCCCTTGCAAAGCTGGGGCACACACAGACCTCACCAGACATTCTGTCGGGAAGCAGTGTTTGCCCTTGCTGTGACCTTCACACACCATTGTGCCGGTTTCCCTGCGAGGGTGTCTGGGATGCCGAGGGGACAGTGGGAGCCTAAGGAAATCTAAAATAGAAACAAAGAGCTATTTGTGGTTCCCCCTCTTACCGATGACTGACTGAAGTGGAGCGAAAAGCCAGGGCCTCAAATTCTCCCACAAGGAAAGGACATCAGAACAATCCGGAATAAAAAATAAACCAAACTTGCCCCTTTAAAACAGAAGTTTCCCTACTTTCACCGTATTTAAAACAATTCTGGTATATTCCTCTTTTACAACTTCATAAAAGAGAGAGGAAGCTCTTTTTTTCTCCTTTAATGAGTGGCAGTGAGCTTTTTACCCAAACAGTGCCAATATCGCTACTATTTATTTCGGTCCCCATGTCACCATCCAGTCACGTCAGCCTATTCCCTGGTAGGGTCAAAGCAAAGGTTCTCTTTCGTTTCTGCACAGCCCTGGAAGGTTTTCATCACCCCAAAGACACAGGAGAGAAATTTATGACTCACTGGAATTTTAAACAACGCAAGACTGAACTTGCTTGGGACGTGCATTTCACAGACGGGCAGGTCTTTCAAAAGGCAACAGATTTAGTTGATGGCAAACGTTGGCATCCTTCCTGACTCCCTAAGGACTGTCTGTCATAGGATAATACCTAATGCCTCCGTCTGTCCCTTGATTTAGCCATCAGTGATGCCAGTGGGGACAGAATAAACATGGCAGCAGGGAACACGCCTCCACTGCCTTCAAGCTCCTGACGATTATCCATCCCTGGATTCCCCCCGCCGCCTCTGTGCCCTGCCCAGAACACACGGCACGCACGAACAACTCTCGCTCTCCACAAGCTGCCAGAGTCCTCTGATGTGGGGCCTGGCCCTCCCACGGGCATTTACCCTTTCATAGAAAAACACCATAAATCAAAATTAATCAAGACAGAGAAACCTCCGGCACCCAGAATTTTGGTGATCTTCGACCCCTTACTGAGTGCTGGGGAAGGAAGGCCTTTGGGTACAGAGGCTGCCCCCGTGCTTCCCCAATTCTATCTCACTCAAACCGCATGGAAGCCATGATTGAGCACCGCAGGGAATAGGACGAAAAATCAAACCCAGGCCTTGCTCTTAAATAGCCTGCATCCCATTAAAAGAAAACTGCATGTGTGCCCATGAGAACATGAACTTAGTAGCTGGAGAGAAGACGGATGGGCTGCAGTGGTTTAAAGGCTCCATTATATTATGGGCCAAAGAAGGATCTGGAGCCCTGTGCAAGCTTGTAGTTAAGAGCCTGGCCAGCTGTGGGTGCAGGACAGGTGGTATCCGTGCCTATCTAGACGAGGGTCCTCAGGAGTGGCTTCTGAAGGTCAGGAGGGGTTATCACCTGTTGGAAGCTGCATATGTCACTTGGGGACAAACTGGTACATAAACCCCAGTCTTTTGACGACAGGCCAGTGCAGGGGACTATTTCTGATCTTGCACAAAGACCATCTGGCCCACACACCAGGGCCCCACGATGCAAAGGGAGGGTGCGAGGGCTGGCAACAGCAGGATCGCCTGGAAGCTGCTAGAAAGGCAGGCGCTGGGGCTTCCTACACCCCCGTGATCCGGAATCAGCATTTTCATCATTCACCCGATGACTGACACACGTTACAGTTTGAGAAGCACTGCCTTAGGGGATCTTCAAGAGACTGTCCGTCCTTATCATTTAACTAGTCACTCATTTATTCATTGTTTCTCTCTGCAAACATTTACAGCAAGCCTGCTGTATGTGCCAGACATTGCAGGGTAGGAAAACAATCTATTCCCTGCATCACAGAATACAGACAAGCACCCGTAGTTTAATGCTGCCCGGAATTTAAACCAAGGCATGATATGAAAGGGGGTGCGGGAGAACCGGGGCATTCGTACACGTTTCCGAGCCACACGTGTACAAAAAATGTCATCTGCTGGTTAAAATAATCATGGTCACAGAAGGCAAATCACCTAGGTCAGACCAGCCCCAGGATTGTCTCTCCCAGGAGTGGGAACTTGGCCAAGTTGCCCACCCAAGATGGGTCTCATCCGAAAAAAGCGTACTCAGACTTTAAGAACTCCTAGATTCAGCCCAGCTTTCTTAGTTTTTTTCCTGATTTATCTGATTTTATTTGTTTGTTCAGCACATACCTAAGTGATATCATCTGCTGGGGACAGCGTGGGTGCTGGGAACACAGTGGTGACAAGGTAAATGAAGTCCTATAAGATGGTGGTAAGGGTTATGGCACCAGCAGAAGCAGGTAGTGAGATCGTGTGCTGCTGGGAGGCTGCTGCAGCGGGTGAGCCAGTCAGGGAGGCTTCCTGGAGGAGGAGGAGTTAAGCCTAGACCTGAATTGTGAAAACACAGACCTGTGTACGAATAAGGGGGAACCAACTCTGGACAATGGAACAAACCCTGAACATGCAAACAGGCTCAGTGCATCCAGGCCTGTAAGACCGAAGAAGGTTCTGGGTGAGGAGGGCAGAGGAGGGAGAAACATGGGGTGCAGTCTAAAAGCCAGTGAGGGGTCCCCTGGCTGCCCAAGTCTGGGCAGGCAAGGTAAGGAGCTGGCTTATTTCCTGTGTGTGACCGGAAGCCCAGAGGAGTGTAGGCAGTGATCTGATTTTAAATTCTCTTACTACAAAATGTAGAACGGAGTCACCTGTATGGCCTGGATTGTGCACCCTGTCCCCCCAGATTCCTATGTTGAAGTCCTAACCTCCCATACCCCAGCATGTGACTGTATTTAGAGACAGGGTCTTTAGAGAGGTCATTAAGAATAAATAAGGTCACTGGGGTGGGCCCTGATCCAGTAGGACTGGCATTTGTGTAAGAAGAGACAATTAGGACACAGAGACACACAGAGGGACGACCCTGTGAGGCCACCTGCCCAGCAAGGAGAGACGCTGTGGAAGGAGCCAACTGCTGACATCTCGATCTCAGACTTCCAGCCTCCAGAAGTGGAGGAAAATAAATTTCTGTTCGTTCAGCCCCCGACCCCGGGCTGGGGTACTTGCTACGCCAGCCCCCTGAAGACTAACACACACTCAGTGTAAATTTAAAAACCACCATCTTTACAATGACACAAAGGAAGCCACACATTCTTCTGCCTTACTCTGTGACTTTGAAGTTGGCCACCAAGTCCTCAGGCCAATGATCTAAACTCCTGGTTCTAATTCCCAAGAGTCCTTTTCCAGCAGCTCCTAGACTAATCATGGGGAATGTGTGAATTTCCCTCTCAAGTTTTCCTACCTCAGTTTCTCCCAGCTAAAACAGAAAAAAAACAAAAGCTCAGATCTTTCCCTCTGGTTTTACTTAAAATTGTCTCGTTTCAGTTACCATTGCCTAAATTCTAAGATACACTTTTTTTAAAGTTTATTTATTTGAGAGAGAGAGAGAGAGAACATGCACACTGACAGAAGGGCAGAGGGAGAGGGAGAATCTCAAGCAGGCGCCCCACTGAGCAGGGAGCCTGATGCGGGGCTCGATCTCATGACCTGAGATCATGACCTGAGCCGAAGGCAGATGCTTAACCCACGGAGCCACCCAGGTGTCCCTAAGATACACCTTTTTTTTCCTTCCCAAAAAATCCAGAGGCAATCTAGAATGAAAGTGAACATCAGACTTAGTGTCTGTCCCCCTGAAAGCCACCATCAAGTCCATGGGGCATCTTACAACTACCGGCATCATAGTCATGAAAGAACGCAGAGACCGTCTGTTTCTTTCATAAAAGTCAGTGAAAAGCCAGGACAGAAACCACTCCTGCCTGGCAATTCTTCTTTATCCCACTACAGGTATCTCCAAAGTGACCACTGCAAACCTCCCCTCATCTCAACCCTCCACCCCCGTGGCTTTCCTCCTCTTTCATTCACTTGCTCACGCATTCATTCATTCCAAAATGACCATGGAGCTGATGCTGAGCCCAGCCTGGTGCTAGCACAGGGCCCTTGCTCAGCCAGCTATCTCCTTTCTCTGCCTTCTCTCCATCCCCTCCACCAGCTCGCTGTCACTAATATCTGAATGTTCCCAAACTACAGCATCTGAAAAAAAGAGAGAGAGAGAGAGAGAAGAGAGGGAGGGAAGGTGGGGACAGGAAAGGAGGGAAAGAGAGAAGAAACTCCTCACCCCATTCCCTCTTCCCCATTTCCTTTTTCTTTCCCTTCACAATTAACTCAAAGAACTAGTTTTCCACTCGCTGCCTCTTCCGCCTTTCCTCCTCACTTGCCCGCCCCATGGATCGGATTCTACCCTGCGCCTCTCCCTGGACCTGCATGCTTCTGCAGCCCGTGGACACACCCAGGCCCAGTGCACCTTCTTTCTCTGCACTATTTGCCATCACCATTCTCCTTTTCTCAAATAATATCTTCCTTTCGCTTCTCTATGAGTCAGAATTCTTTCATTGCAGTATAGAACGCTGAAAAAGAAACATCACAGCCCAGCTCAAACCTCCTGAAGCAAAAATGGATCTACTGGCATTCATACTGGGAAGGATAATGGGGTCATTCCGGGGCCAGTGGCAGGAAAAGGTTAAGGGCCCAGATTAGTGGCTAAAAGGAGCCAGAGCTTTACAGCTGCAAGGACTTTGCACCTCCCCATCCATCTCTCATCTCTGCTTGTCTCTTCATGGCTTCATTTTGCATGTGACCTTTCCATGTGGCAGGAAAATGACCCCCCATGAGCCCCAGGTTCTCATCCTCCCAGCTTCCCTTACTCCAGCTAGGAGAGGGAGGCCAGGTTCTGACGCACCCTGCTCGGGCCCCATTTCCACCACTTGAACAATCCTCTCTGCCTGTGAGTGATCTATGGTTGCCCACGCCGGGCCACGTGCCACAGCAATGGACACAGTGTTGATGACTATGGTCACGGTCATGCAGGAAATGGGAGGAGTGAGTCCTTAATAAAAGGGAACCAGACAAATAAAAATAACCTGTGCTCCTCACAGCTTCTAGGATGTACCACTCCTGCCTGTTCTCCCTCTTGTCCGACCACAGTCCTTCATGCTTCTATGTGGTTCCCCTTCCTCTGCCTGTCCCCTAAATGTTAGTGTTCCTTAGCATCCTCCCTTATGTTTCCTTTTCTCTGTACTTGCTTGTCCTGTGGTCTCTCCTCTATCCCCATGGCTGTGTCAGCCATATGCCAATAACCACCCAAACCCACACGGTCAGCCCAGCTCTCCTTCCTCAGCCTCACAACGAGCTGTCTGTTGGACATCTCTACTTGGATGTCACACAAGATGTGCAAAGTCAACTAGCTAAAAGGAAATGTGTGATTTCTTCCCAATCTTCTGCAGTCAAATGCTCTACCATTGAGCTATACCCCCTCAATCTTCTGTTCTTATAGCCTTGATGTCAATGAATATGGCCCACCCGTGAGACAGGTCAGGAACCTGACCTTCAAGGCCAACACCCCCTTGTCATCATCCTGCCACTCCCATCTCTAAATATCCAATACCGCCCCCTGTTTGTTCCAACTGCTAACCATCTCTGCCCTCTACGGACTCCTCACAGTCCTCACAGCCATTGTCTTGTTTCCAGCCACCTTCCCCCTACCCCTCTCCAGGATACAGCCCCCCATGCATCTCCTTGAGGAGGAGGGCCTTCATGCCCAGTGTGGATCCCCTCTGCAGTCTGCAGCCAGACCTACTGTGGGCTTTATTTTTCATTGTTTTTCTTTCAATGCAGATCTAATGAAATCACCCCCCTACTTAAATCTATTCAGTTGTTCCATGTTGCTCCTATGATCATTCCCAACCTCCTTCCATAGTACATGAGCCCACCTGGCCTTCCTTAACTCCGAAACCTAAGCCCTCTCCACTCCTCCATCGCATTAAATGAGTTCAAGCATGCTGAACTTCCTACCGTCCTTAATGCCTTAAACCTCCGTGCCTTGCTCTTTCTTCTGCCTCAAATGTGCTTTCCGTATTTTTCTCCGTTTTAACCTTTCCATGCCCTAAGTCACAGCTCAGACATCATTTATCCCAGCCACCTTGACCTGGCACTGCAAGTTGGCCCATCAGAGCACTTGTCACCTTGTAATGCAGTTTGTCTGTTTCCTGCTGGACCCTCCCAGCAGTCCTTCCATCTCTGGGGCTGGGCACCTAGTGGCCCACAGCAAAGTCAGTTGAAAGCCAGGAAAGATTTACCAGAAATCTAATGACACATATGCCTCAGGGCCACTCACCCTCATGGGTCCCTTCCAAGCCCTATAACTAATTTTGATTCAGAACTGTATGTGCTTTTTCTTACATAAGACCTACCTCCAAATTGTAATAGCTTCAGGGCCTATAAACTGTGAATCCACCACTGGTTACATGAGTAAATTGGACAGAAAATGAGACTCGCAGGAGTTAAGCATCTGCCCCATGCCATGTCCCACTTCATGACATGGCACTACTGCATCTGAATTTGCGTGGGTCTGACCACACAGCTCTACTCTGTCTGGTGTGTAGACTGAGAAGTCAGCCCTTCCCTCCTGGCCTCAGTTTCCTTCTTCAGGAAGGAAGACATATGCTTCATAGGATGTTAAAAGTAATAATTCACATAGTATCTCTAAAAACACCTACACAAGACTTGGCACATGGGTGGTTCTGAATACAGGACTGTTAGAAGAAATACAGCATGTCACAAATTCCACTCCGCTCTCCAATTCAGGATCCATCTAATTCGGCAAGCCTTCTCTAAGCCCTTACTCTACATGCAAAGCACAGATGGGGGCGGGGGGGTACAGAAGATTAATGATCTCAAGAAGTTGTCAAAGTGGTTGGGGAAATAGATATTTAAACAAATAAGTATAAAATATGCAAAAAGAATTAAATTTCTTCCATCTTTCTTAACTGTTTCTCTTTATTTAATATCTTGCTCTTTTTCTCTCTAAGGAGTTATCTCCTACCCTGTGGTCTAAGGTTGAGTATGTTAGTTAATTAACAGCTCTACTCAGCCACAGAGCTGCCTTGGGTTACAACCTGAACGATATTTAAGGAGACTAAGTTGAAGCTGTGACGGGAACAAAAATCGAACAAGGTTTTCTCGGGTGTCACCATTCAAAGGCTCTCGGGGGAGGCAGTAGTTCCTTGAAATGAAGCCAAATTTAACTTAGCCAACAGTACCAGTTAAGAAGTTGGGATAAAATATGCAATCGTGAACTCCTTTCCGAGACTAAGCATATAGAAAAATCGTTTACAACCTTTGCCCATTTGTAGAATTTGAACCACAGGACACACAGAGCCATGGACATGGATGGATCAGCAGGGGAACTGGGTCACTGCGGAGCAGCCTGGCCCAGAGGCGGGGACAAGTGGCTCCCACCCCCACTCCCAGCTCCTTGAGGGGTGGCGTGCAATCCTGTGGGCAGGAAAGTAACACATGCCTGGCTTGTGCCAGGCTCTGCAACCTTGCACCAAACCTTGTGAAATGTCAACATAGTCAATAAAAACAATAGCGGATAATAGAACAGTAGAGAAAAATAGTAACGTTAACCTCAGAAGGCTAGTGGAGGCCTTAATGAGATTGAACAAGTAATGCATGCAAGATCTGAGCTATAAATTCCAGAGTTCTTTAAACTCTTTCTTCTTCATATACATATAGTAAAATTTACGTTTCCTTTTTTTCTTTTCTTTTTTTTTTTTGGGTGTATAGCTCTAGGGGTTTTAATGTCATGGATGGATTTTTGTAACCATCATCTTCTTTGATTCAGCACAATGCTTTGGAGATGCGTCCGAGTTGTGCGCATTAATAATGCATCCTTTTCATTGCCGCGTACTATTCCACTCCATGGATGTCCAACCATTTGTTATTCCTGTCACCCACTGAAGGATACCAGGCTTCTCCAGTTTTGGGTGATTATGAATCGTGCTGCTATAAACATTCATTACACATTTCTGTGTGGGCAAAATTATTTCTCTAGGATAAATAAATATCTAGGAATGGAATCGCTGGGTCCCCATGGCAACTGCACGTTTAAGTTTATGAGAAACTGACAAACTGTTCTCTAGAATGGCTCTGCCGTTTACACCCACCACCAATGGAGGAGCAATCTTGTCCCACCTTCTCCTCAACACTTGATATCATCAGTATTTTTTACCCAGCCTTAACAGACACGTAATATTAGTCACATTTTTTAAGAGAGAAACATTGATCCATGGATATAAGATAGTAGGCAGTCATCTATTTTATAAAGTAAGAATGTTCAGGGAGGTTCAGTGGTTAAGCCTCTGCCTTCAGCTCAAGTCATGATCCCAGGGTCCTGGGATCGAGCCCCGCATCAGGCTCTCTGCTCAGCGGGGAGCCTGCTTCCCCCCATCCCCTGCCAGCCTCTCTGCCTACTTGTGATCTCTGTCAAATAAATAAATAAAATCTTTAAAAAAATAAAAAGTAAGAATTTCAGGATAGGTTAAGTTCACAGGAACCAGGTTTCTCCAATGACTAACCGCCACCTTCAAAAAACCTTGACAATCCCAGTATGGCAAAGAGGTCTCTCGTGGTCTGGCTCTTCCCCACTTCTTCAGCCTCCACTCTACCCTTCCCACTCTCGGACCCTTATTACTGGACCTATTATCAGACCTACTATTGGCCAGATCAATAATAACGTTCAGTGAGGTGAACTGAGTCCTTATTACAAGGCACGGGCCACGCCACGTCTATCTCATGTGTTAACTCATTTCATCCTCTCGCAGCTCTGTGTAATTATAGGAAGGTGGCCACATTCCTGTGACAAGAGAGATGACACTGGTGCCTAGAGAGACTGGAAGCCTTATTCAAAGTCATGCAGCAGCTATATGGCTGGGATCTGGTCCCTGGTCTCAGCATGCCCCAAACGTGCCTACTCCCTGACCTCGGAGCCACACTCTTCTCCAGCCTGGAGGCCTCCAGCACCTCTGCCCTCATCCACCTCCAAGCCACAGCCCACGCCTTGCCCTCTCTGTGAAGCGGTCCCAGGGTCTTTCAGGACACACTTAGCTGTCCTCCTCTCTGTGCTCTCTTCACCTTTGTTTCGTTATTTCATCCCTCCCCACACGGAGTTCTGTTTGCTATGCAGGTCTGCCTCCCCCACCCATGACCGCAAGCTTCTCCAGACAGGATCCAGATCTTTCCACCCTTCTTTCCCGGTGCCTGGCACCTAGATGGTGCTCAACACCTGCTGAAGCATTGAGTGCCAGGTAAGGCCTCGGGGCGAGAGACCAGGCAGGTCCTGCGAGAACCGGTGTTCCCCCTGAGCCGACGTGTCCTGCAAACACCTCCGTGTAAGGGCATCTTAGACTGAGTCAAATGCACGATCAAAAGAAGGCCGCTACACAGACCTACACACAACTCCTGAGACGGACTCCGACAGCCATCCCTATCAGCTTCAAACAGCATGCGGGTTATAACACGAAATGACAACAGAGACACACACCCCCAATGTTAATAGCTTTAGGCCCAAGAGGAAAATTGGAGTGGAAGAAAGAAGCCCATTTCATATTCATGCTACCATTTTTTTCCTTGTTTACATAAGCATTGTGATTTTTTTTCCTTCACTTATGTGTAACAGGACTATTAAAACTGTTTACCCCTCTCTTTCTAGCAATTTCTCTCAGTTAACAATGATCATTTTTAATAGTAAAAATAATTAAAATCAATTCATTTGCCTGGAAAGCACCTTGAGGGATGTGGACTAATTCTGTGCCTCTGGCAAATCTGACCCAAACTATTCCAGATAGACGGTGCGCAGCCACCAAAGCTCAAACCCAAAGGCTGGGAAGAGACATCTCTCCATACTGTTGGCTATCCATAAATATATGTTCAATAAATCGATTAATTTTTAAAGTTGAGGCATTCAATAGTATTAGATGGCAAGAATCAGATGTTTCATGGGCCACAGAATCTTCTCCAGTATTCTCCCAAGTAAGAAATTTGAAAACTATGGAGACCATAGGCATGTGTTAATGAATCCAAGATGTTCTTACCTGCTTTTCCTACCTATTGATAAATGTTTGCAAATTCTGGGGCGCCTGGGTGGCTCAGTGGGTTAAGTCGCTGCCTTCGGCTCAGGTCATGATCTCAGGGTCCTGGGATCGAGTCCCGCATCGGGCTCTCTGCTCGCAGGGAGCCTGCTTCCCCCCACCCTTCCTCTCTCTCTGCCTGCCTCTCTGCCTACTTGTGATCTCTCTCTGTCAAATAAATAAATAAAAATCTTTAAAAAAAAAAAGTTTGCAAATTCTAAAGGCTTGAAGACAGAAGTTTAGTCTGTCACAATTCAGGCAAAGAAACTTGGAGAAAAAGAAGGAAGGGAGGGAGGGAGGGAGGGAAATGAAGGGGAATTTATACATAGAAATATATTAATATGTCAACTACGACAATCTAGTTTGCTATTCCCAAGCCAGATTAAGAACCACCGTCCTCCAGCATCAGCTCCCAAGACCATCTCTTCTAAGGATCACCTGCTTCTACAGATTTAGCCTTCTACAAGCTCCGTAAGAAAACTGCTACCCTGACTCATGGCCACCTCCTCACCTTCTCCCTATTCTTTCATCAAAGTTCAGAGGTAGAGAATTAAATACGATATCGTTCCCATACATTAATGCAAATAAACAATTTTTTAAACAAGGTAGAAAAAAAAGATCAGAAACAAGCCAGTGTCTTTAGGGCAAATTTCTCTAAGCAATGTTTTAGGGGACCCATCACAGCGTGCTTAAGGGATGGGGGTTAAAAAAAACTCACATAATTTAGGCACTGAGAACACAGAGGAGAACTTGCTTTGGAAGTCTCCATTTCTATGTCCATAGATGATGTAAAGTCAAAAGAATAGTGTGTTCTGTGTTTGGTAATTAGATGTAAACGGCTACACTTTGGGATAAAAGGAATCACGTCTTCCCCTTGTATTTGCACACAAGTGCCCTCGTACATCTCGCCCCGACAGCCGGGAGCTGCTGTATATATCTAACGGAGCCTGGCAAGGCAAGATGACCTTTCTAATTGTCGTTATGAGAAGCACAATTGCAAGTGCCTTTGAAACATATGGTAAACTTCATTATGCTTCTACTTTGGGGCTCATGATGAGTATTAACGTCAGAGCTCCTGAGAAAAATGTGCTCTAAATCTTATACTGTATAAACCCCTTTCAAGACCAGAGAGAGTGTTTATTTATAGTCTTCAGGCCTCTGCGTAGATGCTATTACCTATTCCACTCCACATGGCAAAACGAATGAATCAGCACAAAACATTAAGGGAAGGATCGTGATCACCTTCGCCATCTCAGGCTGAGCTCCAGGCAGGGCGAGAACAAAACGGCACAAGGAGGACACAGAATGTGCGTACGGGAGGGTCCGTGGGTTCCACGGCAAGAGGAGTCGAGACACAGATGTCACAGGGAGCCAGTTCTGGGGATATGGTGGGACGGAGTCACAACTTCATCCAGAGCACATGGAGACCGAGGGGAGTTCAGAGGGTCAGGGGGAGGGACGAGGTGAACTTAGAAGCAATGTAGGGAGTGGGCGCGTGGGTGGATAAGGGCATGGGATATCCCAGAGGTGGAGGGAAGAAACCAGAAAAGCGTGGGGAAGCCAATGGAGAGCAGCAGAAAGCCGTGGGAAGACATGGTCTGAGAGGCGGGAGCCGCTGACGCCCCATAGCTCCGAGAGGCAAGAAGCTGCCTTCTTGAAGCCCAGATCATAGTAATTTACACATCATCCCCAGAAAAGGATCTGTGACCTAATCCCCAACGCCGCCTACTGTCTCAGGAGAGAAGAGGAGGGAGCCCTGGCCAACGCAAAAGCTGGTGACAGTGTAAAAGGTCATCCCATCTGGCATTTTTCCAGGACAGGGAGGCCGTTTTTCTGCCACGTCCTTTCCCTCTCTCCCTCAAACTGTCCTTTAGCAGCCATAGACGCTCTCCCTCAGTCTGCGAATTAACAGAGTGCTTTGGAGGGAAAAATCCCTACAGTTAGAAACTATTTTTCTAATGGATCAATTTAAGAAAAGAGAAAATTTAAAAAAAAAAAGAAAAGACAGGGGCTGCCTGGGTGGTACACTCAGTAAAGCATCAGACTCTTGTTGGTTTCCGCTCAGGTTGTGATATCAAGGTCATGAGATCGAGCCCTGTGTCAGGCTCCTTGCTCAGCACAGGTTCTGCTTGGAATTCTCTCTCCCTCTCTCTCTCTCTGCCCCTCCCCCTGCTCGTGCTCTCTCTCTCTCTCTCTCTCTCTCAAATAAATAAATAAGTCTTAAAAAAAAAAAAGTCAAAGACGGTGAGGTACTACACATCAGCTGCATCACAAAGGAAAAGGAAGAAGGTGGGTAGGAAGCTGGACCCCTCTCTCAGTTTGTGTATTTTAATGGATGCAAATATGGAAAACAATGCTTCCCCCAGATGCGTTATAAAAAGTGAGGCCAGTTCATTACGGTCCCAATTGCAGCAGTTCCCTAAATGTCGCCTGAGTTTTAAAGGCCAGGCCCAATGAATATTAATGCGCAGAGTGGAGACAGACAGCCTTTCCTGGGGAAGACCTCTCTCTGTCGCTGTTTGTGACATTATTTGTACCCAGATGCCTTAAGAAGCTTCAGAATTTATCAGCTCAACATGGTATCACTGTTTGCAAAAATTTCTTCTCTTGCTCTGTTACTAATTATGATAAGGGGTTAATTTCACACATGTGCACACACACAAAGGAAAAAATTATAATAACCATATTATATAAAGATGAGGAAACCATCGAGTTCCCTTCCCTTCCCCCCAAGAATGGACAAAGTGCATGGACAAGAAACTGTGAAAAAAATTACAAAGGCACAAAAAGAAGCGAGGTCAGCCTTGCCAATGGTCAAATGTATGCAGAAACAAGGTATGAACTAAATATTCTCTAATTATTGTTGTTACACTAATAATCTTTTAAGAAATGACAGCAAGTATAGGAACAGATGCATTGGTAGCATCAAGTAAACCGGTATAATTCTTCTGAGAGTCCGTTTGCAACATGTCCTCCTCCAGAAAGCAAATCATACTCTTTGGTCCAGTAATCCTACACTGGCACTTCATCTTTAGAAAGGAATTCATAAAAATGATCACGAAACACATCAAGATAAGGACTAAGCAAATCATGATATATTGAGTCTTGGGATATTATAAAGACCATAAATAAGAAACTGGCATGCTCGGTCGCAGCAGAGAAATGTGTGTGATGAGGAACACGGCTCTGGAGCCAGAAGGTCTGAGTCTCAGTCCCACCCGACAACTCCCTTAGCTCACTGGGCCTCAGTGTCAGCATCTGGAGAATGGGGTTGACAAATTTATTGCAACATACAGTTGCGAGGCTTGAGTGATGTGATGCTTTCATTACTGCCATACAAGGCTAATGGCAGGGAGTGAATTCGCAGCATGTAAAAGGGGTGCACATGCTTCAGACATTGGGGTGACACTAAAAATGAAACCAGGAGCTCCATTATAGACGCTGTATGATGGACATTTTCTGTTCGGCTTTGAATATGTGTTTTATGCTCATGCTGTTTTGTGGAATAAATTTAAAAAAAAATTTAAACCACTAGAGTAACCCCAAGAATGTGATAAGCTTCACCTTCAGAGGATTCTTATATAATCCACAGGGGAAATCACTTTGCCTCCAAAGGTCGATGCACTGCTCAGATTCCAGACCACTAGGGAATTGCAGGGTTCGGTGACCGTCTCAGGGCAGACGTGGAATCTGGTATTCAGCCCCTACTGCACCTTAGTCTCTGGGAGGCGGGGGATGGGGTTCGGTGAAAGGCAAGCAGACATTTGCCAAATTCTAATTTCCTGTCTTGCCAATACAATTGGGACACACGGACCAAAGTCAACCACTGGGTCACATACAGAGTTAAAGAAAAGAAGCTCAAGACTGCAGTTCCCTTGCTGAGCAAGACCAGGTTTCCTCTCACTAAGGACCCCCTGAAATCATAGTCTATTTACTTTAGGTTCTTAGTTAGGGAAGGGCGATACAACATTTGGGGATACACAAAGTGTAAGCCAGCCACAGTGACACATACAAAAAGGGAGATCTTCAAAATAGGCTAAAATAGCCAAAAGTTAAACATCATTTGGATAAATAAAAGGAGAATTAAAGGGGCGCCTGGGTGGCTCCATGGGTTAAAGCCTCTGCCTTTGGCTCAGTTCATGATCCCAGGGTCCTGGGATCAAGCCCCGAGTCGGGCTCTCTGCTCAGTGGGGAGCCTGCTTCCTCCCCTCTCTCTGCCTGTCTCTCTGCCTACTTGTGATCTCTGTCTGTCAAATAAATAAATAAAATCTTTAAAAAAAAAAAAAAGGAGAATTAAAAAAGGTTGGTTATAATTAAATCTCAAAGCAAAGTTTGCAACCAGTTGTTAATGAGTTATGAAGACTCTGGAAAGTATAATGTCAGGACAGAAACACAATTACATTCTGTAACTATGGGAGGCATAAAAAATACAAGCATATCTGGTTTATAAATTTTTGATGCTATCAAGTCAGTAGATCTTTAAGCAACTCTTGATGGTTTCTGCCATGCTATAAATATTAAACTGGTGCATTAGCTTAGGGTTGTCTATGGTGATCCAGCCCTCCCCAATTGTCTAAAAATCTGAGGGAAAGCAGATGAGACAGGATGTCTATCCCCAAATACAAACGTGTGGTGGGCCCCAGGCAGTCGACAGCAGGACAACAGAGCAATCAAGGAAACACTGATGAGCACACCTCCTCTCTTTTACAAGAGCTACGAAAACCCGAAAAATCAAATTAACAACAAATAATGGTCTCTCAAAAAAAGTATTCCCTCTTGGGTTGCTAAACATATGGCAGCTTCAAAGAAGAGGAAGTAGCCGGGGAAAATGGCAGGAGGCCATGACTCATGGCAATGTCGAGGAGGAAAAGAAGAGATTTCATACAAATTTAATCACTGGGGAAAATTGTGACAGCATAAAACATGTCACAGCACCAATAAAACTGAATTCCGGAAAACCTCGCAAAATTGGACTCGGCTGAAGAAAAAAAAACAAAACAGTCCTAGTTCCTCAAAGCCCTGAATTACAGAATAGGTTAAACATTTTATTTCAAGTGCAAAAACTCACTCAAAGAAGCTTAGAAAGAAAACCATCACATTCTGCAAGGTGGATTCCTTGGGATCAATAGGCTGGCATAGCAGTAAATTCCTAGCAAACAGGGCTTATGGTAGAGTCCTCTACCAGAAACCCTGGAGAGTATGTCAACCTACTTATGAAGGCCTGTACTTACAAGAACACAGAGGAAAACACTGACATTTAAGCTTTTAGAACAGGAAGCAGAACAATCAATAGTTCTTTCAAAACATATCAAAACGTGGTTTGGAGTTGACCAATGTGTACCCAACTGAAGTGTGATAGTTCAACTTTTTCTTCCCTATTTTTGTAGAATGCAAGGCCCCTTCCATGACAAAGGATTTTAGTTTTAATACAAAATATGTTGTCATCATAACGGTGATAACCTCTAGGGCCTCCTACCGAGTGAAATGACCCATCTGGTATCAGGACGTTGCAGAGAGCAGGTCACTGTTTCAGGCAGGAAATACAGAGAGCATACTTAGAAATTTCAAAAGTGGAAAAAAAAAAAAAAAAACACCCCAACAACAAATCACCTATCTTTTCAGGGTATGCAACATCCTCAAGAGACGGTTTCCAGCAGGCTTTGTTTTCATGGTCGTGACCAGGAGGGCAGGATTTAGGCAGGGTGGCGAGGCCGAGGGATGCATAGAGAAGTTCATGCTACAAGTCAAGTTCAAAAGGATCATGCAACTGCAGACAAGAAGGAATTGAATCCGGGCCCCTACCCCCCCATCCATGTGCCCCTGGACAAAGCCTCAGCCTCTTCTTCTATAAAACGGAGACGGGGCTGGAGCAGGCCACACGCTGTCCGGAGGATTAGGCAGCTGTATAGGCATCGCAACTCGGCTCAGGGCCTGGCACAGAGGAAGGGCTTGAGAACAAAAAGAAAAGGAATCCACGTCTGTTACTGAAGAGAATGTGACAACATACAGGGGATCACTCCCTCCTCTGCGAGAATGTGGTAGACCCACAGCAGCCAGAGTTAATCTGTGAGTGCAGCAAGGGGTGCAGTAAGTACACGCTGGACGTCTACAGTGAAAGAGCAGAGGGAGGAGGCTTACGAGGACTCATTGTTAAGCCTCTAAGGATCTGTATGAAGTCACAGGAACGCCTCCATGAACACCTCGCATTGAGTCCTACGACCACCGAGCTCTAATAGTCATAATAAGAACGATACGTTTTCGAGTCCTAACATAAGGCTGAAGTCATTCAGTTAACTGAGGGGGCCACTGCTCCCACCCAGGGACATTTAAAATCGGGGGTGGGAGGAAGAGTCGCACAAAAGACAATGACCCAGATGTGACGCACTCTGCCATCCATGGTAGGGCCTCTCGCAACAGATCAGCCCTCACCCAACAACAGCCAACCGACGCTCCTCAGGGATCATGACCTTCCCACTAACCACTGTCCTTGGCTTAATCTTCAGGAGGGAGCATGTGACTGTGAGAGTGTGTGTGTGTGTCCATCCACAGGCAAGGGCGAACCAATGTCATTGAAACCCCAGAATCCCGATGAAATCAAGAAAGACTAGGAAGGACGCTGTTTCCAAGAATGATCCACAAAAACTTCAGAGTCACACGCACACCCCATCACACAGAATCCTGTTCCCCACTCCATACAAATCAGCATACCAAAAAACTGTGTGCAGCGGCTGGGTAGGAAATACAATTGAAATCATCACTGCGTTCCCAGCTAGGGGTCATGGGACTGAAGTGTTGGGAACGGAGTATAGAAAGCGAATGGGGAGACAGGCGGAAAAGAAAGTAACAAGGAAGGACTCCTCAAGTTCACCGGAAACGGCAGAGAGCAAGGGAATGGACAAAGTCCCGGGGGCAACTGTGGGAACGCGAGACCAGAGGGACTAGTAAATGGGGACTTTGGTGGCCTCAGGGACTGTCTGATTCACTCTGGACCACGAAGGCCTCCCACAGAGGCTGGCATACTGTAAGTGCTCAATAAATGCTCCGAGAAATGATGCATGGGTACAGGAAAGTGTTGCGTTATACGCAAAGCGACTGAGGAGCACGGAAGATACAGTGCCTTGGTCAAGATCAGTCATTCGTCAAGCCTCACATGGTGACGGCTCTCCATGCCAGGAGCTGCACAGAGGACAAACAAGCAACCGAAGGGAGAGGAAACTAAGGCCTCCTATGTCTGAGCACAGGCTTTTTACACTGTTGGGAAGCGGCCTCCCAAAAGATATCCCAATTTTTTGATAAAAGAGGGAGGAGGAAGTTCACTGCCAATGTCAAGTGCAAAAATTCGCAGGCAAAACCGGTGGCAGAGAAATAACCACACTGACAGAGAGGCAAGGATATAACCAGAAAAGGAGAAAAAAAAAAAAAAGGAGAGAAATTTAAAATGCAAATATATATTTAACTGATAATAATAGTAATAATAATTTTATCAGTAAGATTCATCAGTGATAAATAGAAATGTAGAAGTTCAGTCCATGGAAGAACCTGAGAGAGAAAGATTATGGCATTTTTTTTAAAAGGAGTTCTTCCCTAGTTCGTATTGTCTATGTTCTCAAAATTAAACAAAGATTTCTAATTTAAGAAAAGCAGATGCAAATAGCATATTCCCCATGTAACAATCTAAGTTCTGCCACATACAGAACCGGCAACACCCCTCTAGTTCCAGGACAAACAGCTCCGTCCTCAGTCGTCAAGAGCTCTCTGGTCCCAAGAGAGCAAAGTCTCCTACGACGCAGACCTTCCTCAAAGCTCAGAGGGAAGAAGGGACCTTTGGTGAATATTCCACAGAATAGGATCTCTGGCCACTCTCCTACATCTCTAGTCTCATGTTTGAATCATGTCAGATCACTGGAAGTTTCCATACTTAAACGTAATTAGCCCAAGCCCTTACTAATTCATCCCCATGGTATTATTATCATTTCATGTGTTTCTCAAAAAGTGGGGAGATTTTAGAATGGCTCCTTTCCAAATCCTTTTTGCCAAAACACTGAATCAAAATTTTTGTGGAAAAATACGTAAACACCCACACACCTAAGATATGTATACATTTCAGTCTCCCCATGAACTCCTGCTTGGAAGGCATCCCCTTTCCAGGCAGGGAAACATGGAGAGTGTTGGTGCATCTGTTATGAAAATCTGTCTGTGAGGACTTCCCAGTATGCTCTCAAAAAAAAAAAAAAACAAATGCCTTCAAGGAGCGCCTGGGTGGCTCAGTTAAGCATCCAACTCTCAATTTCTGCTCAGGTCATGATTTCAGGGTTGTGAGATCGAGCCCTGTATCTGGGACTTGAGATTCTTTTTCTCTCCCTCCCCCTCTGGCCATCCCCTCCCCTAGTCACACATGCTCTCTCAAAAAAAAAAAAAAAATGCCTTTAAGAATTTAACACCACTCCACATTCCTGAAAACTTTGTGCTTTTAGCTGCTTTTGAGGAAGATGGATGACACTTCAGTTGTCTTTTTTGCTCTGGTTCCTGGGAAGCTCATTATCACATGTTGTCAGCTAGAATAATCAACACTTGTCATTGGCTTTTCTTCCATCTCAACTTCCAAATTCTATTTTTGTTTGTAATTGTGTTGTTTACATCTCCATTTCCTGCCCATACACACACACACACACACACACGGCATGCAAATTCTACTCTTCTGTTCTAATTTTTCTTGAAAGTTTCCTCTAAAACTTCTGATAAACGTGAAACAGGAATTGTTGCCTACACATGCAGATCGTGCAAAGCACAGGATCTCTAAACTGAAGGTTTTTTCGTAGTGGGAGAGGTGACTTCTGAAAGAAGTGTCACCTGTGGACTTTCAGAGTTAAAGGAACGCATGTCTCACTAGAGAATGTCCTACTTCCTTTCATCAGCTCTTTCAAGCTCAAAAGTTAGGGGGTAGCCCAAAAGTCAGGTCAGGATGGCATCAGCTTGGGCCTATGGCCTTTCTAATCTAAAGCAAAAGGCAGGTATAGCAGTTTTCTCTTGTGCACAGAGGATGTTTCCAAGACCCTCATGGATGCCTGAAACCACAGAGTACTGAGCCCTATGTATTCTGTGTTCTTTATGATACATATGTATCTATGACAAAGTTTAACTTTCAAATTAGGCACAGTAAGGGATGAACAACAATCACCAGTGATAAAATACAACAATTACACTGCGAGAAAACTTTCATGAAGCTGGTCTTGCTCCGTCTTTCAAAATACCTTGTACTATACTCGCCCCTCTTGTGATGGTGTGAGAGGGTACAATGCCTACGTGATGGGAAGAAGTGAGGTGAGTGACATAGGCGTTGTGACGTGGCGTCAGGCTGCTAGCGACCTTTACAGGATTCATCGGGGACCATCCTCCTGACGGGGGTCGATGGTAGGCAACCGAGACTGCAGAAAGCAAACTGTGGATAATGGGGAAGTACCGAACTAGCCCCAAACCATAACTGAAAAATGGACTCCCCTCCAACTTTATTACACTTAAAAACTGCTCCTTGTCTGCCCTGTTCTTACTCATTGAAAGGCAAATGAGTTAAAGCTGAACACAGGCAGCCATCACTCCCAGTAAAAATGAAATCCTGCCATTTGAAAGCCGCACAGAGAATCCCTTTACGTACATTATGGAGCCTCTACACGAATTCCTGACAGCTCAGTGGGCCACAGATCCTGCCAGATTTTTGAGCTACATCTGCAGTATCTTTTCTATTCAGGCAGCTGGCATAAAGTGGGAAACTTCATTAACATGCTAATGATGTCCTATTTAAAATTCTAGCCCTGATTATTCTGTGATTAAATCTCTCCCCTTGACGTCTGCTTCCTTTATATCTGAGTTATAGTGCGAAATCAACAATATTAATGAAGTACAATACAGATTACCAACGTATACACAAGAGATGGAAGAAGTTATATATTTCTCAGGGTTGTCTTTTTGCTGAAAAGCAGATTAGCAAACTAAAAAGTTAGTGGTTGTTGGTGTATTTTTTTAAATCCCAGCCCCCTTAAAAAAATTGAAATCCACAATAATTAAAGGTTTATAGTTAATCTCCATAATTCAGGGGTTGAAAGCTTTTCATTCTATTTCACTGTGCTTAAAGTTGCTCAATTCCAACGTGTCCTCCTGAAGTCTTACAGAGAGCTGATACAGGTTGAAACACCCCCTTCTTGCCTCTTCACAGAGACTGTGTGTCACTGTGACAAAGTCAATGGATTCAGTGATGATTTCTGTCTTCCTTTGCCCTTGATTACTCTGGCACATTTCGGGACTTTTTCATCATTTTGCTCTGTCTGCTGACACCCCAATATGAACATCCCACTCAGATGACTCAAGCATCTTCCACAAAAGACAAACTTCCTCTGGTCTCACAAAATTAGAAAACGAATTTGAAGAATTAAAAAAGAAGACAAAGAAGATCCAAGGTCTGGGTCTGTAATTCAAAGTAGAGGAGTCGAGGAACAATATGGAAATAAAGGAATGTTTCGTTTTTAACATCTGGTCCCAGATGTTATATATGCTATTTTCAAAGACACCATGCTGGACACTGTGACAAAACAAACGAAACATAAGGACAGTACTGTTCCTTGATCTCAATTGAGCCAGCCACAGAAGAGGTAATAATGCTATAAATGATCAACAAAGCACTTCCCATTGGTAAGAGTTCTCTGTATAAGAGATACTGCTAACTGCTCCCCAAAACTGCAAATCTCTCTCCACAATGGAACCAGACCCCTGGCTGGACTTGGACATACATGTGGCTGGGTCCGCCATCTTGGACCAAATGGCACCTGTTGAAGGACACAGATAAACAAAGGAGAAGAGGGTGGGTCGCTGTCCATCATGGAGTTGCCTGTCCATTCCCAAATTACCTTCTTCCCATGTGCCACATTCTGCAACTATTGCTGGAAACCAAAATCTGGGGGGGTTTTAATAATTTTTATTTATTTATTTTTTATTTCTTTTAGTGTTCCAGAATTCATTGTTTATGCACCATAGACAAAATGAATGCATTCCTGGAAACCTATAAACTTCCAAAACTGAAACAGGAAGAAATTGACAACCTGAATAGACCGATATCTGTAACGAGATTGAAGCAGTGATCAAAAACCTCCCAAAAAACAAGAGCCCAGGACCTGATGGATTCCCTGGGGAATTCTACCAAATTTTCAAAGAAGAAATAATACCTATTCTCCTGAAGCTGTTTCTAAAAATTGAAGCAGAAGAAAACTTCCAGACTCTTTTTATGAAGCCAGCATTACCCTGATCCCCAAACCAGGCAAAGACCCCACCAAAAAGAAGAATTTCAGACCAGTATCCCTGATGAATATGGATGCCAAGATTCTCAACAAGATCCTAGCTAATAGGATCCAACAGTACATTAAAAAGATTAACCACCATGACCAGACGGGATTCATCCCTGGGATGCAAGGGTGGTTCAACATTCGCAAATCAATCAGTGTGATAGAACAAATCAGTAAGAGAAGAGAGAAGAACTACATGGTCCTCTCAATTGATGCAGAAAAAGCATCTGACAAGATACAGCATCCATTCCTGATTAAAACTCTTCAAAGTATAGGGATAGAGGGAACATTCCTCAGCTTCATAAAATCCATCTATGAAAAACCCACAGCGAATATCATCCTCAATGAGAAAAGCTCACAGCCTTCCCACTGAGATCAGGAACACGACAAGGATGCCCACTCTCCCCACTCTTGTTCAACATAGTGTTAGAAGTCCTAGCAACAGCAATCAGACAACAAAGAGAAATAAATAGTAATCAAATTGGCAATGAAGAAGTCAAACTCTCTTTCTTCGCAGATGACATGATACTTTATATGGAAAACCAAAAGACTCCACCCCAAACTACTAGAACTCATACAGCAATTCAGTAATGTGGCAGGATAAAAAAAAATCAATGCACAGAAATCAGGTGCTTTCTTATACACTAACAAAATCTGTTTTTTTTTTAAAGAATTCTACATACTGCTTATTTCTTAAACAGTTTTATTTTAAAACATTTTATCTAAGAACAAGAAGAGTCAGCTCATGGCACATACACGTGTGGACATACTATTCCTTTGTATTCAGTCTACATTTAAAGCTCTACATTTAGAGCTCCCTCTGAATCTTTAACTCTCAAAAGCCAACAAATGGCAGACTATGGACTTTGGCCTAGTTTTACTGCATTTCAAAAGATAAAAAGCTTCAATCTACTAAGGAATTCGTTATTTATTTATTTATTTATTTATGTACTTATTTATTTATCTCCCATTACTCTCATCAACCCAAGATTATTAAATTGGTTGACCTGAGGCCAAGTCACCTCAGATTGGTTAAGAATTACCTTCAGCTTAAAGCACAGGAAAAAGGGTAGCTGATCCAGCAAATCCAAGTCTAAGACATAAAGAACGTACTCGCCACAGTAACGAGCCATCTGCAGCTTACAATCATTGATGGTAACAATCTCTCATCCCATTTGTTTATGTTTTATTCATCATTTTGGAAATACTTAGTAAAGTGACAAGGATGAGATTCAAAAAATACTACATGGCTCTTTTTTTTTTCTTTTTAAGAGATATTTATGGCTTTCAAGAGCTCAACTGAAGCTGGACTAAATTTGCTGGACTAAATTTGTCCAAATTGGTTGACATCTTCTTTATTCTTAGATACTATGGATTCCCCCATATTGAGCCAAAAGTTATGTAGTGAAAACAAGAGAAATTTCATAGTGTTTATGTTTATACATTTGAAAAGTCTATAGCTAAAATTCATTTAAAATATCCAATGATTTTTGCTATCATGACTTCATAAAGCACAGCATCCCATCTTAGGAAAAAGTGTTGTTATCCCTCAATACCCTAGTTACATAGTCAGACTCAAATTACAGTCTCTACATATTTGGCAAAAAGAAGCCTTGACCTACAGAAGGGGGGAAAGAAAGATAAGAAGCCCTCGTTGTCTCCAATCTGTAGAGTATTTTCGAATAGCCATATTTCAACTGTGGCTACCTAACAACCCATTCTTTTCTTATTTCTTTTTAAATAAGAATGTTTTGTAAATATAATTATTTATTAGTAGATCGGTCTTTCATTTTCCTAGTAAACAGCATTTATTATGGACCATGATATTCTATGTATGACCTCTAGCCTCTAGCAGCTTCTACTTCTGGAAGAAATGCAAGAAGGCAGACACACACACGTGCACACACACCTTAAAAATCTTTATAAGTTACCTCGTTTACTCTGTATCACTCAATCAGCCTATGAGCTGGATATTCTTCTCATTTTACCAGTTTAAAAAAAACGGGTTCAGCATCTAACATATTTTAAGTCTGCATTTATTTCTCAGGATTGCTTTCTTCAGATTAGAAACTGAATCACTGTAAATTCTTTACTTTTTTTTTTTTAAAGAAATAAGTTTTTACTTTATCAGTTCAGACTGAACGAACATCTTCTAAGACTTGTCCCTCAGGGAGCAATCCTCAAGGTGACCCCAGCTACAATGGGAACGGAAAAGAACGCAAGAGTAAAGGTAACCGCTCTGACAGGTGGAGACTTCGGTCAAGGCGGCCTTGGCCTCTCCCATGTTCTTCCTGGAGAAAGAAGCTCTCAGAAAAGTTCACACACAGAAGAGCCACTTCATGGTCTTCATTCAGTTTTCTGAGTCAGCCGGCTCTCATCTGTGATTGTGCAAGCCAGAAGACGGAGCCAAGGAACAAAAGGAACATAACTGTCAAACAGAGAAAATTCTCAAGACCTGTGCCAAAAGAAAGATTGCTCTAAATGATCACAAGGCTATTAGCAAATGGAGGGTAGAGGAGGGGGAGAAAAGACAGCAAAGACATCGCATGTGAATAGCAAAACAAAAGCTGACAAGTAATTCTACCCCATTTGCCAAGGCTCCTGCCAAAAAACAAAATCCTCCAGGAAGAGTGTCCCATGCTCCAGGATGCCCTTCACAGTGATGCTCACACGGGGCACAGAACATCCCACCGGGCCACACAGGACCATCGACAGCGTGAATATTTCACCGGGCCACGGTTGTGACTGCTTACCGTAGGCAGTCTCCCCCTCGTCCAGCTGTCTTCTCAGTCTGCTGTAATCTTCCTTCACACCGCCCAGCTTTTGGACATTCCTGGAACTCAGTGCCCGGAGCTTGTCCAGGAGTCCCCCCAGCGCTTCCCTTTCTGATGTTAATGATCTAATCTCCTCGGTGAGCTCCTTGGCTGTAGAGAAATGGTTTCCTGCAGCACATTGCAAGAGAGAAGGAGGGAAAACAAGTTTGACAGCATCCCCACACACGGAAGATTTAGCAGCAGCTAGTGTGCACCGACAGTATGGAGAAAGAGGGCTAAGCTTTGCAAAGGCATCCAACTGCAGGGATAGTCTTCTGTGGGAAAAAAACACTGACTGTCCCCCAGTGTCTCTTTATCACTTTATTTTTGTTAGGTCTCTTTCAAATCTTCCATAGCCAGTCCATGTCCTTGTGAAACACAATGACACAAAAACGTCCAAGTGAAATCCAGGGAAACACATGGTATGACTCCATTCAAATATCCAAATGTCAAGGAGGTGAAATACTACAGCAGAGTGGAAAGGGACTAGCCATTGGAGTCAGGCTAGACCGAAATTCAAATCCTAGCCCTCCTATTACTCAACCTGCATGACCTTGAGCAAAGAAATTAACATATATAATTCCAGGGCAAACTTCTTATAAAATAGGTTGTACTAAGACCTGCATCACAGGTGGCTTCAAGAATAAACACGAAATTCCATAAAGCACTAAGCAAAATATGTCATGCGTTGCGTCTAGCAAGGTTGTAGGATACAAGGGCAATATACAAAAAGCAATTGTAATTTTAAATATCAACAGCAAATAAGTAGAAGATGATTTTTTTTAAATACTATTACAAGATATTTTAAAGCTCAAAATACTTAGGGATAAATTTAAAGAAACATGCGCAAGACCTCCACACACAAAACTATTTTAAAAACTTCTGAAAGAAATTTAAAAAGACTTCAGTAATCAGAAAGACAGAATACTATATATATATATATATATATATATATATATATATATGAAAACTGAATATTTTTAACATTTCTCTCTTCCTCAAATTCATCTATTCATTCAAATCAATTCCAATCAACATCTCATGATGGTCTTTTGGAGAAACCAACAAGCTTATTCTAAAATATAAAAGAAAATGCACAAGGTCTAGATCAGCCAAAAAAAAAAAAAAAAAAAAAAAAACCTTGTCAGGGAAAATGAAGAGAACAAATTTTACTTGATTTCAAAATAATGAAGAAGGTATTAAAAAAAAAAAAAAAAAACCAAGATTATAAAAAAAAAAAAAAAAAAAAAAAAAAAAAAAAAAACCTTGTCAGGTAGAATGAAGAGAACATATCTTACTTGATTTCAAACTAATGCAGAAGGTATTGATCAAGATAGAATGACACCGGCATTAGACAAATAGATAAACAGATCAATGGAGTAGAACAGACAGTCCAGGAGTGGACCACACTCACACAGTCAACCGATTTTCTAGCAAAGTGCCAAAGCAAGTCAATGAGGAAAAGAGAGCACAACTGACCCTTGAACACCACAGGTTTGAATGATGCGTGTCCATGTGTATGTGGATTTTTTTTTAAATAAATACAGTATAGTACTGTAAATATATTTTCTCTTCATTATGATTTTCTTAATGTTTTCTCTTTTTTAAAAGATTTTATTTATTTATGTGACAGACAGAGATCACAAGTAAGTGGAGAGGCAGGCAGAGAGAGAGGGGGAAGCAGGCTCCCTGCTGAGCAGGGAGCCCGATGCAGGGCTGGATCCCAGGACCCTGGGATCATGACCTGAGCCAAAGGCAGAGGCTTAACCCACTGAGCCACCCAGGTGCCCTGATTTTCCTAATATTCTCTTTTCTCTACCTTGCTTTATTGTAAAAATATAGTAGGTGAAATATGCAACACACAAAATATGCATTAATCAACCCTCTGTGTTATTGGTAAGGCTTCCGGTCAACAGTAGGTTACTAGCAGCTCCATTGAAGGAGAGTCAAATTTTTGACTCTCAGATTTTTGACAGTGTTGGGGGCTGGCACCCCTGACCCCCACATTGTTCATGGATCAACTATATTTTCAACAAATGGTAATAGAACAACTACCTACAGAAATGGGGAAATTTTAGCTTTGATCCTTACTTCAAACCCTACACAAAGTTTAATTAGAGATGGATCACAGAATTATATGTGGTAGCAAGAACTATAAAGCTTGTAGAAGAAAGTATAGAAGACTTTTCTAACTTTGGAATACGCAAAACTTTGGTTAGAACCCAGAAAACACTAACAACAACAAAAAATAGGTAAGAGGACTTCATCACCATTAAAAACCTCTATTCATCAAAAAATACCACTAAGGAAATGAAAAGGCAAGCCACAGACTGGGAGAAAATATTTGTAATACATAAATCTGACAAAGGAGTCAAATCCTGTAACCCAATAATTAAAACCCCAATGACCCCGTTGAAAAATGGGCAACTGATTTAACAGGAATTTTACAGTGTAAGATATGCAAATGGCTGGTGATCATATGAAAACTGGTTGGTGGTTATTAGTTGCCAGAAAAATACAAATTAAAGCCATAGAGATTCCATGACAAAACCCTTCCAATGGCTCAAATGAGCAGACTACAGCTGTCGGGCTGGCAAGGACGCAGAGCTACGGAGCTCTCGTACGCAACGGGAGTGTTGATGGCACTTCTCTCTGTTTCTCCTCAAGTTAAATACACTCCTGTCCTTGGACCCAAAAATTCTATTTCCAGGTATTTATCCGGGAAGAAATGAAAACATGTAACCAAAAAACAGTTGTACTCAAATGTCCATAGTGGCTTTACTCGTGATAGCCCAAATGAAATCTAATGTCCACCAAGGGAAGAAAAGCAGAAACACGGGCCCATGTACACAATGGAAGACTACTCTGCCACAAAAGGGCACCAGCTCTGCATATACACAGTGACATGGGGGTAGCTCAAAGAAAGAAAAAAAAAAAAGATGTAGAAGAATGCATACCACGTGAATCCACTGCTACTAACTTCTAGCACAGTCAAAACCGATCCATGGTGAAAGATACCAGAACGGAGGCAGGCTGGGGATGGGGGGTGATGACTGGGAAGGGGCACCAGGGTGATGGTTCTGGAGGAATGAAAATATCTTGATAGGGTCGCAGACCGAAGTTGTCAAAATTCATACTATTGGGCACTTAAGATCTGTGCATTTCATTGAATAGAAATCATACCTCAATAAAAAAGGAAAAATATATTGGGGGAAATTTTAATATGAAAGTTACACCATAAATGAATAAGCTTATCACAGTAGTGAGTGCTCCATAAATAATAGTTACTGTTATCAGGGGGCTCCATGATGTTTCCGCGATAACAGCTATGAAACCTTTCTCCTCTACCTTACCAGCATCCTAGGAGGCAGCTATGCCCTATGTTACCTATTCTGAGATGCACCCTTTTACCCCCCGTGTTAACCTCTCTGAGATGGAGATGTGTCTTGCGATCTCCATCAGCCGGGAGGTAGTCAGGATGAAGCTGTTACTACGTGACTGTCATTCTCGGTGGCTTGGTGCACTGTCGGCAAGCCCTGGCGTTTCAAAGTAAAAACCATTTCAGGATGATTAGGGACCTGGCCCTTGTCTGAAAACCCTCTGTCGTGACGTTTTTGTAAGATCAGGAAAGCACCATCAGTTAAGACTTGAAGAACCGTGTTGCAGCTTGGCAGAAACTACAGAAAACAGTAGTTCATTCTTGGAGAGGGGAAAAAAAGTTGCGTCACCAACAGTTTCACTGATGCTGAGGGTGATAATGGGTGAAAAAACGTGAGTTCCGACTACTGTGAGTCACAACGTGTTTCAGAACACTCAGACTCCAAATACGAAGACATTTTAGGAAACCCTTGAGTGATTAAGTCTCCTTTCAAAGAAGATTTTTCAAAGGCCCGGACACATCTAAAAGAACTACTTCAGTAAAGGTAAAATAAAAATTCTCAGCCACAGAAAGCATTATATCATTGTTTAATTGACAGCGATTTTTCTTTCTTCACACTGTATACAATAATGGAGCCTTTTATGTTCACTGAAATACATGTTGTTATTTCTGCTTTATAGTGGAGAAAGCTGAAACCTAGAGAGAAAAACATCTTGCTAGGGTTACATAGCAATAAAATGAAAGGCAGGTTTCCACCTCAAACAGAACTCCTGAATCCTTCTTAGGTTCTAAACTATGCTATTTACTTCTTCATTATTATTATTTAAAAGGGAGATTTCAACCCGGTATAAGTGGGAGAAATATGACAAAATGTTTTCCCACGTTAAAGGCATTCTGGACACCTAGCACGTAACATTTCTGTCACTGAAATGCACAATTCCCAATTGCGTGCCTGGAAAAGTATCTTTTGAGATCCTGTTTATTGTCTATCACTCAAGTGGGCAGATACAGGAGAGAACTAGTCAGTACCCTGCTCTCCAGGAAGCCACCATCAAATAGAGAAGAGAAGACGTGTTCTAAGAAATGGGCAAATACGCTCTAGGAGACCTCAGAGAAGGAAGACTTTTCCAGAAGGGGAGACAGAGGCAGGTTTCATGAGGAAAGAATGTAAGGTTTCCAAAAGAAGGAACGGAAACCTGGTTAGAGAACAAAGGGCTTGTCTTCGGCAGGAGGCAGGCATGTGGCCGAGGTGGGGACGAGGCCCACGAAGAAGGTGGATCCAAACAGAAGGGGGTCTAAGATGCCAAGGTGATGGGCTTGACCCATTTTGGAAAAGCCAAGTCCAGAGAAGGAGAGCGGACTGGACTTCCACAAGCTTTGAGCTATAAATAGCAACACAACTAAAACATTTCCTGGATCCATGGTTCCTTTCTTGAACAATAACCAAGTCAGGGCTGCTGTGGACAGAGCCCACGTGGAGGGCCACCAAGAACCTCAAGTTTGATGGATTCAGGGTTCCCGTTTGGGAAGAGGAGAAAGGTCCTGGAGGTGGATGGCGGTGATGGTTGCACGGAAATGTGGATGTACTCGACACCACTGAGCTGTACACTTAGAAATGGCTACAAGGGTAAATTTAATGTGTGTATATATTTCATCACAATAAAAAGATGTCCCTTAAAAAAAAAAAAAAGAATTTCAAGGGACATACCCTATGCCCAGGATGGTTTGGGGAAGACCAGCTCAGAGGTGTGACTGCCTCTAGACAGGGCAGCCACGGGCACAATGTGATGCCTTCAAATGTCCTTTCCCTGCCAGGCTTAGGGAGCCCCAGCCTTTCTGCTGGACCATATTTTCAAGCAAGAGAGGTGATCCCAAATGAGGTGGGCACCAAAGGTGTCTCCAGGGACACAAGGCAGAGTACACCACAGTGTGCAGTCTCCTTCTACAAACAGTTCAAAGAGAAAAGACCGCTAGAAACAAGTCAGAGGGGCGCCTGGGTGGCTCAGTCGGTGAAGCGGCTGCCTTTGGCACAGGTCATGATCCGGGGTCCCGGGCTCAAGCCCCACGTCGGGCTCCCTGCTCAGCGGGAGTCTGCTTCTCCCTCTGATCCTTCCCCATCTCGTGCTCTCTCTCTCTCTCTCTTTCTCTCAAATAAATGAATAAAATCTTTTTTTTTTTTTTAATTAGAAAAGACTACCTAGGCAGGGAAGTGCCTGCATGGAAGGTTTGCTGGGATGGCAGGAAACACGTTCTCAGATACCCTGCAACTCACAGCAAGCTCTCGAGGCCAGGGCCCCTAAGAAAACATGAGAGAGATCATGAATTAAAACCTGGGTCCCTTCCTTGATCCTGAGGGAAAATGCATAGTGAGAGACGTGTACATTTTATATATGCAGAAAGAGTGCAAATTCCCCAAGAGACAGTTACTACCACAACCGAAGCCATGATAAAATGCTACACTGCCCCCGGTTACTATTTCATAAGCATTTTGGGCTCCAGCCTAAGCCCATGAGGTAAATCCTGCTTGATTGCTTGATTTAGTCCTCCCTGATTACTGAAACTGGCCAAGAGCTCTGTGATGAAAATACAGAAAAATAAACACTGATCCCTGAAGGAAGTCCCATCAGTGACACCGTGACCCCAATCTCTGTGACTCTAATGGGCCCCTTCCTAAATGCCATGGGAAGATTTGTGCAGATGACTGTCCTGCCTTTGCCATCATCCCGCACATCCGCCTGCCTGCTCTCCAGCAAGAGAACCCTACCTGGGCCTGCACAGAGGCTCTTTAAAACACCTGTCAAAATATTTTATTCCACAAAGGCCACCATTAAAACCTCCAGCTCAATTCTAAAGCCAAAACTGATTTTATCCACTCTGTTCCTTTTAATTTTATCCTTCATCCTGAACTTAAATCTCTCCCTCCTCTACTTCACAATGCCTGGGCTTCCTTTCCTTCCTTTCCTCTTCCTTTTCCTTTTCATTATTTGAGAGTCTGATTTGGTTGATAATGGAGCTCTAGTTAGAGCAATGGCCTCACTTGGCCCTTCCAACAAGCCAGGATGGGGATCTTATAATGATTGTCCTTGATTTCCAAGAAGAAACTAAGACCCAGAGAGTCACCCTCCCAAGGTCACAAAGTTCTGGAGTTCTAAGATCCCACATGAGGTTACTGAACTTGAACTGGGTTTTTCCAACCTCATGTTAGGTGCTTATTCTACCAAATACAGCTCAGGAAGTGACTTGTCACCCATAAAGGGAGGGAGCACGAAGGGGGCTGGGGAATGAATCCTGCATCTTGGTAGGCTGTGTCACCCATCAGTCTCCAGCACTCACTATGACTTTCATCTAGGGGGACCTGCCACAAACATGCACATGCACACATACATGCGTGCGCGCGCGCACACACACACACACACACACACTCACACACACGGTGTACTACTGCAGAGGTCCACAGACATTTCCATCTCTAACGAGCCTCCTAAAATCACTCACGTTTACATCCCCAAATTTGAGCTAACCTTCTTTACTGGAAAGAAAGAAAGAAAGGAAGGAAGGAAGGAAGGAAGGAAGGAAGGAAGGAAGGAAGGAAGGAAGGAAGGAAGGAAACCAGTACTGAAAATCATCAAACTCCAAAAATAACAGAGTCCTGCCTCTTTTTTCTGTCATAACACCGTATCTTTGAGGAACTCCCAACTCCAGTACATGTGGTTAGGCAAGACCTCACGCTCTGTCACTCAAAGCCTCCCCCTCAGCCATGTCAAGGCTCTGTGCTAGGAGCTTGTACCAGCAGAACAAACACAAGAGACCCGCCCCCAGGCCAGCACTCCCCCCACCATGCCGCCACCTCGCCACAGAAGCTCCTCCGGCTGGAATTGGCCATTTTCTGTCTGTTTTGTTGCTTTCTTCCCATCACTATGATTTCCTGAGAGAGCAAAAAGCATTTTCTGTGAGCAGAGCCCTTTTGAACATCAGACATTTTAGATGGCCACATACTTCACAGAGAAGACGGGGAACATAACACCCAAACAAAAGGGATTTTACGTAAAACACAGACTGCCTCTAACAGCGTGAGAATGTGTGGTACCTAGTGAGAGATAAATGTACAAACAGACAATGGCCAGATCATCTCTACAAACAGCACTCTGACCAGCAACCTAACGTAATCCTCCTGGGGGACATGAACCCCCATATCTACAAGAACCAGTCCAGGAAACCAGCCTGCTCCAAGGCAGTCCGTAGGAAGACAGATTGTTATTCTAGTAATAATCCAGGAAACTGAACAATCATTTCTGTAATAATTGGTCCAAAATGGCCAGGATTTTATTAATAACTGACAGCTTCCCTAATTTTTGTCCCTGCTTCCAACTTAGGACCAGCCAAAAAAAGCCAAATATATTCTCTGAAACGATCACATGGTATGCTCTCTAATGAGCCTGCCTCTCGCTTCCCCAGCCTCCCGTCAGAACATACCTGAAGCCTTCCCCTTCTTCTACTGCAAAGCTTTCCCACTTTTCTTCCTGCCTTTGAGTCTCTGCCAAAACACGGGTAATGGTGGCTAACTCCCTTGCCATAGTAAGTTCTGAAATAGCTTTCACATCTTCCCATTTGGTGGGTCTCGTTTATTTCCACAGTGGACAGACATCATCTTTGAAAAATCTTTGCTGGGCGTCTCATCTCCTCCAGCCATTGATGTAAATTTTCTAGAGAGAGGGAGACATTCTGAGCTTATCTAGAAAACCTTGTTTGTGCCTAGATATGCTTCTATGTAGACACTAAGGTATTTGAATTGCAGCTGATTTTTATTCTCTGTAAAGAAAAGTCAAATTGATAGAACCATCATTTAAAAAAAAAAAGAAATTGGATTGGAGTACCTGAGACTCTTGGTATGCTACTTAGGAATAAATGATGATCTGAACTGTTTGTTCCTTGGAAACAAATGACAGGAAGCAGGTGGGCAAGGAAATATACCACAAACTGAGGGATGACCCAAAGGAGGTATGAAAATAACAGATTCTAAGGATCAGCAATCAACAAATGAGGTGCATTTTTTCTTAACATAATTACTCTTATTGACTGTCTTCTGAGTGCCCGGCAAAGCCCAAGGGAAAAATAGAAGAGTGACTCAACAGATGGACGGCATCAACAACAGTGGGTGATCCAAGCAGGGAAAGGCAGGAGCTGGAAATGAACGCACCATGTCAGTATCAGGGCAAGATCAGAATATGGGCATCAGGGAGCCAGGCTTGGAGCCTAAGGGATGGGAAACGGTCAGAGCAAGGGCAGGCCGCCTGCAGATGAAGACTGGGACACTCATCGGGTTACAGAGCCTGGGTGGCTCAGGCAGTTAAGTGTCTGCCTTTGGCTTAGGAGATGATCCCAGGGTTCTGGGATCGAGCCCCATTTCAGGCTCCCAGCTCATCAGGAAGCCTGCTTCTCCTTCTGCCTCTGCCCCTGCCCCTGCCCCCGTTCCCCGACTCGTGCTCTCTCTCTCTCTCACTCTGCTATCTCTCTCAAATAAATAAACAAAATCTTAAAAAAAAAAAAAAGAACTCACTGTTAAACATAAATGAGCTAAGACTTCATGAATCTGACTATAAAACCATCTCTTATTCCCAGTCTCTGCAAATAGCAAAGCATTGTTACATTAAGAGAAGGTCTCAGTCTATAAAACCAAATCAAGGAGTGAAGCGAAGAAACTTTCAGAAAAAAGGCCCTCTGGGAATCTTAAAGGAACCCCCTAAGACCCTCTTCGATCAAGAGGGCGTCCAACCATCCTGAGGGCAATGCCCCTCAGCGTTTTCACAGGCTGACCAAATGGAAAAAGTCTTCTTTCTCTTGGAGAGGTTTGTCATGGCTTTTGTCTAACGGAGTGAGGGTTTGCCATTCTGAATGCATGAAGATAGCTCTGTCAAGACCCGACAGCAAGTGTCTTTTCCCTGCTCAGATCCTCCCTGCTGTGGAGCTCAGCTCAAAAGCAAACAGAACGCACAATATGTACAGAATGATACCCACTCTGGCACTGGCACGGCCCATGGGGACAGCCTGTGACTGGAAAGCCTGTTTGCCAACAGTCTACAAAGTAATCAGGAACTAGCAAGGTCAAGGGGGGAGTTCCCATCCCAGCTAATTCAGGTCACCCCTCCTCTGATCAGGCCTCACTGGTACTCTCAGCGGATCAAAGAACTAAACATGAAACCCAGACCCCATAGGCAATGTACCACCAGAAGAATTTTCCCTGGGATTCTTTTTTTTTTTTTAAGATTTTATTTATTTTTTTATTTGACAGACAGAGATCACAAGTAGGCAGAGAGGCAGGCAGAGAGAGGGGGAAGCAGGCTCCCAGCCATGCAGAGAGCCTTATGCGAGGCTTGATCCCAGGACCCTGAGATCATGACCTGAGCCAAAGGCAGAGGCTTTAACCCAATGAGCCGCCCAGGCGCCCCTTCCCTGGGATTCTAAAAGGAGATTATTCACATTGGAGAGAAGGTTCTCTGTGCTGCCTGCGTGACCATCTCCTCCCTCGGGCTTAACAGAGACCCATCCACCTGTGGGATGAATGGATTAAGAAAGGTGAAAACACTAACTCAGAAGTGAGATTGCGTTCAATCTTCTTTTGTTTTCTCTTAGCAAATGGGGCCATAATTTCAAGTAAACGGCATGTGAAGCTGTTGAGAGCCGAGCCCCACACTCGCATTTTGATGTTGCTCCGGTTGTAAATAACACGCCCGACTGCACCGGGAACCAAATTGCTCGTTAGCTGCCAACATTAGTTGTTTAATGATCTGGAGAGCAGAAGCTGCCAATTATTGTATTCCTTCTTAAAATGCCATTTAAAACCCATACATGTAATTATTATACTTTTTCGTTAAATTTTTTATGATGCTTCTGAAGGCAATGATCTGTAGGGTCACTCAACCTATCGAAGTCAGGGAATCCTTGGAGGATGTCACGACACAGCTGGATTAAGAAGCTACGAATCAGGGGTGCCTGGGTGGCTCAGTGGGTTAAAGCCTCTGCCTTCGGCTCAGGTCATGATCCCAGGGTCCTTGGATCGAGCCCTGCGTCGGGCTCTCTGCTCAGTAGAGAGTCTGCTCCCTTCTTCTCTCTCTGCCTGCCTCTGCCTACTTGTGATCTCTGTCTGTCAAATAAATAAATAAAATCTTCAAAAGAAGAAGAAGAAGAAGAAGCAGCTACGAATCGTACCTGAACGTGAGCCCTTGCTCTGCCACCACTTAGCTAACTGAGTGAACTTAACCAAAGGACACATCCCAGGGCCTCGATCTCCTAATCTGTTCACTGGGACCCCCTATCTTTTCCACCTACCTAACACAGCTTTTATGAAAATGAAATAAAATAACAGCACAGGGGAAGGCTTGAAAGCACCCTTCAAACGATAGGGTATGATAATATTTTCAGAGACCTACTAATGAATGGGAAAATGTATCCCTAAGAACTACCAGATGACGGAGCGATGATGATATATCGAGAATCCTCTAGGAATCTACTGCCTCCGACTGGGATGGTAAATTATGTGTATTACTTTAGCTCCAGTTACTCTCTCTCCCTATAGGAAGGGGCAACCACACCCAACAACCTGCGAGCCTCTACAGACACACATGGCAACTACGTAAACATCTGAAACATCTGCTGGAATTACAAGGCCTCCAGAGCGTCTCTCCTGTCTTCAAGAAACAGAAACCGAAGTCCAAAATAGGACGCAGATAACTTCTTGTTTCATTACATGTGCATATGCAGTTTTAAGAGTCTTACAAGGAGGCCATGCTGCCCATTCAGTCCACGAGTTTTAGGGAGACTTCCCACAAACGCTCTGAAACATCCAAGTATGACCTAAGTAACAGGTAGAACATTACTCGAGGTCGAAACCTGGAGGCAGAGGCAGCTGGCACTATGACCCTCCACCGTTTCAGTGTCCCCCACCCCCCTCCACAGCCAGTTACCTGAGACAGCCAGCATTTTGGCTTCAAGCAACACCGGGAGTTGGTCTTCAATGTCATTCACTTTTTTCCTGAGCGTGCTGCTGAGTCTCTCGCTCATACACACCTAGGGGGAGAGAAAGAGCCAGGACATGTCATTTGGTCAGGTAAAAACCAGAAGGCAATGGGGGGGCCCGTCAGGATTTCTGGGTTTATAAGCAATTGAGGGGGTGATAAAGAGTAACGGAGGGGAACTACTTAAAAGCAGACAAGGAAGGAAGGAAGGAAGGAAGGAAGGAAGGAAGGAAGGAAGGAAGGAAGGAAGGAAAAAGTAAAGAAAAAGAGGGAAGGGGAGGGAGGGAAGGAGGGAAGAAGGAAGGAGAAAGAAAGGAAGGGAGGAAGAGAGGAAGGGAGGGAGAGAGAGAGAGAAAGAAAGAGGAAAGAAAGATGGAAGGAGAAAGAAAGAAGAGAGAGAGAAGAAAAGAGGAAAGGAGGCAGGAAGGAAGAGGAAGGAAGGAAGGAAGGAAGGAAGGAACGAACGAACATGGAAGGAGAGAAGAAGGGAGGGAGGGTGGGAGGGAGTGAGCATTGGCACACTCCAAGCCTCAGGTCCCACACCTTCACTACACCCACCCACAAAAATGACAAGAGCTAACACACCAGAGCACAACCACAAACCAGAAAAACCTCCCCACCCTGCCTACTCCCTCCCCAGGGTTACTCCCTCCTCCTGAAACATTCTTGCTCCAAGTGGCTTAGCCCACTCACACCTTCAGGGCTCTGCTCAGACATCACCTGGGAAGAAAGGTCTGGCCGATTACCCATATAAAATAGCAGGCCCCTCAACTCTCTCTCCCCTACCAACTTCCCCCTGAGGGGCCTTTTCCCACCGAATCTTCCCCAGAGGACACTATCTGTTTTATTCTCGTTCTCCTAGCATCTCTCTCCACGAGGATGCAAGCTCTGTGTGAGCAGGGACTTTTCTCTATTCCTGGCAAGTCAGACTTGAAAAACAGACAAGGAGACCTCAGTGAGGTTTACAGGTTTTATCATGTATTTTTTCCGGACACCCAAACACTTCCTACATTTTTCTTCGCTCTTTCAAAAATAGCAAAAGTCTGAAATCCCACTTTCCTTTTCCAAATGTCTTGGGTTATCTTTTATTTTGTTTGAAACCAAAACATCACATTTTTTTCTTTTGTTTAAAGCAAAAACCTCATATTTGATTGCTATCTACACCCTCACTAGCAAGCTACCTAAAAAAACATCCAGTTCAACAAAAGCACATAGCTCAGTTGAATAACAATAAATGTGTGTATGGAGACTTTTGGGGTGGTCCACAAAGGATCCCTCTTTTCTTCCTAAAAATCTGATTCCATTCAAAAACTAAAATTAACCCAGTTGGGTTCCTAGAACCCAGAGAAAATATAAAATTCAATTTCCCCAGAAGAATCTAGATCTTAATAGATACCATCAAGTAGAATTGTTTTGCTTATCACAGACTGAAAATGAAATTATTTTTGGAATCCAAGCAGACCTCACCCATCCTGCCTAAAATGTTATACTATTTCTTTCATGGCCTTAATTATGTTCTTTTCCATCAAGCAGCTGTAACTTCCCAGATCACAAAACTCATTCTCCGGGTCAAGGCCACAGTGTGATGGCCTCCACGCCTAAGCTAATATCAGCAGTGATGAGTATTCCCCAGCCCCAAGTGAGAATTCCAAGACCCTCTAAATGGTCCTGAGATTTGTCGGGAGTCAGAACACCCACATTTGGGTGTTTAAAAGAAGAGGCTCTGGAAACCTTTCCATACCACTGAGTCTTAGGTTGGCCCAGTGCCCGATGGCAGGCGCATCCCTTTCCATCCATCTAAGAATGTCACTGGATGTCTGAGAACACTTCTGCTAAGCCTGTAACACCAGCCATAATTCTTATGTCTCATCCAATGTATGTTCAGTCTTCCTGATTTTAGTTAACAGCTTCTGTTAATCATAATTGGGTCAGTTTCTCCTTTGTTGAGCAAATCTATCCTTCAAGCTGTCACTATTAATAGGAGACTGCCTTTCTAAATCTTATTAAATTGCAATGTACATTCTTTCAAGCACTGCTGGATGTAATCCGGTATCTACCAATCTCCAGATACTCCGTTTATTTCCAACTATTTCTTCCATCTCATTTATCCCTTAATTACCTGGTTTGGGGAACCATAAGCGTCAATGAAATGTAATGAATGAAGGAGGGTTCCATCTCTCTTTGAGGGAAGAATCAAAAGAGTATCAGACCTATGTATCTAAGGTCATGAGTCATGAGTCAGTTGAGTCCACAGTATAAAATTGTTTCTGTGTGACTGGGCAGTCGTAATTCTGTGTGACTAATATATGTCCCCAAACACACACACACACACACACACACACACATGTGAGAGTGCACGCACACACACACTCATGTCTGTACGGACATATACAGCCACTTATACACACACATACACACCCCCCAAAAATCTGCATCTCCTTTTTATTTCCAGGTAAAATGGGACCCTGAGGAACTCATTATCAAATGAAGCTTTTAGATTTACATTTTAAAATCTTAGCTATGAATTCCTTAATCTCCTCGAAAAGCAAGGGAATTAGGAGTTATTCATAAGTGCGTTAGAGAAGGTATGCAAACAAAGCCAATCGCTTTTGGCATTTGGGCAAATCCAAGAGCTTTAGCAGTAGCTGGAGATTATCAACAAATCCCACTATCGTGTGCATATATTAATATGTGTGTGTGCATAATATAAAATGTCCTAGAAAACACACTCCCACATCAACACCATGTGCGTTCTGTACGAGGCACGCCTGCCTGCTCACTGCTGGGGCAGGGACTCGTTCAGATCACACACAGCCCGTTCTCATACTCAACAAACCACACCCCAGAGTACTTCCACCTGTTAATTCTGTGTAGCGACTGAGATGCACCAGATAAATGGCACATATTTACACCAGAAAATACAGGAGAAGGAATACTCCTGCCCCCATCCCAGGTAGGAAGCTTTGGTCTCTCCTCACCTCCCCAGGGCCTCCGCCTGAAGGTCACGAGGCAGACAGCCACAGAACATGAGTACTAGTTGGTGACATCATTCAAACATACAGAACAGAAATTCCAGTATACCCTCTAGCGCTTCCCCTCCTGCTTCACAGGACAGAAGGTTATTAAACCAAGTCAGTGTCCCTTGAGCAGGGAAGAAGGTCTCTAAGCCCTGCGCCGCGGGAGAACCCATGACAAAAGCCCTTTGCTGGAGCCCTGCCTGGGGATTCTGCTCCTTGTGCAGCTCTGCAGAAAGCCTCCCCTTGGATCACATCTTGCTCGTCTTCAGGCAAGTCTTCTGGCGGGGAACATCACTGCCTCTCAAACTGCTGTCATGTGATTTTGTAGTACAATCACTTAATGTTTTGTTTTGTTTCGTTTTTCAGGAAATGGACACAAAAACTGAAAAAAAGGGCCAGGAACAACTGTGGACACTTTTGCCAACAACACAGCCCCAGTCTCAGCCCAGCTGTGGTGACACACAAGCCCACTGGCAGGTCTCCCTGATCTCGCTCCTGGGCGCTGGGGGAGGGCAAGAGAACATTCCTTCCAGGCCAGTGGACTCTCGCCTGCTTTGCTCTCCACTCAGACACCTGTTCTTTGGTACATCCTGACCATCCTATAACCAGCCCTGGCTCCCAGACCTAATGCAAATAATTAACAATTCATCCCAGTTCTCTGCTGCCCATTTGGCGATTCACAGAGTAACTGATCCTACTTCTCAGTGTGTCAGTAACTCGCTCGCACAGAACTATCTCTGCAGGGAAGGATTTTGTTTTGTAAACTGTGCTTATCCTAACTAACCATGACATTGGCTATTTAATTGAATTGGCTATGTGCTCCCGGGGAATAATGCAGGAGTGCGCTATCTGTATACAATCCAAGGTCCTGGCATGAAGTATAAATAGCAGAGAATATGGGCAAAATGATTCTGAAGTCAGCTTAAAACGTTTATAAAAACTCCTGCTATGCCTTTTCCAAAACCTGTTTGTGAGGATCCCAGGAACCTGGAAGAAAAGCAATTAATTTTTCAGATTACTCCCATCTGCAAAGCCTTTTCATGCAAAGGCATTTGATGGTACCCAAAAGCACTCATTTTCCATTCCCTAACACTGGCAGCTCCTAGAAGGCAAAGGCCGAACCAGTCAATTCCTGGGGGACCAGAAGCCAGGACTTCCACCAGGGCAACAGCCCTCCTTCCCAGCTCTTTGGGCTCATTGCCTGGCCTGTCGAATGGCTCTACAGCATCCTCACTTCTTTCAGAGCCATGAGCTAGCCTGAAATTTCATGCGAGCTAGACATGACATTAAGTCAAAAGAAAACTTCAGAGACTTTAGAAAATGGGCATATAAACGTACTTACCTTAGCAGTGATTTCCTTAAGGGACAAGTTGAGGGATTTTATCTGTTCCTGGAGGCTAGAAGAATGAGAAAGAGGACATTGGTCTTCTTGCAGTCATAGTTCCATACCACCACATGCAGAAACACTGTGAAATGGTGAACTTTCCATCAGCCCAAAGGCTGAGGAACAGTGGGAAAGACGATGCCAAATTGGTTCCATTTGACTTTGGAATTAGCATGTTGCTAGGAAGCAGATTTCCCCTTCCTAATTATGCTCCACTTAGGCTAGTACTTAAATTTGTTCTTTCCATAGTGAACATTTCTATAGTCCATAGGTAGGGAAAGGAACAACTCAGATGTCCCAGAAGCAAAGGGTGAAAATTTTACATTCCTATAACCACCTTCCAAGAAGGATGGCCTACATGGGGTAGCATTTCACAGGCAGTAATCAGACATTGTCTATCTGGGTCCACTGTTTAATCCAACAAATGTGCACTGAGTGCCTTCCAGATTTAGCAGCGAAGTAGAGCATATAGGAGATACGTATACTTGAAGTATGGAATATCCTCACTCTCTTTAGGCTTATCCCTTCTTCCTTTTTCTCCTTAGCTCTATTCACCTTGACACATTCACTTATTCAGGTAATTTCTCTCTACCCCAGGGGAATGTAAGTTCCATCACTGCAGCAACCATCAGTTGGGTTCACTCCTGTATCCCCACTGCTTAAGATAATTCCTGCAGCTTATAAGGAGGCATTCAGCCAAGACCTACAGAATGGATGGATGGACGGATGGATGGACAGATGGATGAAACTAAGAACCAGATCTTATTCTCAGTGTTGTTACCTAAAAGAGAGGAAGTACACACAGACAATCAAGTACAATACAAAGCAAGATGAAAAAATTACTATCGAGGATAGGAACCCAGTGTTAGGATCAAACTGCTTCCAAAAAATTGTCACAGACAGGGGCATCTGGGTGGCTTGGTCAGTTAAGCATCCAGCTCTTGGTTTCAGCTCAGGTTATGATCTCGGGGTCGTGGGATCGAGTCCCACATCAAAACTCAGTGCAGAGTCTGCTTGAGATTCTCCCCCCACCACTCCTTCCCTGTTCAGGCACTCTTTCTCTCGAAAATAAATAAATGAAATCTTAAAAAAAAAATTATCACAGGCAGATACTGTCTCCAAGGGCACAGGGGAGACAGTAAGGTGGGTAACAATTTAGAACACTATGGTACTAATGGGAAAGCTTCCTGGAAGAGGTGGAAAGTGAACTGGGCCTCAAGGGAAAAGAAGGAATAATGAAATTCCAGAGAAAAGAGGAGTCCAACTGGCCCATATGGTTCGCAGAGGTGAACTGTGACGGACAGGAAGGGGAAGGATTGTTTCTAATGGGAGTGGGGAAGTGGGGGGTGGGGACAGAAGGGAGAAATCAGTCCACATCTGCAATGTGTGCTCGTTTATTTAGGAAAATAAGTGAAGGAAATGCTAATATTTGTTTAATCTGAGCAGCGGGTAAATGAGTATATGTTATATTTTTCAATGTGCTTAGAATATTTACAATCAAAATAATTCTTAAAGGAATATCAAGGACAAGGTAGAGTCAATATTGAAGGCTGGGCTAAGGAGTTCTGAGCTTTATCCCACAGGCAAGGGGAAATCACTCTAGTTTTGTGCAGGAAAGCAACAGGAAAGAAATGGGGTATTTCTGGAAAATTACTTGCTCAGCACTATGGGAGGTGACGTGGAGGAATCAGGCAGGAACCTTCAGCAGAAACCCAGCTGTGAGGCCCAAGGGCAGGCACAGAGGGAAAGAAGTCAGGAAGGAATGGAAGGTGGCGATCCTTTCATTATGTTGATGCTGAGAAACAGTGGAAACATATGCTCTGGATCTTTTCATTCATTCTTTCATTCATTCATTCTTCACAAACTCATTAATTCTTTCAATATTTCCTGGGGACCTAGTAAACTGGGAACTCAGAGCATAAAACCTGGTTCTTGCCCTCAACATCTCACTGCTTCAAACAGTAGCCCAAAAGAAAAACATTTAAAAAAAAAAAAAGAAAGGTATAGGTACTGGAAGAGAAAAGGTTACTTAGCAAAATGGGGAGCTTCAAATGCAGGGAAGGTCAGATTTTCTGGGGTCTGTGGGGAGCGAGGTCAGAAAATGTTTCTTTGGCAGGGATAACAAAGTATCCAAGGGAGGTGGCCAATTAGCCCATTGCTGCTGTTCTTCAGCTGTAAGAACTGGTTTTGAACATCATCACCTCTGCCAACTTATGACTTCTGAGTACAAGCAAATTCATTTCCATTGCAAATACCCTGAAGCTAGGGCAGGCCCCTTCTATTTTTTTTAACATTGCAATTTTTCTCTTTAATTATAAAACACTACAGATATACAGATAAAGAGCTAGTATCCAAAATCTATCAAGAACTTACCAAACTCAACACCTAAAGGACAAATAATCCAATCAAGAAATGGGCAGAAGACATGAACAAACATTTCAGCAAAGAGGACATCCGCATGGCCAACAGACACATGAAAAAGTGCTCCACATCACTCGGCATCAGGGAAATACAAATCAAAACCACAATGAGATATCACCTCACACCAGTCAGAATGGCTAAAATTAACCAGTCAGGAAATGACAAATGTTGGTGAGAATGCAGAGAAAGGGGAACCCTCCTACACTGTTGGTGGAAATGCAAGCTAGTGCAATCACTCTGGAAAAAAGCATGGTGGTTCCTCAGAAAGTTGAAAATAGAGCTACCCTACAACCCAGCAATCGCACTACTGGGTATTTACCCTAAAGATAAAAAATTAGTGACCCAAAGGGGCATGTGCACCCGAATGTTTATAGCAATAATGTCCACATAGCTTAAATATGCAAAGAACCCAGACGTCCATCGACATATGAATGGATAAAGAAGAGGTGGTTCATATATACCATGGAATACTATGCAGCCATCAAAAGAAACGAACTCTTGCCATTTGCAACAACATGGATGGAACTAAAGGGTATTATGCTGAGCAAAATAAGTCAATCAGAGAAAGGCAATTATCATATGATCTCCCTGATATGATATGGAAGTTGAAAGGCAGGGTGGAGGGTTTAGGGGGTAGGAAAGCAAAAAATGAAACAAGATGGGATCGGGAGGGAGACAAACCATAAAAGACTCTTGATCTCAGGAAACAAACTGAGGGTGGCCAAGGGGAGAGCAGTGGGAGGGATGAGGTGGCTGGGTGATGGACACTGGGGAGGGTATGTGCTATAGTGAGTGCTGTGAAATGTGTAAGCCTGATGATTCACAGACCTGTACCCCTGGGGCAAATAATACATTATATGTCAATAAAAGATAAATAAACAAATAATTTTAAGAACTGCAGATATGTAGAATAAAAAATATAAATATAAGAGAGTCCTGTGTACTCAGCATATGGATTTCACAGATGTTAGTATTTGCTTTCTTTTTTTTTTTTTTTAATTATGTTAGTCACCATAGAGTACATCATTAGTTTTTGATGCAGAGTTCCAGGTCCCTTCTAAACAAGTCATCCCCACTTCAGATGAACATTCAGCGGAAGAGGAGCACCCTGTCAAGCTGACATAGAGCAGGGCACGTGGCTGCAGGATGCTAGATTCAGGAGTCACAACAGGACCAACCTGAGTGTGCTCAGTGGGAGAGGTGGGAACACACATACAGAATCCTGCCTGGAGAATTCTAGCTGGCGGGATGCAGGCCGGGTCTTTTGAGAGGATGTATATTTGAGCACATGCTAACATGGAGAGCAGGGAGTGGACCCAGCCACTCAAGATGCTGGGGAGAGAAGGACAGAAGGTGTTGAAGAGGCACCGGTACCGGTTCTGCCTCTGATTCCGGAAGCGTCACTACCTTCATGCTGCTAAAGTCTGCCGTCCACGCTTCAAAGTCCCCGCAGTAAGTTTCCCTTACCAGGCTGATGGGAGTCCGGGCAACTCACTACTTTTCAGGAAACAGTTCACCACAAAATCAGTCCTACATGATGAGCGCTGAATAGTGTTTTATGAGTAGGTGTGTGCGGCCACACACAAAGACTAGTTCAGGCATTAACAATGAAGAGGGATGGACGGTGCATCCACTTACCGCCCCAGAAAATTCAGTGGACCAACACCTTTAACTCATGCTCCATAGGTCAAGAACCAGCCTCCCAGGGGTTGACACAATTCACTGGTCTTGGTTGGGCTCTAGTCCTGACCCAGAAAGAAAATGAGTCTCCTCTCCAATATCCATGTTAGAGCAGGGAAGCAGTGATGCAGATAATTGAATGCATTGTTTCATATTTGATTTGATTTATATTTAATTTATTTAATTTATGTGGTATTACTTTTTGCAGTAGATTTACCTTCTTAATTATGTTTTGCTCAGGCTAATATTAACATTAGTTGCATCCCTGGGGTATACACGGAATGAAAGCAACGGGGGGCAGAAAGATATGAATAATGTTCATAGTAGGCTAGTGGTTTTCAAGCTATTTTTAGCAGCACAACTCTTCCGGACAAGTTTCACACTGAACTGCAACCCATATATAAAATCCGTGACAAGGGGGTCCACTCTGAGGGTGGGTGTCCAGCGTGGGGTACCAGCGATGTCACACTGAGCCCACACACTTAGTACCCCCCCATCACCCTATGGCTCATGAGCCAGAATTCCAGGAGCAGAAATTCAAATTGAAAACCACAGAATTAGGTAAGTTAAATGTTTATTAAAAAGAGAGAGAGAGAAAAGAGCTACATGCACTTCAATGATTAAACTAATCCCCGTGTTTCCTTAAAGCTTGTGTATTATTGATGACAAATGGGACTTGTCTTCTCGGATCAAATACACCGACGCTGGAAAGCACATACACGGTCTCCACAGATAATATTTTAACAAACAGATCGCCCTAATTTACTCAAATTGAGTATATTTGTGCAAAGTGGCCATCCTAGGAATAGCAGTGTAAAACATTTATTGAGCACTTACTGTGTACCAAATCTCTTCTATATTCCCAATGTACGTGAGCATTTTGATAGTCTCACAACTCTGTGAGGTAGGTACTGTCATATCTACATTTTCAGACATGAACACTCAGTCAATGACAGGTTTAAGTAACTGCCCCAGGGTTAACCAGCTGGTAATGGGGTAAATGAGGACCCAGGCAGTCCTGCTGTCCGTTTTCCTAACCACTCACCGGTACTGCCTCTCCTGGCGGCTTTGTCCTTATTCAAAACATGCTCTCCCTGTCCAGCCTGCCTTCTAGAATCCCATTTTAGTATTATGTTAAAGGTACAGTGCAATCACTATCAGTATTTGTGAATGTCCACCATTCCTTACTCACAAACTGGTGTTTAAATCATACAACCGACATGCACCTTCAACAAACGAAACCTTAGGAAAACCAAGACCACTGACCAGATCGTGCAGCCGAGAAAGCACATCAGGGGCAGGGGGGCCTGGAGCGGGTGGGTGCAAAGGGACTTGAGGGCAAAGTCGATTGTGTCCCTCTCTCCCGGATTCATGACGTTGGTGTCCCAATCGTGGGACCTTATTTGGCGACAGAGTCTTTCCCAAGCCGATCAGGTTATAAAGCAAGGGCATGGTGGGGAACCCTAATCTGACATGGCTGGTGTCCTCATGGAAAAGGAAAATCCAGATACAGACACACACACACACCGAGGGAAGACCACGTGAGGACACAGGGGCAGACAGCCCTCACTAAGCCAAGGAGAGGGGCTCCGGAGGAGCTAAAGCTGTCAGCGCCGCCTTGCTCTTGGACTTCTAGCTTCCAGAATGTGAGCAGCAGACTTCTGTTACTGAAGCTGCCCAGCCTGCGGCACTTTGTTACACCGCCCAGCAACCCAACCCATGGGGGGAGCTTCTCAATTTTCAACTGAAACTAACATGCAATTAATCATATGTGCTATTAAGATCCTACATACTGGTACTCTAGGGTCCAACCCTCCCCCAAGTAAAAGTCACTCCTCCATAACAGCAGGCAGACAATGGACAACACGACAGCTCCTTTGTTCGCTTCAGACTCACAGACGGTTCCGTGTGCAACCCACCCACGTGGCCGACGGAGAGGCTACCACGGACATGTGCAGAATGTCGAAGGCTCTTATTGGTAGTGTGGGGGCTGCGGATTCGAGGGGCGGCTCTAAGAAAAGTTTGCATAAGGAGGGTGGCTCAGTCCATTAAGCTTCCAATTCAGGATTTTGGCTCAGGTCATGAGATCTCAGGTTTTGAGATCGAGCCCCGCGTCAGGCTCCATGCTCACCACGGAGTCTGCTTGAGATTCTCTCCCTCTCCCTCTGCGCCCCTGCCAGCTTGCACTCTGTAAGTAAATTAAATAAATAAATAAAATCCCTAAAAAAAAAAAAAGTTTACATAAGAATGTCTTTGATTTATAAAACGGAAGGAGTATGGGACCCCTGGTTTCATATAGGAGCTCACAAAGGCCCAAGCTTCGGGTTAGGAACAAGAAGGGCTCTCTGAAACAGCCTGCAGCATGCCGAGAATGCTACACTGCTGTCAAAAATATCAATAATAAAACATTCAGCTTGGGGAGGGGCAGACTGCTTTTCAGCACTAACGAGAAGGGAAGGTGGGCTGGAAATCAATCATGGTAGCGAACCTGGTCCAGGGCCAGAAGGAGACATGCGCAAACACTACCCTCACTTCACCCTCACCACCGCTCAGCTCCGATTCGGCTCCAGCACCCGCGGGGAAAGCCGGCGGCCAGCACAGCCCACCTGCCATCACGTCTCTGGCCGCCCCTCCCACAAGGCCCCTTCTTCCTGGCTCTGCCCTGCCACAGAGGCCTCCTGACAGCGCCCCCAATCTGCCTTAGGGGACACAGGCCCCTCTGCCTGGATGCTCCCCCTGCCCCCGAGACATGCACCAGGCCAGCCAACCCCCTTCAAGTCCTTGCTCTAATCTTACCCTCTCAGGCAGCCCAGCCTGACTGCCCCATTTAAATCTGCACATTCATATCCTCTCTTGTTCTGTCCCCACAGTGTCCACTACCTACTATTACTATGTGACCAGCTTGGTTATTACATATATTGTTTCCTTCTGCCTCCTCCCCCCAGACAGAAAGCTGTCAGTGGCAATGATCTTTCATGGAGAAGTTGCCGGCACATAGTAGGTACTTAATTAATATTTGCTTCTTGTCTTCTTCCTAAAGAATACAGTAGTCCCTGCCTCATTTGTGGTTCACTTTCCATGGTTCCTTGGTACCATGGTATCAGTTACCCGCAGTCAACCAGTCTGGAAGCAGATGATGTCCCGAGCTGTCATCAGAAAGTCAGTTGTTGCCTAACGCTATGTCATATGCCTCCATCATTCACCTCACTTCATCTCATCCCGTGGGCGTTTATCCTCTCACATCGCCCCAAGAAGGGTGAGTGTAGTACCATGAGATTTTTTGAGAAAGAGAGACCACATTCATGTAACTTTTATTATAATACGTTGTTATAATTGTTCTATTTTATCATTAGTTATTGTTGTTAATCTCTTACCATGCCTAATTCCTAACTCATACTTTATCGTAAGTGTATTTAGGGAAGAGCACAGTATAGGTGAGGCTTGGTACTTACTCCCTGTGGTCTCAGGTGTCCACTGCAAGTCTTGGAACATTCCCCATGGATAAGAGGGACCTGCTTTAGGTGAAGCATGGTTGACCATTCCCTCCTCTATCGGAGGCACACTCAAACCACAGGATGGTGGGAGGCACCGTCCCTGTCCCCACCTCCCACTACTGTGCCAGCACCAGTGAAAATTAAAGGCCATGATGCTCTTGACCATCTTGCTGTAGGCAGAGCTTTCGATGACGAAGAAGAGATTAAAAACTTGGAGTCTACTCAGTAAGATCTCCACTCCTCTTCCTAAGTCCCATCTCTTAGAACTCTGGCTCTCTTTGAAATCTCTTTTGGCTGGTTTCTCTTCATAGATTCTGTATTGGCTGAATTGTATTCCCCCAAAGTTTGTCCTAACCACCCCGCACCCTGCATCTCAGAATGTGACTGATTTGCAAATAGGGTCATTGCAAATGTAGTTAGTTAGGAAGAGCCTATAAAGGTGGGCCCTACTCCAACATAACTGATGTCTTTATAAAAAGGAAAATTTTGATTCAGAAACACACATAAAAGGAGGGAGACAGTGGAAAGAGACACAGGGAGAAGATTGTCACCTATAAGCCAAGGAGAAAGACTTGGAACAGATCATTTCCTTCAAGGTCTTCAGAGGGACCAGCCCTGCCCATACCTTGATCTTGGACACCTAAATATGACAAATGTCTGTATTTAAGCCACGCACCCACAGTACCTCGTTATGGCAGCCCTAACAAACTAATGCATACTGCATGGGGAGGGAGAGCCAGAAGGTCAGAAGTAAGGATCAGGACTGTGCAAAAGGCACCCACATGTTTCAGTCTGGAGCTTGTCTCCAGCCAGTGAGAATGCATCCTCACTGCTGCCTAACTGCCATGCCAGAGGGTCACTCTGTAAGATCCAGAGTGACAGTGCTTAGAGTATCTTGCTAATCTTCCTCCGTGACCTACCACTGCATTTGGTATCTATTTATTTGAAGACCCCTATACCCCAGTCAAATAGTAACCAACCACTAGTCATTCCCTATTTCTCCAGACTCAGAGAAGCATAACTCAAAATCTTCATAAGAAACTTGACTCTGTACCCTCTCTTAGTAATTCTTTCAACAGTTCCCATAGGTCCAGGGCCCTCCGATGTCCTATCCTCTCTACTCTTGGAGTGAAGCATCCACCGGGCCAAAGATACATGCCCATCCTGATCTGTACCAGACTGCCTTCCCAAAGAGACAAGAGACTGCTTCTGGACAGGGCTCCTCTCCGGGTGTTCCTCTCCAGGGTGGAACTCCCTGCAGTGGATATGCGGGCAGTCCCCAGCACTGGTCAAACAGTAGCTACTCTGAAGGTGTGGATATTTCTTGGACATGCAGGCCAGGTGTCCACATGGAAAGACCATCAGAATCCCAGGGCAGAAAGGACAGATGCCAGGGTGGGAAGACAAGATCAGGCAGGGATTCCTCTTCCTCTGGGCCACAGATGTCAGGTGGGCCTGAGCTGACTCCTTTGTGTTCGTTTCTTAGAGAAACTATCTCTCACTTTATGTGGTCTTCCTTCGTTCTTTACGCTTCCTTCTGCCACCACCACCCTTGGTGCCAGTCCTGGCCCAGCACGTTAGTTCACACCCAGGATGCCAACCACACACCTGCCCCAAAGACGAGCCTTTGAAGAAGAAACTGAGTCCCTGCTCTCATCTGACCTTTGCTGAACACGAGAATATTAATGACTCTGAGATCCCACCACCCCAGCAAATGTCTGCAAGACTCTGAACAGGTCACTTCTCTCTAGAGCTCTATTTCCTGACCCACAAAGTGAGGCAGTTGACCCAAGTTATTTCCAAGAAACTTAAAATCCTACCATCCAAAGTTCTTTTACTATTCTGCCATTTGAGATTCTCTTACCAATATTATTTTATCTGCAGAGAGCTAGAGAGGCTAAAAGACACATAGGTTATATAAAGTGCCAGGGGATGCTGGTGATAGAGGCAGAAATAGAAGCCAGAAATCTGTCATTTTTCTAAGCGAGGCACAATTTTTCAGCCCTCAGAACAGAGTTGTGCCAAAAGTCTGCTGTCTGTTGGCAGCTGCCTGTCCATCTCCTACCTGTGTACATGTGGCCTGATGCTCAAGTCCCATTTTAGCAAAAAGCTCTGAAAAAGGAGGAGGATTATCAATTTCATCTCCAAACAGTCTTCTCCCTGCTCCTCTGTCTCTCCCCATTTGTAGTTCCATCCCATGTCTTGTTTAGTAAAAATAAGTTTAAGAATGAGAGATTGCCGGGGCGCGTAGGTGGCTCAGTGGGTTAAACCCTTTGCCTTCAGCTCAGGTCATGATCCCAGGGTCTTGGGATCAAGCCCCACATCGGGCTCTCTGCTCAGCAGGGAGCCTGCTTCCTCCTCTCTCTCTGCCTGCTTTCTGCCTACTTGTGATCTCTGTCTGTCAAGTAAATAAATAAAAAATCAAAAAAAAAAAAAAAAGAACGAGAGATTGCCATTGAAGCAAGTTAGAAAGGACATAAAGGGCAAAATGACAGCAACCCTGGCACAGGTATAACTTGGCTCTTGAATTTAAAAAAAAAAAAAAAACAGGAATCTGTCGACATTAACAACCTTGCCAATTACTGCTTAGTCCTTTAACCTTCGGTCAGGGGCAAGTGGTTAAGAAAATGACAGCAAAAGTGAAATAAGTCAATCAGAGAAAGACAATTATCATATGATCTCTCTGATATGAGGAATTTGAGAGGCAGGGCAGGGGGGTCATGGGGGGCAGGCAGGGAAAAAATGAAACAAGAAGGGATCAGGAGGGAGATAAACCACAAGAGACTCTTAATCTCAGGAAAGAAATTGAGGGCTACTGGAGGGTAGCGGGGAGGGATGGGGCAGCTGGGTGATGGACACTGGGGAGGGTACATGCTATAGTGAGTGCTGTGAATTGTGTAAGACTGAGGATTCACAGACCTGTACCCCTGAAGCAAATAATACATTCTATGTTAATAAAATTGACAGCAAAAATAGCTTCAGGAAACGCAGGATTTTATCTACTTGGCCTTTTTTCTTCTTTGGACCCTTCCTGGCTCACAGATGATAATGTCACATGCCACCAGTGGGACAAGCACGGGGCACAGACAACAAAAATGCCAAGAACACCTCTAGACTTCAGATGATCCCTCGAGGAGACACGATAGGGCCCATAAAGATTCATCAGGGCAAGCCATTCTATACAGCTGGAAAAGCTCTCGAGCTGGCTACCTGAGACACTGGCTCTTGGGAAAGTCTGCACAGTGCAATGGGGAGAGATTCATACCAAGAACCCAGAGCCCTGCCACCCCGTGGCCATCCCTGCCACGAGTGTGATGCAGTGTCTGCTCATGTGACAGACACTCCTATTCATCCTGGGGATCTTGGGTGGAGTGATGTAAAAAAAAAGGCTTTTAATAAAGCATTCATACAAATAACCATGACTGTATCAGAATGAGAAAGTAGTTTTGAGTAATCTGACAAAAACCAAGCACATGGGTTTTTAACTAGGGTAAATACAGGCGATGTTTCCCTCTCTGCCCCAAGCCAAAGAGATTAAATGAAAGAAATAAGGGAAAATAGGCCAGAGAAATACTCAGACTTTCAGACCTTTGATTCATTCTCTGGATACGGATGGATCACATTAGTGATTCATCTCCTTACTGAGGCTTTCTCTGAATTTCAGGGATCCCATGTTTGAACTCTGACTAAAATACTACACTCAGCTACTCCAGAGTTTTGGTGGTAAAGTCCCACTCCTCCAACTAACTCAGCAGACTGAGATTGAGATGTCACATTTTGTAAGACTATAAATTCCTCTTAATAAAATACATCTACATGGCTTGTATAAGTACTCCCAAAGGGGATAGTGGAAAGAGAATGAGTGAGAGTGTGTGAGGATTTCCAGCTTCCTAGGAAAGACTTCCTATAGTCGGGGCACTGATGTGGGAATGTGGGGCAGAGGGATGAGTTCTAGTACCGAATGAATGGACTGGATTTGCAGTGTTCCAAATTTGATATGGATAAGACAGAGTGCAAGTGCATGCACATACATGTGCCCACACACGCACACCATCGCCCCGCTGTCTCTTCTTGCCAGTTCCCACCCCCACTGGGAGAGACTGCCTGACATCACACAGTCATGCCTTGCCTCTGAGGCCAGTTCTATTAAGAATCACAGCTTTATTTTCAACTGATTAACTTGGCATTTGGCTTGCCCAAATATTCCAAGTGTTAATTCCAGCAGACATCTCAGTGCCTCTCAAACTGTCTTACTCCAAACTGTAACTGTAATTCATATGCCAGAAGCGTTGGACTTGCAGGCGTTTGTCTGTAAGGGATTTTAAGCTGTCCAATGAAGAGGAAATGAGAGTAAGAGTCAAAAATATCAACAGCCTCACGTTCAGATCATAAGTACTCTGCTCTCTACCCCTCCCTCCCAAGTTTTTCAGGGATACGTATCCACAAACAATGAGGAAACAAATTCCTGGCCTCTTCTTTTTCAAAGACTGGTAACCAAGCGGGCTCCACATGTTCAACTATTATCATAACCCAGATGTATTTAAACATTGAAAAAGATTTCAATTCTGGGCTATAGAGCTTTTCTCCACCAAACTCCTGTGAGTCTAATCCTTAAAACCCTACAATCTGATCTGAAGGGAAAATGAGGCTGCCTCTAGGTTTACTCTGTTAAGTGATCCAAAGGCAATTTCAGATTTCCATGTCAATCACTAATTCTATTTAATAATAAGTAATGTCCCGCTGGCCCAGAATATTTTAAAGAACGACCCTGAACTGCTTGCATTTCCTCTTAATAATCCAATATTTTTAAATGTATGTTGGTTTCCTAAATGTATAAACATATATACTTTCCATAACTATGAGGTTTGCCCAAAAGGTTATACTTTCTGCTTTGGGCCTATGATGCTTTTCTGAGTCATCTTTAATTATTTATTATCTGCCTAAGAACAAGTACAGCAAAACCTACACAAACAGTTTAAACCTTACATTTCTCTCAGGCTCTTTCAAAACCTGCTGACAAAGCAACAGTTCAGTAGGATTCTTGAAACTGGAGAATATTATATTTTGCATTTCCTAAAATGCTTCAGTGAGTAAACTAAAGATTTACACATTTTGCTGGAGAAAGACTGCAAAAATAGACCAAAGCTGAACAAAATGAATGAATAGCGGGGGGGGGGGGGGGGGGGGTTTGTTGTTTAAAAAAAAAAAAAAAAAAAAAAAAAAAAAACAACAAAAAAAAAAAAGGAGGGGGGGGGGGGGGGGGGGGGGGGGGGCGGATCTAGTTGTCTACACAAGTAACTGAATAAAAAATCAAACACCAACATCAATACAACTCAAAGAGGAAGCTGAAGAAATTTGCCCAAAAGGGTGTACAAAATAGCAATGATATGTCAGCCAAGATGAGCAAACTAAGAAAAATGTCCCCAGTGTATACGGCACAGCACCCTCCCCAGCCCTGCAAGCATCTACGGAAACCTGAAGGTTCTGGCTCAGGTCACCCCAGCAGCCTAAGAATCAGCACAGGATGATTAATAATCACCCCTTAGCGGCGTGGGACGGAAGTGTTCTTAACTAACTAAATTCCCACCGAGCAATGAACTGGCATTTCCAGCCTGGGGACAGTCCCTGCAGTCACTTGAAAAGGTTCTGTCCGAGCAGAACTGAATTACCTTTCCCTGGACGAGCTCTCAACCTCTGGCTCAAGGTCTGGAGAACCGTCTAGTAGTGTCCAATGAACGTTGAGGAGTTCGAGCCGGGAATAGGGACACACGACCTACAAACAGGGAAATGTTCTTGGAACCCGTCAGGGATAAGAGAATTTGGTGTCAAGGAACAGAAGAATGTAGAAGACACCCAAATGATGCAGCACTGAGGTACGGAACAGTTCTCAAGGTGATAATTATGGACCAAAAAAAAACTGAAATTGACTAGAGGAGCAACTTTTAAAATAAGCCACATGTATTCACGGGTGCCAAGAGATTGCCCACAGCCACAGTCTTAGAGGAGCTGGCTGCAGTCAAAGATGATTATGTCCCATCGTGAAGAAAGCCTGGGGCTCTAGCTGAAAACAGTTCATCTGATCCCTAAATTATAAAAGAGGAATGGGTGAGTCTACAATTTACAAGCCTTCCAAGAAGAACCTACCTAAATGATCACAGACCCAAGTTGGAAACTCCTTGAAGGAAACAAAACACAGAGAATTTGTAGATCATAGTAAACTCAATCTAGCACAAAATGACATTTTTTTTTTTTTTAATCGGGAAGGAAGAGGAGAATCCTTCATTAGCACTGCCTCGCTGAGAAAAGACAGGACTTGAGTGCCGTGCCCCGCGGATGGGCACGGTCTGCCCGGAGACCTCGGCTGGGGAATGCATCTGGTGGTTATCAGGAATGGAGGAATGACTGTGTTTTCAAGCAATGTCTTTTAACTGATTTCACAAAATCTGAAAGTGCAAAGTGTTCCAGATCTGGAAGGAACCTTCAACATCATCTGGCCCAACCCTTTATTTTATAAACCAGATTTCCAGTCCCCATAGCGCCAGCCCTGGCTTTCTTGCCATCTCCCCTTCCTCCTACATCCTTTCTTCGGAACTCCCCCAGCACACCTGTCTGACCCAAAGCAGCTGGCTGCCTGGGTGTAGCGACCTGTTGGCTCTGAGCCCTGTCAGGTGACCCCAGGGGACCTGTGGGGCACAGAAACAACCATCGCTGGCCTGGAATGACACCCATTCTCTTCTGCTTGGACCCAAAGACCCCTGCCCTGACTAGAGGGACTTCTTTCCATTCCCTGCCAGGGCATTGAGTTTGAAGCCCTGATCTCTCCTGGGCTGTCAGCCTTAACCATCTCTCCTCTCACACGGACACCCCCAGATCAAAAACTGGCCAAAGATGTCAGAACACTGCTGCTGCGTGACTTGGGGCCCTCAGCAGCCTCATCTGCAAAATGGGCATAAAACCAATATACTGTCCAGGATAACTCAGGATTATAGTGAGCAAAATTTAGCATTTTAAACAACAGGAAGGTTAAAATTAATATGTGGTTGTTAATACAAATCTCAGTAAGAAAGCAAGCCATGATCAACGTGAGACTTGGGAGACGCACCTGCAGAGCAGTCCCCAGGACCACGGACAGGCCTAACAAGGGGCTCCGCCTAACACGGCTGCGGGCACACGTAGGCCCGCGCACGGGGACACACAGCTGCCTCTCTGCACAGACTGCGAGGGTCGCCCTGGATGTGGGGGCCCGTATCCCGATGCAGACCTCGCTGCGTTCATTCACGGTGCCCCCTCACTCCGTAAGATATGGATCTGAGGGCAGAGTGGGACTACCGATTTTGCTCCAGTCAATGGCGAACTGGTGAATTTCATTATTTCACCTCTGTCTTGAAGGGAGCCGTGGTAGCGGCCCGGGCTGCTCCCTGTGGGCTGAAGACACTGTGACAGGCATGGCTGAGCTCCTGAACAGTCCGTCGCCCTCCCTGGGGTGCCCCCAGCCGTATGCAGTGGGGAGCAAGGAGCAGCCCCGGCTGAGAGCAGTCCCGGACGTGGTCACCACGGTGCAGCCAGCCTCCCTGTAACCTTGGGTAGGTTTCACAGTTTGTGCCAATGGTTTGTAAAGCGATGTGACACGTCCCTTCCAAAGGCGCAAGAAGAAACAACTCATCCGTGAGCTTCCAGCACACATTTCCCGTGAGGCATGAAGGATTCCAGGAGCTGAGGGATGCCGAGGTCAACCACAGGCTAATAATACGAACCCGTCACCGGCGTCTGAAGAATGTTACAGATGACCGTCCGCAGCCATCTCTGTTGTTATGACCGGAATTACGCCCATCTCACTTCACAGTTGACCACGTGCTGCTGGACAGGGTCCAGCCCGGCTAGCCCCTGGTGTGCAGAGGCCGGGGAAGCCGAGCCAACAGCACTGGAGAGGGATGAGCTGCGAGTCACACCCTCCTCAATTGATGACATGTAGATGGAAACTCACACCCCACAAGAAGGGATGCGGCCCAAAGAAAACCCCAGTACCCGTCACACCCTTCCTCTCTGTGTCCCATCCTTTCCCCAACCCCTCACACCCAGTCCCATTATCGGAGCGGAGTCAGTATGGGATGGAATGAGGAGACTGGGTTAATGCGTAGGGAGGATCATGCTCACTGGATAAGAGCATCCGTCCAGACCTCTCCCGTTACGAGAAAATTTGTGAGAGGAAACAAGGAGTTTGTTTTAAGGCTAAAGGATTGGGATCCCAGGAATAAAGGAAATTCAAACAAACACATCTTTCCAGTGGCCCCTGTCCTTTCTACGTCCCTGCCCTGCCAGCTCCCACACTGTGGAGTTCCAAAAATGGTCTCTTGGTCATTGGAAGAAAACCATTTCTGTTGGCTCTATCAAGGGCAGCTATGAGATCTCTGAACAGGAAGCTCTTCATTCCATCCTGCTAAGATAATTGATCCAAAACAGACATCAGAAAATTCAAACTGCTGCTTTGGTTTCTACTATCATGTCCAAACAAAAAGCCATTGGCTCTCTCCAGCCCAGCATACCACCTCATACCTCCCGGCCACTCTCCAACACCCACCAGATGATTCCCAGCGAGCTACGGTCAGAAACGATGGTGCCGTGTAAGCACAGAAAGTCTCCACCAGTGATCTGCTGAGAGGTGCTGAGTGCTATTAGGAAGTTCCTTTTCAAACTGAATAGTTTATCCAGAGAAAGAGGCATATCCTTCCCTTTGAACGTGTGCACTACCAAGTTGAGTAAATCAGAAACACCTTCTCCCGAGACAGCACCCTAAGCTTAGAGCTGGTCTCTAGGAAGAATCTATATGGGTGACGATGATAATAATCGTGATGCTGAGTGGTCTGTTTCTCCACATATTTGTAACAACACCGGTCTCTACAACCTCTCTTCATAAGGCTTACAGATCTGCCAATTTCATTATTTGTCAGGATCTCTCCACCCGGCCTAAGAAGAAACCACTCTCGCACACAACAAAGGTGTGTCTTCCTTCGGAAACGGGAAGCCCACATAATAATAGTGATTTTTCCAGCTCATATTCCTGATCAGGAACATCATGAAGCCCCGTCTCCCTAGGGTAGAAGAAAAGCAGCGGAGCTGTCAAAGCCTGCACCTACACACCCCAAACTTCCCCAAAGCAGGGAGGCACCTGCCTGCATCCCTGAGTAAATAAAGGAGATGCCAAAGGCCACCTGTTGCGGGGTCACTCAGACTGTGAGATGTACCGGGGTGGTGACTCTCCCGGCAACACAAGACTCCGCTCCGTGCTGTTAGTGCCCTGCTCACCCTAACATCCCCGGCTGAGAACGTCCACAGGATAACAGACTGGAGGTGAGAGGATCCAAGTTCAAGGGCCCTGCCCCCTCAGCCTACCACACCGCGGAGATCCCTGTTTTAAACTAAGAGAAAAACTTCCTCGGATCTCCCGAAAGAAACTACCTTTTGTGGGTTCAGACCCAAAGGCAGCTGTGGATGCATACGAGAAGGTCTCTTCGTAGCTGCTTCGCCAGGAAACCCTCCTGAGTTTTTGTCTCCTCATCTGTAAAATGCGGATGAGGAGACCGGCCCGCCTGCCACCCTGGGCTGCTCCGAATGCCACAAGCTGGCCTGTGAGAAAGCCTGGCTTCTCCGTAGAGCCCAGGGCCCACCTGCAGGGGTACTGCCCAGGAATTCAGTTCAAAACCCCGAGGCTTTGTGAAACACTACAGTGGATTCTAAGTTAAGCATGCCCTAGCTTTTCCCCCAGCAAAGAGCTGTCACCTGGAGCGAGAGACGAGAGGCATGTACCAGATCTCTGTGTGGTGAAAAGCATAAGGAAAAAGAAGTAGGACACAGCTGGATGGCAGGATGAAAAAGGGATCGTTTTAAGCCTCAAATGTAAATACACGTATCTGTAAACATAATAATAAAGTCACATGTGTTTCATCTTAGGTATTCCATGTCGTACGTATATAAAAATACAACACACGTTACACGGGCATGTGTATAATCCCGTATGACAAAGTCTGCAAGGCACAGCCTATGTACCTCTGTACGTGTGGGTACCTGGGTACCTGGGTGTGAGGGTGTGTGGGTGCACATACAGCTGTAGAACGACTTCCACGGGCCAGCCCAGGACGCAGGAGTGGGAAGGAGCCTCAGAGGCAGAGGCAATAGTATAAGGACACGTCATAAGCCACCGCAGGAGAGCACAAGTCGTATCCAATGGTCAGTTTCCTCGGCTGAAATCTGGCAACAATCCAGATCTCTTCTCCTTCCCCCAGGCATGAGCCATGGGATTAGATCGAGGTCAGGGCTGGGAGGGGCGTGGGAGGAAGTTCTAAGCATTTCCTTAGCCCAGCCTCCATCCGTGGCTTGCTTTTCGTGGCTGGATAGGATGTGCTACGTGGCTAAGAGAGGACATATTCACTCAGTGGTCTAAGACACATCGGGACAGGCAGTCTGAAGGCCTCAGGAGACTGGAATCCCATGAGAAAAATGACAGGCAGCAAGCAGAGCAAAGTACTTACTACCATCCCGGGATTTATTTATATATATATATATATATGTATATGCATACATATATATATATATATATGTATATTAACCACTGGTCCACGAAACAGTCTATTAGCATCATTCCCTCCCCCACATAATAAGTGGTTCCCAGCTGTTCTGTGGTTGAGTGAGGACTCGCCCCTGAGCAAATCAGGCAGCAGAGCCCACGTTTGCAACCACTGCAGGTGGGAAGTGTTGTGAAGTATTGTCTTTGGCACATAATGAAGCAGAACGTGAATCCCTCCCGCAGTCCCTACGACCTGTCTGCGTGTTCATTCTGTCACTCCACAGCTTTTTAGCTAACGTGCACACACGTGTTCCGTCTTTCACCAAAACAGGACCATGATCTCCCGGAGAGCAAGACACAGAAGTGTATCCTTTGGATATTCCACAACACAGAGCATCGGGAAGCTTCTCGCTCCACAGTAAGTAGGTAAGAAACTAGGCTGAGAAGTAACGAACGGGCATTTAAGTATCAATTTTGCCTCTTATTGGGACGGTGGGCAAATCACGAACCTTCTTGAACTTTCTTTTCCTCATCTATAAAATAAATATAAGAGAAGCAACTCATAAGGCTTAGCGCAGTGCCTGGCAAAGAGTAAGCACTCAAAACATGCTTGCTATTCTTCTTAATCGTTCATTCTTCCTGATGGACACACGGTGAGTGACTGAGTACCCCCTTGATGGCTCAGCTCCTCCATCAGTGAGAGGTGGTTCCCCTGTCCCCAGATGGTGGTCCTCAGCAAGGCTGGTGTCAGAAACTCTAGCCAATGGAGCTGCAACAGATCTCGAAGGGAGAGAAGGTGCCCCTGGGGGGGAACTGGAAATGGGGGGGTGCATAGTAGAATGGAGAGGTGTACTGGCATTGGGTAGGCTGGGTGGCCAGGATATAATATATCTCCCAACACTCAGGACTGCCCACCCAAGGACGAACTTTCCGGCTCAAAATAACGATGGCGCTTCCATTGAGACACCAGAGCCCTGCTGGGAAAATATCTGTGGCTGAGGGACAGCCAGTAACATCAGTCCCGTGAACTGGTCAAAGAGGTGAGCGATCCCAATTCAGTTAGGAAATCAGTACCTCGTGAGAGTTTCAGGCGGTTCTGCACGGAGGGGAATCTTGCTGGCTAAGGCCAGCGTGTCCCGCAAGGCCTCACTGACTTCCCGCAGCTCGCCTGGGGACAGCCCGCACACCAGGGCGGGCAGGTCGCAGTCCTCCCATTGGAGAAGGAGCTCCTGCTCTTCTATGTCCCTTCTCAGCTGCTGGTCTTTTGCTTCCAGCATGGACATTCTTGCTTGGAGAGCTTCGATCTCTTTCTGCAGAGAACGGAGAAACCAGGTTACATAAAGGAACCCTCCTCGTAGCAGACCACTCTGCCGGTAATGAGCCCTTTCAGTGAGAGCCAGCCACGTGCACGAGCACCGTGAAGTTCCCTTCGGAGGCAGCAGATTTTTGGAGGTTTGCTGGAGTGGAAAAACCATGCCAGCTTTGTATTTCTGATGAGCTGGCATAAGGAAAAACATTCCCTCCCAAGTACTAAATAATAACTATGGGGGGTGAGCCAGGGATCTGACTTGGAAGAACCAAGCAAATACATAAATGACTTACTTCGTTTGCAGGCAGAAGACCTGGAACTTAGGGAGAAAACACCCCGTGCTTGGGGTACAAGCCAAGCAGGGAACGCAGGTCATGAGCCGACAAAGAAAAGCAAACAATCCTCGGTTGGTCTGTCCCCAAACGTGAAAATGCAGTGTGTAGAGAAAGACGAAAATCACAGTTTCCTAAATCTACAAGATCGAAAGAGCAATGGGATGCAGCAGACAGTGTCGTGCCATCTACAGCTCATAAAAAATATTAAATAAGTTCCATTTCCACTAATCCAGCAAACCAAAATCTGAAGAATCTATAGAGTATCATCCAGTCTTGAGGCCAGAGAATAAAACAAGCAGCAGGTTAGTGAACGCCCATTGTGTGCGCAGTGTTGGAGCAGATGATCATCTCATAGCATTCTGAATTTAAAATGAGACTCTCAATCCCCACACTCCTGAGTCCCGTGCATTGGTTTCTGGCTGACAAGAGCAGAGCTCAATCCCGGGTGTCTCCCCATCTCTTATCTATGGGCTCTCAAACCCAAGGTACAGATCACCACCAACTTCTACCTCCTGACCCTGCTTCCATAGGGGTTGGGGGATAGAGACTGAGGAGAGGGTGAAGATCCAGCCCTGAGACACTCCGAGAAGACAATAGGTCTCCCATCGGTCCAACATTACGATATCATTGGCACTATTTCCCCACCTCCACCTCTGCCCACACCCCATTCTCTCCTTTCTTTCTTTATAACTGTGGTAAATACACATACCACAAAATTCACCATCTTAACCATTCGTAAGGCCGGTTCCATGGCATTAAGCACACCCACCCTGCCACACAACCACCACCACCAACAACCGTCCAAGACCTCTCCGTCTTATAAACCAAACCTCTGTCCCCGTGAAACTTCAGCTCCTCATGGCCCCTCCTTCTGCCAAGCCCTGGCAACTGCCAGTCCACTTTCTGTCTCTAGGAGTCTCTAGGAACCTCATGTCAACGGAACCATAGTATTTGCCCTTCTGTGACTGGCTTATTTCACTCATCACGGCATCCTCAAGGTTCATCCACATTGCACCATGTGTCACAACTGCCTTCCTTCTTAAGTTGGTATAATACACCATTGTGTGAATGGACCACATTTGGTTCATCCATTCATCTACAGATGGGCACGTGGGTTGCTTCCACCTTTTGGCTTTTGTGAATAATGCTGTTTGGGACACCTCTCTCTGAGGGCTTGATCTCAGTTCCTGTAGGCGTATACCCAGAAGTGGAATTGCTTGATGGCGTGGTCATTCTATTTTTAATGTTGTGAAGACCCACCGTGCTTTTCTCTTCCACAGGGGCCCTATATCCTATTCTTAACACAGAAGTCAAAGTGAGTCTTTAAAATGTGGTCAGATCATGCTCCTTCACTGCTTAACATGGCTCCACAGCCCAGTCACAGAGAAGCCCGAGTGCTTACTAACGTGTGCAAGGCCCTCCAAGACCCCTCTTCTCCCTGACCTTCTCCTCTACTATTCTCCCCCACCCTGGCCTGCTGGATGCCCTCCAAATGCCTGAGGCACATCCCCACTGCAGGCCTTCACATGGCTCTTCCCTCGGCTTCCATCTCGCTGCACAAGGAGTTGATCCAAGCCTATGCCTTATGGCTCCTACCGCCCTACAACATAGGAAGGCGATAATTTAGGTATTAATTACGTTTGCCATTTCTCATCTAGCTCCCCATGCCCACCCCTACTAGAACATCAACTTCACAGAAATCCTCAGCCTTTTAAACAGTATCTGGCACAGGGGAGGCATTCAAATACCTGCTGAATAATGAAGAGCCACCTTCCCCCGGAGTTCTGCGGAGAACATCCCCCTCAAACACGAAAGATCCCAGGCTGCACTTACTTTCTGTCCACTCTGACATCATCGGGAATGATGCGGACCTTTAACTGGCAAATATCGTTCAAAACCAAAACCAGACTTCCCATTTTCAGCTACCCAAACTGATGTGGAGAACAAAAGCAAAAGAAATGTAGAAAAAATAATCCAATTTCCTTTGCAGCCCACTGACAAGTACTTGAGACAGGCAGGGTGACCTTCACCCAGGAACTCAACTTCGTCAGTGTGAATACTTTGCTGGAGGCAAAAGGCAACCTTAGTTTGACATTAGCCCAACTTCCAGGATCCTGCAAGTCTTTAACCCAGAAAAATCCCTGTGGAAACTTTCTTGATCTCTCTACCTACACTGCCCCCCAAGATATATGATAGCAATCATCTTTGAAACATATGGCCCGCTGATACACCTCTGAAGGGTCTCCTGACTAAGAGTTTAGTAGATAGTAGTAAATGACCTCTCAAGGTCCTGGAAACCTTGCTTCCCAGTTCCTTAGAGACTTACACTATCCCTAATCCCTCCAACTTGAAAGTACATAATCAGTCCCTCTTCAAACCCAGTGCACCTCCTCCTGCCCACAGGTCCTGTCCCTGTGCTTAAATAAAACCATCTTTTTGTATTGCAAACACCTCAAGAATTCTTTCTTAACCATTCACCCCCAAAAGCCATACATCACATCACAAACTTTTATGATGATACTCACTGAATATATAAAAGTTCGGTTTACTGGAGAATAGTTTCCAATTGTGATGACTTTTGCCTCCCTTTGCCACCTTGCTGTTGTGGGGACTTGGGTGGGCAAACTCAGATAATAAAATACTCTGCACAAGGAAGTAAGGATGGGAGGGCAGCCCAGCAATTCGTCCAAGCCCCACAAACCAGTCTAAATGCATTCCATTGTTTAGAATCTAAACCAAGATTTTCACTTGGGTGTTAAAGACCTATTCTCTTTCTGGAAATCACGATGCCTTCAACCGATGCTCCCTTGTTGTTCCCCATTCCTGCTCCCAAGCCTCCAGGCTCCAGCTGGTGTGGACCCAGCTTCAAAGATCCCTGCCTCTGGGGGAGGGGCCCCCCTCAACTTCCAGAGCACCTGATGGCCTCCTACCTTTAACTCGGTGCTGCACCTGGACTTCTAGCCCCTGACCGGTTCCCACCAACTTTCACCCGCTGCTCTGGGCCAACCTGGAGCTCTCAGGAGATGTCTACCAGTTTTTCCCAGACCCGCGAGCCTTGCCCAGTCCACACTTACAACTCTGCCCCTAACAACTGCTCCTTACACTTCAAGTCGATGCAATCTTCCATTAAGGTTTTTCACAGCACAGATTTCTTCCTGCCTTTCCAAAGAACCTCGTAAAAGGTCAAAATGATAAGAGGTGACAAATTGGCCTGGCAGACAAGGAAAGCATATTCGAAAGGTAATGAGGAATATCGAAAACAGGCACAAACAGCAACAAGCTTTCAACCCCTGTGTGTAATGAGATTCTTACAAGCCCTCCGGCCACCTCCACCCAGCTCCCCTTTTGTACTTCACGGGTGGACAGCCAAAGCTCTAATTGCTACACTCGAGTCGAGCAAAGACCCCTCCCCTGCTGCATTTGGCTTCCATGGGTAAGAAAAACGCTGGCCTATTTCCTGAAGGTTCTTCACCTGCTTACCTGCAACTGCTGCTTCTCCTGAAGAAGCCAGTCTCGTCTGGTGACGGACACACGCAGGCTGTCCTGAGCGCTGGGTTCCAACAGCTTCGGCTCCCCCCTGGGTGGGGCGTGGGGGTCCTCACTGCAGGCCCTTAAAGTAAAACGTGCATATGGGTACAGATGTGGAGAAACTGAAATCCTCAGAGCTACGAAAATGTTAAGAAAAGGGTGCCTGGGTGGCATGCGGAGTCCTGGGTTCGAGCCCCAGGTCGAGCTCCCTGCTCAGCAGGAACTCTGCTTCTCCCTCTGCCTCTCCCCCTCCCCACCCCACTCCTGCTTGGCTCTCTCTCTCTCTCTCCTAAATAAAGAAATAAAATCTTTTTTAAAAAATGTTAAGAGAAAGAAATTTCACAAAATGGCCACCAGGCTGTTCTCATCCTCAGGCAGGCCGCACGGATGAGGTCCCTAACTCATGTTTCTATTTTAATTAAGATCTGTTGGGGCTTTCGCCTTTCCGCAGAGCCCGACTGCTGTTTTTAGGCCTGCGCTGTCCAGCCCCGTGGCCCGTAGCCACATGTGCTCTAGATGTGCTGAAAGTGCAAGATACACACCAGATTTTAAAGACTTCGTATGAAAACAAAGAGCATAAAATATCTCAGTATTTTTTATGTCCGTTACATGTTGGAATGACAATATTTTCGATGTATTGGGTTGCATTAAGCAGACTTGTAAAATTAATTTCACCTGTTTCTTCTTCCTTCTATTTAGTGCGGCTACTGGATAATTTGAAATCACGTCTGTGGTTTGCACTGTATTTTACTGGACAGCGCTGCCTTGGTCATCCAGACACAACCAAATGCCAGAGGCTGATCTTGGCTGTAGAGATTAAAAAGAGGTCATGACTGATTCACAGATACTTGGGTCACAGCTTCTCAGAAAGCGTTTGCTAAAAGACTGTCAAAACCCACTGAAGATCTGGCTGTGTCTTATTCTTGCAGGAGTCGGCACGTTTGGCCAAAACAATGCTGGGGAAATGCAGCCCAGGCTCGAGGCTTTGCAGGGGTCTTGTAGACATTTACCCTTAAAGGATGGCAAATTTGTCCTTAAAGATGGGCACAGAGGTTAGCTACAAAAATACCACAGGTTTTTTTAGTAGCCCCAAACTGAAAACACACAATCGTGGTCCCAAATGAGGACCAGAGCTGTAAACCATGGCACAGCCACACAGAGGAAGGCTATGCAGCCACTAAAATCAGGTCACCAAAGATGTAGCCACTGATCTCTATTGTTATTCTCCATTGCTAAGTGATCTCTATTGCTATTTTTTCAACCAGCTATGACAATAATAAGTATACTCTGAAACAACTATTGTTAAAAAAAAATGTGTATAAAAAATTTCGATGGATCAAAATGTTACCAGCTCTTCCCTCTGGGTGGTAGAAGTACTTCTTTCGGTGAATCTCTGATTTTCTAAGTCTTCTTAGTGAGCATATATTATTTCTAATATTATAATGGAAATGCTTTCTGCCACCTACACTAGGTAGCTATACTATTCACTTAAATAATTTCACATAGCCGAACTACTGTAGCCCTTGGATAAAACAGGCATGTCTGCGTTTGAAACAAATCACGTATCATATGTTACTGATCCACGGCACAGCAGGTGTCTGTAGCTTCTGGCCTGTCCCCTCCCCCACCACCGGGATTTCCTCGCAGACAGCTGGAACTGGGCTGCCGCGTGCACGGACGTCCGGGCTCATCAGACCGGAGCGTGAAGCTGCATGTTCTTATTTGTACATTCACACAGGGTCTCACTCCCTCCACGTTTCTCAGAAAAGAAAATGGGCAACTCATTTTTTTAATTTCCATTTATGAGTGGAATTGTACAGTATTTGTCTTTCTCAGTCTATTTCACTTAGCATAATGCCCTCCATGTCCATCTACTGTCCCAAATGGCACAATGCCATTCTTTTTTACGGCTGCCTAATATTCCCGTGTGTGTGTGTGTGTGTGTGTGTGTGTGTGTGTGCGCGCGCGCGCACTCAGGCATACCACATTTTCTTATCCATTTGTCTATTTATGGACACTTAGGTTGCTTGGCTATTGTAAATAATGCCGCAATAAACACGGGGGTACATATATCTTTCTGAGTTAGTATTCTCATTTTCTCTGGGTAAACACCCAGTGAATGAATAAACCAAAAGCAGCATAGGACTTATAAATACAAAAAATGAACAGATAATCTCCAGAGGAGAGGGGTGGGGTGTTGGGCAAAATGGACAAAGGAGAGAAGGAGGAACAGGCCCCCGGTTATGGAATAAGTAAGTCACAGAATAAAAAAACGCAGCATAAACAACTCGGTCGAGGATATCGTACCAGCCACCTGACAGGACAGATGGGAACTACACTGCGGTGAACACAGCCTAATGTACAAACTTGTCAAATCACAGAGTTGTACACCTGAAAGTCACATAACGTTGTGTGTCTGCTATATTCAGGATTCTGGAAGAAGGAAGGAAGGAAGGAAGGGAGGGAGGGAGGGAGGACGGGAGGACGGGAGGAAATGAGTAACTGATCTTAACATGTGTTTGTGCTCTGTTCATCTCCTTTCACTTGTACCCCATTTCGTTGATTCATTTAGAAAAAGAAAACACTATTACGCCCACCTACGATGCGCCGTCGATGGTGCCCACTGCTAGGGACCCAGCAGTAAACAAGGCTCGGTTCCTGTGCAGAGCAGGGTGGAGCCAGATACACCACAAGGAAAATACAAGGCAAAGGACAAACGCTCAACCCGAGGCCCAAAGCAATTACCAGAGTCCCAAGGTAGGAGTGAGTCTCCCACTTCCTAAATCTTAACGTGGCATTTACAACCGAGTGAGCCAACCAAGCACGGCAGGGAAGCGGCCCTACTAGTTTTAGAAACAACGGTAGAAACTATGTCCCCTCAGTTCTTCTTAGCTGGAAAGCAGCCCCTACAGAAAAGGGAAGCTCGCTTGTGTTCCTGGGCCTGACACAGATTCGGATTCTCTGAATAATCTCAAAAACCACTTACTTATTGTAACAGACCATGCAATTTAGACATTTATTCTAAGACCTGTGACTCTCTGATTCGTGTGCGTAACGGCAAACCCCAGTAGGAGTTGTAATAAAAATGCTTAAACTGATGATAATAAACTAGGATGAATGGAGAATTTTCTGTGCACCAGACTCGCTTCTCATGGCAGACCTAAGAGGCCCATTTTATTATGACAGTTTTGTCACTGAGGAAGCAGTGGCCGGGAGATTCAGGGACTTGCTCTCGGTCACCCAGAGAACCAGCAGCACAGCTGAGACGTCAGAGATGTGTCCCGCTGATCCTCCCTTCCCCGCCCTTTCCTGGACACCCTACGCCATTTGGGCTCTCAGCAAGATTATAAACTTCTGTTTCCTCCTGGCTTCCAGTTCCGTGCCTCCCACAGCCACGGATTAAAGCCCCTTGCTCCCTATGGAGCAGAGCCATCGGGGAATGACAACTGGTCAGCGCAGGGAGGGAGGTGACCGTGGTTTGGGCCCCAGCCCTGCCTTTCTCTAGCTACGTGTCCTTGGACTTAATAATGCTCTCTGAACTTACCTTCCTCGTTTTTAAAATGAGGAAGGATGCTGGTGCCTTTCCGGTGTGGCTGATGGGGGTGGGGGGTCATTACCAGTTTATTTGACAAATGAGCACGGCGCACCTATTGTGTTGCCCCCCCACCCAGTATGAGGGACCATCTGACCTCCAGGGGCTCGCTGTTTGTCACCCCTCGTGTGTCCAAGTTTGCATCAGGAACGTTAGCTCTGTGTGCATGTCCAGTAGACATGACGTCCTACCCAGGGTAATGATGACTAAAGAGGAAATGTCTCTGGGGATGTTCACACGTATCAGAAGAGGAAGTGTCTGGAACAAAACCAGCATCGGCTATGGCCGTCGGTCGGAAGGGAATGTCCTTCCCCCTCTGGGCTTCAGAGCCTCGGCCTGTCACACAGACACTCTCTCCAGACTGAGAGCCTTGGGAAGGGAGAGACTGAACTCTGCACTGAGTAGGGGCTTAGCCCATATTTGTTGAATGATTAAATGAGTCCGTGGCCTAGAAAATCCGGAAGTCGTTTAAATTCAGCTTTCTGTTGCATTGGATCATTTCTTTACACTAATTTATTTCCCCATTTGCTTTGCTTATGCAAATATTAAGAGTTTCCTGAATTTCCTAAATAGATACCATCTGGGTCGGGTTGGGAGTCATTGAAGGAAATCAACATAGAATTGGAAATTAGCTACAGAGGAGCTACAGGTGGGGAACTGGGAATTCTCCATATTATTGTTAATCACATTCATTACTTAATCCATAAGAAAAGCCCTAGTGATTAACCAAAACTCTTCTCTCCATCTCGTACACTGTGACTCGGGGTATAGAAAGCCACCCACAGATGGCTGAGTGGTGGCCCCAGGACACACCGCGGCTGAGTAATGACGCAGGGGACAGGTTTCCGTTGCTCAGTCCTCTGAGTCATGCTCCCTCTTCCTTCTGCCATGCTGTTTGCTGTTCCCTTTATATTTAATAATTCCTGGTGTGTAATCCCTAATGTCAGTACAAATTAGCATTGCTGCTATAAACTAATCAGTATGTAAAATGAGCAAATCCCTCAGGGGCCAGAATTAAAAACATGAGGGTTGGAATGTTAGAACAGCCCTGGGTGCCCACGGGGACTTGCAACCTCGAACACACTGCCCTCCGCCTCCAGGTCTCATGCAGGACCCCGTCTGGGGCTGCACAATACTGGAAATACCCCGGCCTTTCTATTTTTGTCTTTTCCCCCAACCACAGAAAGAGGGAAGAATCTGTAAAATGGGATCCTATAGCACTGAAAGCAGCAAGAACACTCCTCATCCCAAGGACCCCACACACCATGGGACTTTTGTGAGCACACAGTTTAGTACTACTGGGAAAAGAAGGAAACGCCCTCTGGGCATCGACGTTTCCAGAGCCAAGTGGTTAATGAGTGTGTGCCTAGATGAACCCACAGGGCCGCCTCCTCCCTAGCAACACCCGGGTCCCCAGGGCCCTCCAGCGCCCTCCTCCCGCTCTGAGAGGGGCCTGAAGAAGCACGTGGAGTGAGAACACGACAGGGCCGAGGAGATGCCAGACAGTGCCCCCTCTTCGGGAAGGTGGTGAGAAAGAAGTGGTTTGGGCCCAGCACAGAATTGCTGAAGTGTGGCTTAAGTCTAGAAATAGCTCCCTCATCCAACAAAGTGTCATACGTGATCAAGGCCACCATGGTAGGACAAGTACTGTAAAAATGCCGGGCATAATGCAGATGACTTCACAGTTCTGCCTTTGTGCCTGTCTGGGATGTGGGTCAGAAGAGTAAGGGGCCTGGAGGGGAGGTCAAGTTCCCTAGGAAACGAAGCAGGATTGTTTTATAGAGTCTTAAGCCACTCAGAGAAATAACTGCCCCACAAGAGGGGCACGTGAATATTTCCTTGGGTTTTAATGTCAGTTATAAACATTTATATTTCTATATACATGAACACGTATACATTTACTTGGGTTATAATGTCAGTTATAAGCAGTGATGCCTGGCACAACCAGCTTCAGGACAGACTTCAGTGAAATTTGAGCCAAGAGGATGGCATGGGGGACCTTTCTGTGGAAGAGGTCACTCACAGTCCACTAATTCTAGAACAACCTCTGAGGAGTCCTCTATGGCCCACCCCACCAGCTTTTCTCTTCTGTTCCCATCTTGAGGTGAGCACAAGGGATCAGCTGTGTGTCTCCTGGGAGGGCGGCACATGCCATCCTACTAACACCTGGCTCCTGACCTTGAGCCTGGATTCAGGTTCAGAAACATGCCCTGCTGTGCTTTGGTGACAACGACCATCGTTACAGCCTACCACAACGTAGGCACCTCGAGTTCTACCTCCGGTTAAAATGGGTTAAACGGTCACTTTCTTGTCTTATGCAGTGTCTCTCCATGCCAGGCGGTGAACGTAGAGCTGGGTGTCTCTGAATTCCATGGTGGGAGGGTCCCGACATGACAACTAAACGACAATAAAGAATCACGGGGTTCAAAGGGAACAGAGGAAGAGCTGGCCGGAGGAAAAATGACTCAGTCCAGAAGCATCACCAACTGCTCCCACCTGAAAGGAAGTAAGTGAGCAGGAAATATTTGGACAGGCAAGCCGCAGCTCTGCCTTGATAAGCCCCATGGAAAACGATTGTCTATCTCTGTTTTTAAACATTGTTGTATTTTGTCTACTTGTGTTTTATCATTGGGCAAAAGTCTTTGATAAAGGACATTTTGCGCACACACACCCCTCCGCCCCGCATACACACATTTTAAGGTGTAAGTATGACCAATTTTAAGGTGCATATTGGTGAAGGTCCAATGGGAAAATACATAGGATCGGGGTGCCTGGATGGCTCAGTGGGTTAAGCCGCTGCCTTCGGCTGAGATCATGATCTCAGGGTCCTCGGATCGAGTCCCGCATCGGGCTCTCTGCTCAGCGGGGAGCCTGCCTCCCCCCTCTCTCTCTGCCTGCTGCTCTACCTACTTGTGATCTCCCTCTCTGTCAAATAAATAAATAAAATCTTAAAAAAAAGAAAAGAAAAGAAAAGAAAATACATAGGATATATAGTCAGAGAAATGCAAGCTATTAATGAGAAAATGATCAGTCGTCTGTGTGGTAGTCAGCCAAACCTCTCTCTTAGGAGAAAGACAAAAATAACTCTTTTATTTTAATACAAAGTCTGAGACAAGGATCTGAGTTTGGGCTGTTTTCTGGAGAAGTGACCCAAGAAACTACGAGTGAGGGAGTGAGAAGCAGGAAAGGTCAATAAAGGGCACATTATTGCCCCACAGGGGCAACTGGGGCTTAAGCCTGCCAGGAACCATCTGGAAAAAAACAGGTGGAACATACCTCAGAACTGCCCCCTAGAGGCTGGGTAGGCTGGCACATTCATCCTCCAACTCCCACCCCAGGGCTTGACCGTGGCCTTCAGGGCCATTACCCACCTCTGGTTCTCGCAAGCTTCGGAGAAAGCCCCGTGGTACATACACCTGTTGGGTGCCTGAGGTGGACAGAAATGTCCATGGCTGGCGCGGAAATCGAGGAGAGGCCAAGGGACTGGGACACGGGGAATGAAGTATCTGTTGCAACAGACTTTCGGATGGACGAGGAGGCCCTCAGCAGGGACAAAGAAGCTGGAGAGCCATGACAAGGCAGAGAGGGTCTGCAAAGGGGTGGCCTGAGCGCCCACCATTCAGTGTGACAGAGATAGGTGAACTTCCCACGAATCAGGCAGTTATCTTCCCAAAAGTGTGCCCATGGTGCAAGAGGGCCTACAGAAAGAGGCGGAGTGAGATCTGAAAAGGGGTGGTTGCATTTCACATCGGGATCTGGGCAGTGTGGAGGGCCTGGGCTGTCGTCTGGAGAACACATACATGAGTGCCATAGACAACGGGCACGCCAGAGCCCATGCACACGGTAGCGACAACCAACAAGACAAAGGTTACAGACACTGGACAGGGAGAGATCGGAAACGGATCTATAATGGAAGTTTCAAATTGGACCGGGCTGGACGAACATCAGTAACTAAAAATGACCCAGACTTGCGTCTTATCCACCCAAGATAGCATTAAACACTGGGAAGATGTATTCAACAGAGCACAAGAGAGGCTGGAGAAAAGTAGAACCACGGTGTGTTTGCACCTCCACAGATGAGAGACACCCCCATGAACCAGTTGTCTTCCTGATCCTGAATCAGTATCTTCTCTATGCTGAGCGGCCCCACGGGACCCACAGCCGAGGCAGGGCACCACGCCACGTGAGGGCTGGTGCCCACCGTTAGAAAAGCCCGCTTAGCCCAGGAAGGTAGCAGCTGAGACTCTCTGGGCTGCAGGAGGGACCCGGGAAACTCAGTGTGACTCACGGTGGCCTTCTACACAAGACTCCCAGAGCCATGCCCGATCTTAGCCGAGAAACGATGAGACTCAGAGAATTACAAGATGGTTTTTAAAAAAGTTGAACGGCACAGATTATTAAGAATAAAATGACAGTAAATACTAAAAATGAAGTATCGTACCTGATTGTACTTGGGTATTTACATTTCCTTAAATCTTACTCTAAACCACTTTCTTAACCTGAGATCCAAAGACCCCCCCCAAAAAGTGGAGGGATGAGCCTCAGAAGACTGAGTCTGTTGAAACCGCGTGCAAGCCTTCACGTGGTCACACACAGTGGTTATAGGGATCCCCAGGAGGTACTCATTTGTATTATTCATTAGTACTGGAAATTTCCCATGTCAATACAACTATTTCACTTCTGTAGGAAAAGTATCATTCTTTGGAACGTATCCCTGTTTCCTCCTTGACTCAGAGAGAGCCTCCGGCCCGTGAGAAACTTTTTTTTTTTTTTTTTTGGTCTGGCTCCAGGCCATGTGAGCTTTAGCCCCGACCCGTGGCCCCCTGGTGGCCTCTGTGAGAACTGCAGCCACAGCCCTCGGTTTGGGGGGAACCCATGAGTCCAGGTGACCCCACTGATGACAGGCTAGATGGGCAGCTGGCACACTGAAAGGCAACTTTCTGAAGATTATTATGAACTACATAATTCTGTTCGTATCCATTAGAAAAGTTTAAGAAGTTGATTTTGAGTCACTATTGTCTAATTGCATCAATAATAGGACAGGTATTTTGGCAAAGAAAAGCCACAATTATACATAAATCACTGAAGTTTGGAAAATAGTGATCTCATTCAAACCCCTCATTTTCCGATGAGAAGAATAAAGTGTGGAGAAGTTAGGAAACTATACCAGGTCCTACATAGCTGGTTAGTAGAGAAATCCGACCAGAACTCAGGCCTCCCGACCTGTAATCCGAGGTTCTATCAAGAAGAACTGTAGAAGTCCTTGCCGGGGGCGTCAGAAAAAAGGCTGAAGGAGCATTTTCTCTAGGGAAACTGAGCCACATTAGAGTGCAGGCTCGCTCTCTCTCTCTCTCAATAGATATCACATATACCTTCCACATACGACCATATTCATTCATTCAGTGAATATGGGATCAGCCACTGTTCTAGTCTCCAGGAATAAAAGGGTAAATACAAACATAGTCTTGTCCTTGAGCTCACCGTCTGAAGAGCAGACTGATAGTCCAGGACACAGACTGATTTATTGGAGACCAAGACAGGGGTGAGGTAATTGAAGGTGCTCCAGTCATTCAAGGGAGGAGATGGCGTGATTTCAGGACAAGGTTTCACAAGGACGGCAGCTGAGCTGAGTCTCGAAGAATGAGCAAGAGGCGGTCACAGTGGGCCATGTACAATCACAGAATTCAGACACATTACAGCACACAGGTGACTTCTAACACTTCAGTGTGTGGGGACTGCAGGGGTTGGTGATGGCTGCTCAGATTCTGGGCTACTGAGAAGCAGGGCAGGAGCTGGACTGGAAAAGCTTTGAACGTCACGCTAAGTAATCAGCACGGATCTCATCTGGAAGATGCTGAGAGCCATTGGACATGCACAATTATTACCATCTGTGGTGCTGAGGAGGGTGAGAGACAATGGTACTGGAATCAGGAGCACCAGCAAGGGGACCATTGCAGTAACCCAGATGAGAAAATCTGAGGAGCCCCTGGTGGCTCTGTCAGCTGAGCACCCAACTCTTGATTTCAGCTCAACTCATGATCCCACGTTTGCGAGATCAAGCCCCACGTTGGGCTCCAGGCTGAGCACAGAGACTGCCTAAGGTTCTCTCTCTCCCTCTCCCCCGCCCCCAACACTCGTAACTGTGCCACACTCTCTCTTTCTAGAAAGAAAGAAACAAACAAACTCTGAGTGTCATGAGTGAGCAAAGTGAGTGGGAATGAGATAAGGTCAGACAGTAGGATCAACAACGAAGTTAGAAGTAAGGCAAAAGGAGGCGTCATGTATGTCTCAGAGTTCCCGCCTGAGGAACTTGGTCAGTGACATAAGTCACGGAGATCGGAGATATATTAGAAGGGGCTGACTGGGGAGAAGGACAGTAAATCTTAAAAATAGTTTAAAGATAAATTTAATAAAGGCAAGGAGAAAAAGACAGTACATTTTTAGGATAAAATAAAGATAAGGAAACAGTAAACTCGGCCAAAGTTAGGGAGATGTTCATTAAAACCCAAACAGTAGGTTGGAACCCTGGATAGGGATCAGGGCTAAGGACAGAAACGTGAAGGAAATTAGAATGTTAATAGAACCTGAAGCATGAGAGTATTTCATGTCACTATATAAAGTGAGAGACAGGACGGGCTAGAACAGAAGACAGAGGAACATGCATATCAAGGAGATGGGGAGAGGAAAAGGAGCTCACAAGAGGTTGCGAAGAACGGCCAGCAAGATAGCAAGAAGACCAGGAAAGGATGAGTCATGAAAGGACAGGGGAGAGAGAGTCTTAGGAGAGAATGTGATTGATTAAAAATTCCAGACCATGCAGTGATACAGAGCAGAGTAAGAATTGAAAAACGCCCTCTAAATCCAACAGAAAATCACTGCTGATTGCAACAGTGATAGAGATGGAAATCAGAGGACAGATGAAATTCAGGTCAGAAATCAGATCATAGAGGTCTGATCCCATTCACCCCAAAAGTGGACAAGAACTAAAAAGTACAGCACGCAGGTAACCCCTTGGGGAAAATGACAAGGGGATAACAGTTAACAAGGGAAGCCGACAGCTTATATTGGCTTAATAAATGGTTAATAAAGGAATATACTTTTATTTAAAATTGAACTCTATGAAGCTAGATAGAAGGAATGTCAGATGGTGTAACCTAAGTGACAATGGGTGATACTGTGTTCACTGCGTTCCGTGAGAAACTCAGCCAAGATCATAACTAAAGCATCGCTCTCCATTCAAATCACATGTAGGCTAAAGAGACAGTCATTGAAAAGCCTTTGCCAGCTCTGACTCAGGCAGCTCAGCAAGCGAGTTCCAAGCCGGGACTCGCGCCAGACCACCAGCCCTGTGTCCGGGCTCGGCACCCACCTGCTGGGGGTTCTGCATGAGCCCCTTAACCTCTCCTGGACCGAGTACAAATATAAATACAGATGACAATGATTGTGACCTCCATGTAGATTATATATATATATGTATATATATATATGTATATATATATATGGTACTTCTACCTCCTAGAATTGTCTTGAGGATTAAATCAGTTCCTTCCTGTCCACTGTAGGAAGAATAGGTAAGCAAAATGTGGTCCCTCCTCACAATGAAACAGTACTCAGCCTTCTGATGGAAGAAAATTCTGACCCATGGCATAATGTGGATGGAACTTGGGGACATTATGGTTAGTGAAATAAGGACAAATATTGTGTGGTTCCATTAAATGAGATCCCGAGAAGAGTCAAAATCAAAGGGACAGAATGTAGAATGGTGGTGGCTCAGGGCTGGGGACAGGATGGCGAATGGGGAGCACATGTTTAGTAAGGACAGAATGTCAGTTTGGGAAGATGACGAGAGTTCTAAAGATGGATTGTGGTGATAGCGGCACAACGCTATTGTGTCTCCAACCTGTACACTTAAAAATGGTTGAAATGGCAAATTATATGTTACATATACTTTATCACAATAAAAATGAAAAAAAAAGTAGTTAGTTTCTAAAGCCCTTGGTAACAATTATGCGAACGTTGTTAAATAAATAGAAACACATTTATTGTGTTTTAAATAATTAAAACACCTTTATTTATTTTGTAACACAGTACATTGGCAGATGTTAACCATGACCCAAGATGGGAGTGAAGCACCCCAAAGAACAGGAAAAAGAAAGAATTCAGTAGAAAGTCAAGTTGGGAAGGACTCCACGTGAGAAATGGAGAGGAAATGAGGATACCTCAATGCCGGATGAAAAAATGAATAGAAACAGAGAGGTGCAATCCACCTGCCCTTTAAGAAGCCCAGAAGAAGTTCACTCAACAAATATTTCTGAGGAAGCACCTGCCAGGGGCCTGGCACGCAGCTATGAGCTACCAGCAAACTGCAGGGCGAGAATATGCGAAAACAATTGGCATCGCTGTTAAGACAGGCTGTAAGGGAGCACCAAGGTAGACTGAAGGAATGATGCTGTGCACACTTAACAGGAATAAGCCAGACAATCGATCTTGCGATTTTCGGGATTCAGAAGAAGTTGGAAATAAAATGTAATTGCTGTGGCCGTGTTTACACCTAAGCAGAAGCGTTCTCTTGCAAGCTTTTACCCGGAAGAGAGGCAACAAGCAGGTGGATGAGAGCAGGGTCCCCAGACTTTCCAGACGTGCCAGTGCCTGGGACCCACCCCCAGAGAGCCTGATCTGATCAGTGTGGGTGGAAGCTGGACACTTAAAACCTCTCCAGGTGACTCAAACAAGCAGCCAGGATTGACAGCCACTGCATCAGAGAGCACGGTCGTGCCCTGCAAACCAGCAGTCCCCGGGGACCCCTGTGTAGCAGAAACAGCCAACATTGATCAGAAGCAGGAAGCGAGTCAGGAGGAGGAAGTGCTCTCGGCCTTCAGGCAGAGACGACCACCTGCGGGTCCTGCAGGCTTCCCAGGCAGCTCCTAACAAGAGCGGATGCACCCCACCTTCTGAGCAGCTCAGCTTCCCAGGGCAAGCTTAGCACCCCAACCTTCCGACCCTCCGACCCTCCGGGAGCAGAAACATGAGCAGAAATGGCTTCACAGGGGAGCGGGACCCACACCAGGCGCTCACTGGGGAAGGAGCCCCCACCTGCCCAACCAACCAACCAAAGGGCACATCCCAGGAAAAAGTGGCTGAGGGTCTCCCTGGCTGTGTCACACCCCGCTCTTCACCACGTGGGAGCCAGGGGAGGAAAGCGGGGGCGAGCGTGAGTACTCACGGTGGAGCAGCCCTGCGGTGCGCAGCGGCTTGGGCCTGGGCGTGCAGGTGGCCCAGCAGGCTGCAGAGCGCCGGCTGCCTCGACGGGAGCTGGAAGTGCAGGCTGCTCCTCTCTGTGTCCAGCTCCTCTAGCTGGTGTCTTAACGCCTCGGCTGGAAACCCAGAACATGAAAGAGAGGAGTCAAGAGCTGTGACACTTGAGATGGGGAACCCGGCATCCCAGAGCCCTGCCCCCCACCGGCGTTCATCCTAATGACCTAACATGACAGCCCCTGCGTTCACGGCCGCCACCTCTGTCTCTCAGCTGGTGCTTTGAAGAATCTTCTTAGTGAGGGTGCAGCCTCCCTGCTTTTTATTCTTCTTGGTGTTAGAATGCACAGTTTATTGATCGTTTCTGATGTCGAAGAGGTTCCTGCCTATGGTCTCCTCTCGAATGTTGATGGATTCCTGTCGCACACTAAGGTCTTTCATCCATTTAGAGTTTACCTTTGTGTGTGGTGTAAGAGAATGGTCCATTTGCATTCTCCTACATATAGCTCCCCAATTTCCCCCGCACCGTTTATTGAAGGGACTGTTTTCCATTGGATATTTTTTCCTGCTTTGTCAAAGATTAGTTGACCAAAACCAAAAGGCAACCCACCGAATTGAAGATATTTGCAATTGACATTACAGATAAAGGGCTGGTAGCCAAGGTCTATAAAGAACTTCTCAAACTCAATACCCAAAAAATACATAATCAAATCAAAAAATGGGCAGAAGACATGAACAGACACCTCTCCAAAAAAGACACACAAATGGCTAACAGACACATGAAAAACTGTTCATCATCATTAGCCATCAGGGAAATTCAAATCAAAACCACATGGAGATACCACCTTATACCAGTTAGAATGGCAAAAATTAACAAGGCAGGAAACAACATGTGTTGGCGAGGATGTCAAGAAAGGGGAACCCTCTTACACTGTTGGTGGGAATGCAAGTTGGTGCAGCCAGTTTGGAAAACAGTGTGGAGATTCCTTAAGAAATTAAAAACAGAGCTACCCTATGACCCAGCAATTGCACTACTGGGTATTTACCCCAAAGATACAGATGTAGTGAAAAGAAGGGCCATCTGTACCCCAATGTTCATAGCGGCAATGTCCACAATAGCCAAACTGTGGAATGAGCTGAGACGCCCTTCAACAGAGAAATGGATAAAGAAGATGTGGTTCGTGTATACAATGGAGTATTACTCAGGCATCAGAAAGGATAAGTACCCACATTTGCATCAACATGGACGGGACTGGAGGAGATTATGCTGAGTGAAATAAGTCAAGCAGAGAAATAATTATTATACGGTTTCACCTATTTGTGAAACATAAGGAATAGCATGGAGTACATTAGGAAAAGGAAGGGGAAAATGAAGGAGGTGGAAATCAGAGCGGGAGAGGAACCATGGGGGACTATGACTTCGGGAATCAAACTGAGGGTTTCAGAGAGGTTGGGGGGGCGGTAGGGGGATGGGTGAGCCTCGTGGTAGGTATTAAGGAGGGCACATACTGCAAGGAGCACTGGGTACTATACACAAATAATGAATCATGGAACACTACAACAAAAGCTAATGAAGTACTGTATGGTGACTAACATAATATCATAAAAAAATAGGCAGTTTATGTATTCATATCGTGGTCTGTAAGAGGATACATATTAATTATTTTTAAAATCATTGTCTTCACTTGGGAGAAAAGTTACTAAATTTGATGAGTTTCACGTCTTCGGTTGAAAAATGTCAGTGCCCAAGCTTGGATTTTAAGAACATTTCCTTAGAAACTGCCCATCAAGATAGAACCAGTTGCAATTATTAAAATCATAAAAGCAATGTTCCAGTTCTATGTTACAGATGATCATATATCCACCTCTGTTATGGGTCCTATTATTTTTTTAATGAACTTAAGTTTCCCTAGGACGAGGTACAAACACAGAATCACTGTAAAACAATTCTTCTCTAATAAAGTAAACTTCAGAAGTTGGAATCCCCTCAAAAGAATTTATCTTCATAACCAAACACCTAAAGAATGGAAAAAGGCTCTCATAAAACTATTTTTGCAGAAATATGAGGACTGGGTTTAAAAATATCATTCATCAGATTTTCCCTCCTACTGGTCCTTGCCAGGCGAGGGGCAGAAATTTCAATGGTCTCCACATTTGGGCAGTAGGTGGGCCTTGGGGACCCCCAAGATCTCAAGCGGCCACCCTGGGCATGAACGCCTACCGCCTACCCTGGTGTGCGATGCAAATGTTATCCTCTGTGTGTGCCGTGGTAAGAAGATATTTGGAAGCACCACCCTAGATCACAGTCCTGTATGTTTCTATGCCCTACAGACCATTTTCCAAGTAGGCCTTTTCTAGAAGACCTAATTTTTAAATTAAAACACTATTTCCAACAGGCTTGTTACTTTTTTAAAGATTTATTTATTTGAGAGAGCATGTATGTATATGCACGAGAGAGAGAGAGAGAGATGGAGAGAGCACACAAGGGGGGGGGCAGCGGGAGAGTGAGAGTGAGAATCTCATGCAGACTCTGTGCTGAGCACAGAGCTAGACACGGGGCTCAATCCCAGGACCCCGAGATCATGACCTGAGCCAAAATCAAGAGTCAGATGCTCAAGTGACTGAGCCACCAGGTGCCCCAAGAAGCTTGTCATTTTTAAAACACTTTGAAGAGATGCCTGGGTGGCTCAGATGGTTAAGCATCTGCCTTCAGCTCAGGTCATGATCTGGAAGCCCTGGGATCGAGTCCCGCATCAGGCTCTCTGCTCAGTGGGGAGCCTGCTTGTCCCTCTCTCTGCCTACTGTTCTGCCTACTCGTGCTCTCTCTCTCTCTTTTTCTATAAAATAAATAAAATCTTATTTTTTTTAAACACTTGGGACAAAACTTTTTGTCGTATACCAGCAGAGGTCAACGCTAATGACAGTGCAGCCCTCGACATGAGAGTTCCCTCCTGCTGGGCTCCTCCCATGACACATACCCTCAGGCATGATGGGAAGGCAGGCCTCGGGCATGGTGGGCAGCAGCCACCCTCTCCATTAACTTGCCATATTCACTGGGACCAACAGCCAGGAACATGCCAAGAGAATTTGCCAACGATTCATTCTTATAGCACCAGAAAGGGTCATTTACTGACTTGAAGACCAAGTCACAGGTAACGGCCAAGGGCTCTCAGTCTGTGCCACCTTCATCAGAGTGACAGCTAGCGCTAATCCAGACACACACCTACAACACACAGTGAAGTCTGGTCTGGCAGTTCTTCCAGAATAACACCAAAACACACCTCTTCCCTTACACCGAGCTTCAAACATCTTTTTAAAAAATATTATTATATTTCATTTTAGTTCATTTTTTCAATTTTAACCAATTAATTTTACTACCTAGTTATTTACTTAATCCGTGCTCCATAAAATCAAACTGCTGTGAAAAGCCATACGTTCTTATATCCCATGCTTTAGAATAACATCTTCTTGCTTTCAGAACTGGTGGTAAAGCATGTCAAGACACTGTTACGCAGGAATGGGGACAAAGCCCGAGTCTGTGTCTCTGCCCCGCTGCTCCTAGCTGACCTTCCAGCTACTTAACCTTTCTACGGGTTAGTTTGCTAATCTGTGGAATCAGGGCTAATAATAATATCTACGTCCCAAGGTTCCTTGAGGATTAAATGAGATAATCCACTGCAAAGCGCATAGCACCAGACCCCGCACACATCATGTGTCCGAAGGGTTGGCTAATGTTAGCAGTGCCTTGAGGAAGTGGCCTTGGAGTGTTGGCGAGGCTGCTAGACACCAGCCTGGCCTCCCTCTGCCCCCGGCCGGATTCTTTTTTTTTTTTTTTTAAGATTTTATTTATTTGACAGAGAGAGATCACAAGTAGAGAGAGAGAGAGAGAGGAGGAAGCAGGCTCCCTGCCTAGCAGAGAGCCTGATGTGGGGCTCAATCCCAGGACCCTGAGATCATGACCTGAGCTGAAGGCAGAAGCTTAACCCACTGAGCCACCCAGGCAGCCCCCCGGCCGGATTCTAAACAGGACCCTCCCACAGCCCAGGGAAAAGCCCTTGGACACCGCAAGCCCACCCAGCAAACCAAACCCCGGAAACGGTCAATTGGCTGCGGAACACCACATTTGCAATAATTTTCAGGGGAAAATACGAATTATCCCAGGAAATATTTGTGATTCACTGTGCTGTGCATCGCCACTCACCTTCGAAAAGGTGACCTCGAAAGTTATTTCTGTTTGATGACTGGAAAGGTGCACCAGGACAGTCACCACGCATGTGAGGGCTTATTGTCCCCAATCTCTAAATGGCCTCCTATCCCAGCTCCTCAAATGGCTCTCAGCTACCTCACACGCTGACATCACCTCTGCCCAGCATGAGGGTGCGTTCTCCTAGTTCCTCCAACGTGTGCCCCTGTTCACTAATTCAATATTGTAGGCAGAGGGCGCTCCCAACCAGGGCAAAGGCCCTGAGGCAGCGAGCGAGGGTGAGCGGGGGATGGAGTGGGCTTGGTCCTCGGTAAGGACAGTCTGTTGACCTGGTGGGTGAGGGGAGACCCTGGAGGGTTTTGAGCAGCAGAGTGACATGACTGACTCTTACTTAACAGGCTAAGCTGGGGGCTCCCCTGGGAAGAGACCACCGAGAGCAGAAGGCCCGAGACCAGCTGCACGGTTACTGCAGTTCCCTGGACCTACAAGTGAAACGGGGCTGGTGGGACATGACAGGATTTCAGATATTCTCCGACAGATGGGACATCGGGAATGGACAAAGACAGAGGTCCAAGTGACCCCAGTCTTGGTGGCCCGTACAACCAGGACAAGGTGACCATGAGCTGAGCTGGAGGAATCTGCTGTTCCTTCTGCCAGAAACACCCTTCCAGCCCAGCCCAGGCAAGCCCTACTCTCCGCTCCGACCTCAGCATCCTCAGGAGGGCTGTCCGGCGTCCACGCCGCCTCCGCTCACCCAGACTCCCACGTGCACCAGAGCCTCACACTCGTCTCCCCTCGTTCAAGGCCTCCCGTGCCCATGAGAGAGGGACCACGTCACCGTGCCTGTCGCTGTGTAAACCACACGGGGCCGCTGCCTGGCTCAGGGTGAGCGCACGCCTAAAAGCGTCCGGCTAGACTCAATCTTAGGTCCCCTCATGGTTTTTCTTGTTTGGTGAGTTTTCTTAAGCCACTTAACTTCATTTTCGTTAGCCCCTAAATAAGCACAAAGACAAAAAACTCATCACGTCTAAAATGAAACCCACCAACTACTTTGCAAGATTCTACTCTTGCTGCCACAGCAAGGAGGGATCCCCGCGGGTCAGGCTAAGGCTTTGGGTTCTCGGATTCGTCACCCCCCATGCCTCCACCTCCTGCTGGTGTCCGCCACACTCCTGGCGCCGTCCCCATTTCCACTGCCTCCAGCCAGCCCACGTCACCCTCGCTTCCGCAAGGCGAGTCACCTCCCCGCCTGACAGCCGGCGCTCCTCCAGGGGCCCGCAGAGCACTCCTTCCTCCTGCTCAGCCGTGTGCAAGCCCACGAATGAGTGAACACACCGCGGAAGGCACAGACGCCGGCCGTGTGCCCGAAACCGTGCTGAGCACCAGATACATGCATCACAGAATGTTCTGGAGGCTCGCCTGGCTGCCAGAACAAAGGCCTGATGCCTATGGCTGGCATTCAGGACACCCCAGCAAGCGTGCTCTCTTCTCCCACAGACACGCTGAGCCTGAGTCACCTGGGGGGAACACATCCCTGGAAAGAACAGGGAACCTCAGCGTCCCTGAGAATCAGGACACCCCGAGTCTATCTCCGGCTTCAGCACCGAGTACACATTCAACAAATCACTTCCCCGTTTACGCTTCAAAGCCTCATCGGCTCACGGGGACTAACATCTCCACAAGGGGTTTCATGAAACCATGGATGGTATCAAACAGCAAAGGGTTAGACTGGAAACTACCTTGTCTTCGCCAGCTCGGGCTGCTGGAACGGAGTCCCACAGACGGGGCGCACACCTGACAAACATTTCTTTCTCCCAGTAGGGGGGGCTGGACGGCTGAGATCAGAGGCCGCATGGCGGGGCTCAGGGAAAGCCCAGCCTCCAGGTGGCAGATGACCAACTTCTTGCCATGTCCTCACAGGATAGAGTGAGCGGCCTCTTCTTAGCGGGGCATGAATCCCACTACGGGAGCCCACTCTCATGGCCCCACCTCCCAACACTGTCCCACTGTGATTAGGCTTCAACATATGGATCTGGGGGGACACAAACATTCAGTCCAAAGCTTCAGCCAAAGTGGCCCACTTTCTCCATTAATATGGGTGGTGTGTAAAAATGTTTTCTCTGGGGGAAAGGAGTGTCTGGGAATGTTTGGAAATAATATTTCTCACCTCCTAAATGCCATACTTATTTACTTATTTACTTCATGTATTCACTCAACTAACAAATACTTCTGATAAATATTATTAGGCTGTAGGACTACAAAGATGAACCAGACACACTCTGGGTTCTTAAGAAACTCAGTGACTGGGGACAGGGGTCGAAATTATCAACAGGCCTTTTCTTGTCTTCCTGTGCAGAAAAGGAGCTACCACAGGTGCAATCTTGGATCATTTGAGAATCAAAAGAGTCATCCTATTAATGAAGTGCAACCCACTGAATAGACTACGAACCCATAATCCATGCTAATAAAACGCCAACCAATAAAAAGGAATGGAGGGAGGCAGGCAGTGGATGGGTTAAGCGGGTGATGGGCATTAAGGAAGGCATTTGTGATGAAAACTGGGTGTTGTATATAAGTGTGAATCACTAAATTCTACTCCTGAAACCAATATTACACTATATATTAACTAAAATTTAAATAATTTAAATTTAAATAAAATTTAAATTTTATAAATTTTAATTTAAATAAAATCTGAATTTAAATAAATAAAATTTAAATAAAAATCTGAAGGAAAAAAAAAAGGAATGGAGGTTTGGTAAGGTGCAGTGGAATCTTAGATTATCTCCCCCACAAGATGCTAATCAATTTCCAAAGTGCAAATGGTAATTTTATGGTGGAGAGACCGGGGAAACACCAGCACAACCAGATGGTCAAGGCTACCATCAGCAGGGGTGGCATGACGGGTCTACCTTGTGTGACATCAAGCGAGATACACCAAAAAGTACACAGTTTGATTTCCATAACGTTCTTGTCAGGGCAGCATGACCTGCATCTCGTCATGAGGAGACATGGGCGGATGTGGGTTGAAGGTCATCTGACAAAATGGAAGGCCTGCACTCCTTACAACTTCCAAGGACAGAAAAGACTTGGGTGTTGAGAATCATTCCAAATCAGAGTATACTAAAGAGACATTCCTTCATGCAATGTGTGAACCTTCACTGAACCAGAGAGAAGAAAGGAAAAACGGTGGCAACGCTGGAGAAATGTGCACAGGGTCCGTAGACCAGATGGGAGCAGCGTATCAGTGCTGCCACTTGGTGGCCTGTGATTGTCCTTCTTTGGGGAGATAGCCAAGTGCATACGCGGGCCTGAGAGGGCATCATGTCTGCAGCTTAGGCTCAGTGGCTCGAAAGGGGAGAGTGACAATGGCTCTGTGGTATCTGCTTGGGGAATCAGAGTGAGGGAGATACGCGACTTCTTTGTAGCAGACTCACAACTTTTCTATAAGTGGAAAAATATTTTATTATTTTTAAATTTGTGTTTTTAGGGGCGCCTGGGTGGCTCAGTCCATGAGGTGTCTGCCTTCGGCTCAGGTCATGATCCCAGCATCCTGGGATCGAGCCCAACATCAGGCTCCCTGCTTCTCCCTCTCCCACTCCCCCTGCTTATGTTCCCTCTCTCGCTGTGTCTTTCTCTCTGTCAAATAAATAAATAAAAATCTTTTTAAATTGTATTTTTAATAATTTTTTTAATTTTTAAAATATTTAAAATTTAAATTTTAAAATATTTAAAGTATTGTATTTTTTAATTATTTTGAATTATTATTTTTAAAAAATAAAGGGGTGGGTGCCTGAGTGGCTAAGTCAGTTGGGTGTCTGACTCTTGGTTTCCACTCAGGTCACGGTCTGAGGGTGGTGAGATGGAGCTCCATGCAGGGCTATGCACTCAGCAGGGAGTCTGCCTGAGACTCTCTCTTCCTCTACCCCTGCCACTCCCCGGCTCATGTGCGCGCTCTCTCTCTCTCTCTCTCTCTCTCTCTCTCATAAATAAATAAATAAATAATAAATAAATAAATCTTTATTTAAAATATGCATAGATAGATAAATAGATAATCCCGGCATTACTAAATGCTGTGTTTGTGACTATCATATCCCTTTATTCATACGAATCCTGCTGGGTGTTTAAGAAGATCTCTCCCATCGTTCTATGTGGCCCCCTGGTTGAAGAAACACAACTCACTTTCTTGGTCTTTTCTCTCTTTTAAACCTCCGCGAGCTTTCTGTCCACATTGCTCACCCAATGTCAGTTTGCAGCTCAGGATTTGAAGCCAGAGCACAGCAGGTGCTGAATACAGGCGGGCTGCTGACCCTCTGACTGATAGAGCAGCGATCGTTCTAGAAATTTCGGTGGCATTTTGTAAATACAGCTGAATAGTAAAAACAAACAAATTGCAAAGTTGACCACAGAAGACACTATCACGTGCTAAGCAAAATGAGACATTAAATGATAGGTCCTAATTGATCCAATGTATTCGATTTACAGATCTAACATGCCTTACTCGTAGGACCTCCACAATAAAAATGCTAACCATCATCTCATTCCATTTTGGACCAAGTAAATGCATTTTTTGGATACCACTACAACATATTTATTAATGTTTAGTTGAGGGTCAGTGTTCATCTGTCTTCCTTAGCACATCAGTACTAAATGCCTGTTACTTTGGGGCTATAATTTGGAAACAGAATGAAAGAAAAGTACTTTGTGCATCTATGAATAAATAAGCAAATAAGCATTCACAGAGCAGCAAGAAATCTTCACACATAAAGACATCCTGCTAATAGATTCAATTTCCGCTGCCCCGCTCTGTTCTGAGGGATGACAGAATATATGGTGTGAGCCATATTCTTGGCTGAACGGCCATTCTACATTCTGAGGAGGCTCTTTAAAGCAAAGAAGCAATCAGTGTCTCTATAAGTCATTTTTCCTTGGTTTTTACATAATGGCCAAGAAATGCTATTCATTGAGAGCTGAATATTCTAATATTCCCACATTACCATACACATCATGAGCAGATGACCAGCTTACAAAGGAATCGACTGTAGTAAAGCGTATTTCAGACTAACCTGAGCACAACCGAGACAGTCTCTGACATTTCATGACTCCGGACTTTGTCGGATTCATTATCATAAAAATCAGCCCCTGTTGGGCACTGAAGACTTCAGGCATAATCGCTTCCGCGCATCTGCTGCACGCCCCGCGCTCTGTGTACCTTATTTCCGAGCCTCACAACAACTTGTAGAGCAGGAATGCTAATGCAGGAGCTAAACCGCAGAGAACTGGAGGAACGTGCCCAAGGCCTCAGAATGAGTTAGCTCAAAATCAGAATTTGAACCTTGATATTGTCTGTGCCGAACTCCAGGCTTTTTCTGTTCTACTGCCTGGGAGCCGTCCTTGAAGCAGCACCTGCTCCTAGAGCTTCCCCATTCACACAGGGATCCTGTCTGTCTGTTCATCTGTCAAGGTTCCTGGAGGCCAGGGGACCCACAGAGCAGGGTCTGAGCCTCATTCATCTCTGCCTCGCCAATATCTAGAGTTCAGTGCTAGGCACACAACAGGTACTGCGTAAATACAGAGCAAATAAATGACCTGTTTCTTCCCGGAAGAAGAACAGCGGGGACACGGAAGCAACCCATCTCACAAGCACGACTATGTACCAAGCACCAACCATTCCATCTCACAATGACGTCACAAGGGAGGCAGGGTTGTTCCCACTCAGCAGATTAAAAGACTGAGGCTCGTGGAAAGTTCATGAAATTTTTCTAGATTAGTCATATAGCTCTGCAGATCCAGAAATAAAGCCAATATCTGCTGACTCAAAACCTGTGTTTTTTTTTAAGATTTTATTTATTTATTTGACAGATCACAAGTAGGCAGAGCAGCAGGTAGAGAAAGAGAAGAGGAAGCAGGCTCCCTGCTGAGCAGAGAGCCCGATGTGGGGCTCCATCCTGGGATCCCGGGATCCCGGGATCCCGGGATTCCGGGATCATGACCCGAGCCGAAGGCAGAGGGCCACCCAGGCACCCCCAAAATCTGTGTTCTTAACCCCTGTGTCCTTCGGGCCAGATCACATCCTGTCTTGCTCACCATACCCTCAAACACACCCCTGAATGCGTGATATGATACAGCTGCGAACTAGTCTATCAACTCACCGGCTGCTTCATCCCCCTCTTTCTCACAGGAAGCTGTCGGTTGCCGAAACAAACGAGCACACCGGCAAAAGTGGAAAGCAGCCTCAGATCCAATTTAAGGCCCGTGGTTAAACAAGTGCCTACTGGCTCAGGGAACTGTACGTAGCAAGTCAAAAACTTGGGGGAAATATTTTCACAGTACAAGAGAAAAACAAGATACAAAATTGTACATAGAGATGATCTGGACGTTTATGATGACCAATATGTTTTAGAACAAACAAGCTTGGGTGGGACCGAGTCTTGCCCATCAGTCAGTGCGGCTGTGGGTGACTTTCTTTCAATTTCTTTTCTGACAAAATCAGCTGTGAAATCTTGAGGTATTTATTATTTAGAAAAGTGCTGCATTTTTTAAGTAGCCTACTGCTTCCTTATTCTACCCTTTGATTTCTGCTTAAAAATAGAGATTTGCTTTCTCGAATCCTTAATGCTAAACTGCTTAAGGTAAGCCTGGTTTCCTGGGGTCTTCGATCTTTTCAGTGTACACCAAAGAGGATTTCTAGAAATGTTGTATTTTAAGCCAGCCAATGTGAAAAAGACTGAGAAATCACACTGGTTGTGGGATAAAAGGAAAAACAAACATGCCGGGGAGGTAGAGAAATTGTGACAAGCAGTAATTTCGCTGCGGATACGAACGACTCAGCCCTTAGCCTGTCACCTTGTTCTTAATACACATTTTTTTATTTGCTCTGAAATACTTCAGTCAAACATTTGTTTTGAAACATCTGTTCTTCCCTAGCAAGAATTCACCAAGCAAAATAAACTCTGTGTTGATCAAAATAACAAAAGTTATGAAAGTTTCAGGTCTGGGTGTGTCATATGACCAGCAAGCTTGGTGTGTGTGTATGAGTGTGCTTGAGTGTACACACGCGCTGTCAATAGGCTTGAAAACAGGGCTTAAAGTGCAGTACTCACATGCATCAGAAAACACACAAAATTCCTCAGGATCGGGAGTTTCTGAAAGGATGAGTGGTTATGGATCATTCCAAAATACTGTCTGCATCAGCTCCCAGAACTAAAATCATAGAAAATGTTTGTTTCATCTGTCACCAAATGTCCTAGGGAAATAACTGACCGACTGAGTTTTGGTTACTTTTTACACAGGCTTCCTACTTTTAGAACTAGGAAACCTTCTCTAAAGTACACTTCCACAGGTATTGTGGGAAATCGCCATATACACGAGGTCCGTGTTCACTGTTCCAAAGCTGGAGTGGCTGACTCTCCATTGGCAGTAGTCAGTTGTCTACTTCTTTTTAAGTGTCATAGAACGTGCCCCACCAACCCGTCTATCACTGCCAACATTACTCCCAACTCCTCTTCCTCCTCCACTGCGACCTCCTCTCCCACCACCACCACCACCAACTCCTACCACGCAGCCTTCATCTCTACTGATTATATTAGGAGGGAGAGCCATCCAACTTTCCAGTTGCTTGCTAGGAGATAGGAGTTGAAAGCACTTACCCAAGAAGAAGGAACATTCTTTGGGTCATTTTTAAATAGCTACGATGCAGAGAACCCAAAAGAAAGGACAAGAGAGGAAAAGCCACTGAGCAGCACAGTGAAAAATGTCAGGAAGGACATACACCAAAATAGTAACTGTGCCATATCTGCGCCATGAAAAGAAAGATGATTTTTATTCTTTTATTTGTATTTCTGAACTTGCTAAATATTTTTACAGTGATCATGTATTGCTTTAATAATTGGTAAAAAAAAAAAATACCTATTTTTAGAAAAAAAAGAGCAATCACCAGCTAATGCACTGGGGGAAAAGCAAGTGGGGTTCCTACCTGGAGTCAACTAACATGGGTTATGAAGTCAGACACTTGGATATGATTTTTTTTCAGCTACGTCAAAATGTGTAAATTCTGAAACTCTTATTTATAATGGAATGGCAGATCCTGCCACATGAAACAATTTTTTTATGCCACATTCTTTATTTGAATTGAATTTAGATACATGATCAGTCATTACCAAAATGGGTTAATCACTTAGATAATTACTAACTCACTTAGCAATCAGTATGCACAGCGGTTAGCTGAACCAACCCTGTTCACTAAATATTGAGGTTTATTAGGTACAGTCTAGTTACGAGAGAAATGAAAATAATTCTCTTATAGCAGACACTATGTCAACGAGGCCAAAGAAAATTTCTGGCAAGCTAGAATACAACTTAAAGATCTGGCCAATGATTCTTGGGCCTTTTCCACATCAACCATAAACCTGTAAAATGACACCACTGAAAACCCAAATGGTCACTTGAGTTTCTCTTTCAAGGACTCCCTTCTCCTTCTCCACGTTATGTGAAAGGGCCTTGGACCATTTAATAGACTGACGTGCCTCTCAGACATGAGAACGTACCACTGGCACTGAGGCTATTTTTAGGAGTCATACAAATGGAAGACTTCAACTGCCTATTCATTATTTCTCTCTTCTGGTTTTGGCTGCACTCAGTTTTCACTATTAAACTGGACATGGCATTCAATTAGTTCCTATGAATAGACTTTTCATGAGTGATTTGCTCTGCTAGTGTATTCATAAAAAATTAGCCAGACACATCTGTTTGTCGGTGCTCAAAAACCACAGGCTCTCTTGCCTTTGAATGGTCATCATCACAACCTGCTATCTTTTAAGACTTAATTGTTCTTTGTAAAACATCTCTTAACACATTTACCTCTAACAGAATTCACGACATTAGGGGTTCACTGCTGAGCAACTGCTATCATCATTATTTTTTTTTAAGATTTTATTTATTTATTTGACAGATCACAAGTAGTCAGAGAGGCAGGCAGAGAGAGGAGGAAGCAGGCTCCCTGCTGAGCTGAAAGCCCGATGCGGGGCTCGATTCCAGGACCCTGGGATCACGACCTGAGCCGAAGGCAGAGGCTTTAACCCACTGAGCCACCCTGGCGCCCCTGTCATCATTATTTTTAAAAATGTAATGCAAACCACACTGACGTGCATGCTGTCTGCAAAATACAAATGGAGCACACCAGTGTCGTGATGCTCGGCGCCAAGAGGATTGTACTGCATTGATCTCAACAACATGGCAACACAAACAGCTTAAATTCTTTGAGTGGCAGAAAGGGATCTAGGTAAAATGGCATATTCCAAAAGAAGACTAAGAAGATTAAATAAATTATTTCCACCAGCCGAAGCCATTGCAATTAGGATGAAATCAGTCAGAAGGAATAAAGCGCGCTAGAGTATTAGTTCCTTGGCACAAAGTAGAATTAGGCTGTTTTCTTTGGGCAGGAGAACCACAATACAAATAAAATAGTGACCTTCCATTCAAAAGCGATGTTAATAGAGAGAAATCACTAGACAGCAGCCAAAGATAAGAATGACTACTAAAGAGCGTGCTTTTAGCATGCTGCGAAGCTGCATAGGCACTGGTCTCAAGCAATGTTTCTATAAATAGGAAGAAGCTAAAAAAAAAAAAAAAAAAAAAAAAAGGAAAAGAAATCAGAAGGCTCTGCAGGACGAGTTTTAAAAGTATCTTCCCAGAGTCCTCAGATACGATGCAGATACTAGAAATAAAACTGGTGTTGGTGGGAACATCTTCCCAGAGCAGGAATGGAGGAGGAATAGAAACACCTCAGGTCCTCTACAGAACCAACTGAATTCCCCATGTGGTTCCAGATGGCTTGAAGTCATGGTCCCCGGCCACTGGGATCTTCACTGGTTAAGCATATAACTCCAAAGACAGAGCTCCAAAACCCCTGAACTACAGAAATAAGAGCAGCTGACAGCTCAGTGACCCTCACCTCCATTGGGTAGAAAAGTCTAACTCCTGGACCCAGATGGGGATGGGTGACAAGTGCCATCCCATAGCAGGAAGACTGGGTTGGAGGCTCCTGAAGGCAGAAGACGATGTTGTCTTGTTGATGGCGGTCTCCCCAGTACCTGATGCAGTGTGTGCTATAAAAGGCACTTAATCTGTATCTGTTGGAATGAGTGAAGAGTGCTATAGGCAAGCTGTCAAAGTAAATCTTGGCTTTATAATTGTGAAAACTAGAATCTTAAAGATAAACACCATAGATTGCATAAGATGGCATCCTAAAGAAAAATATCTAAAAATGCGTAGAATAATCACATAAACAACGTAAAGGGACATGTTGTAATTCTCTCTCTGTGTGTAACAGCCTCTAGTGTAGGAAGAAAATCAACATTTTAAAGCAACTTATTTGCTTAGGGATCGGGAGATCCAGATTTTAGTCCTTGATTCAGTGGGACCAACTTTGTAACCTAGAGATCATTTTGCTCCCTTCAGACTCCATTTTCTCATCCTACCTATGAGAATCCTAGTCCAATTGGTGCTACCAAATCATTGTAAAGAAAAGAATGCCTGGGAACTGTCTTGAAAACTACAAGCGGCAGACTTGCGGCAAAAATAAATGTGACTCGGGGTGCCTGGGTGGCTCAGTGGATTAAAGCCTGTGCCTTCGGCTCAGGTCATGATCCCAGGGTCCTGGGAGCGAGTCCCCCGCATCAGGCTCTCTGCTCAGCAGGAAGCCTGCTTCTCCCTCTCTCTCTCTCTCTGTGCCTGCCTTCCTGCCTATTTGTGATCTCTGTCAAATAAATAAAATCTTTTTTTAAATAAATAAATAAATAAATGTAACTCAAGGAAATTGCTGGGACAGCCCTACTTGTTGACTCAGATTTAACTCAAGTCAAATGGTGTCACTTTGAGATTCAGCATGCATTCAATGGGGCCCCGCACCTAGAGGAGCGTCAGATCCAGAGGTGTTTCTAGCCAGTCTCGCTCTGTGCTTCCTTTCTCAGACCGTAAAATGCACAACAGCGTCCTGTCCCTCCTCCTGGCTCCCGCCCAGTCCTCCATCCACACATGTAAACAGCACAGGCTGCCTTTAGCTTCCTGGATGCAAGTATTTCTGAACCACCCAGGAGCCACAAAGCCTTTTGAGGGAGGCCATGATCCACTGATAATTCCATCGTACACATAGCAACAGCACCAGAGACAGAAATACCTGGAGGTAGGTAACGTACAATTACAGGGAGGAGCACAGGTATCTACGAAGAAAAGAGACAAAAGCTTTAAGACTTAGGCATGATGAAGAGTTTCTGAATATCCCATGATAATCTTGTGTATGTGTTCGTCCACTGTATTATCTTGCAGACACCAGCAAAAAAGTGGTAGCTGGCACCGATGCATGGGTGTTTCAATAAAAAATTATAAGGTCGTTAACTATGAAGTGCTGACTGCCTTAAAGGTTGACTCTACTCCTAGGGTTGATTCTATTAAGGTTGAAAGTCCTCTCTTTATTAGAAATCCCGTATAGTCGCACGCTGAATTCTTGCAAGGAGGGTAAGAGCTCCCTGTTGACCCTGATCCATCAAAGGCTAAGAAAGGAGATGTCTCTGATATTCCCAGAAGGATTGTGCGGTCCTTCCCTTTCCCTTCTCTTGGTGTTGTACTACCACCTCCTGAATGAGGACACAGCTGTAGAGTGACATGCTTGAGACCATGTGATATAGAATTGCCACCTAGAGAATCATTTGGGCCAAAACGCATTTTAGAGTGACACCAGCAACCTACAAGCACTGGCGCCCTGCTGCGTAGACTGCATTGGGGATGTCACCTTCCACGTTATGTAGGGAGCCCTCCCTACTCCTGGGTATCCATGACAGGGGTTTGCTTTGCTGGCCCATCCCTTACACCTGCCCAGGCAGATGGAGTAAGTCTCCTGGTTGGTGAGTCTGGAAGCAAGATGGAACAGACGTAGCTCAGCCCCTCTCTCCCTCCTCTTTTGTTGGGAGGCCAGGTGACCTTGCAAAGCACTCATTCTGTTCTGCTCCTCCAAGAACTCAGGTTCACCAGAGGAGACCCCCAGTGAGAAGGAGCCTGCAGCTGGGTGGGCTTGGTATTCGGAGGCCCCTTGTTGCCACAGACTGAAATTCTACACATTCTGCAGGATCCATTTAGAGCTGATATTAGGATCTCCATCTGCTTTACCCCCTTCTGTTATCTCTCAATTGGCTCATAACGTGGAAAACCAAGATGTCACCGGAGCGCTGTGCCAGTCATTAAGCTACTGTCTCACTGCCACCCAGCTCCCATCTTTTACCTTCTGCTCCGTGCTGGGCCAGGGCCTCTGCAGACCAACCCCACTTCTGCCTTTGCCGCTGGCCCTGTCAGCCTCTGCCAGTAAAGGCCGCTAGAGAGAGGTGACAGGCTGGCAGGGGGAGGCACTTGCTCCTTTCCATCTGCTCCCTGCTGTCGCCTTCCTCTTCCTGACTGTGACACGTTAGCAACTCCAGGCTACGGCATTTCTGTCCAGTAGCTCCGGGGAGCAATCTTCCCATGATCACAGGACCAGCCTCATCCCCTCGAAGACACCAGCCCCCATGGGCCAGTACCAGCCCTTCAGCCGTCTGTGCATAGGAACCCTTAGCCAGTTCAGGCAGCGCCAGCGTGGCTTTTCCCAGTGCACTGGGAAAACATCGCCATTACCCTAGGATGTATTTTATGGATATAAAAATGTGAGAATTACCGGAGTCAATACTTAAGGGAAAGCCTTGGTTGCCCATGACTGTGGCCTCTCCATGGAGCCTGGTCACAGGGGACTTCATTGTGCTCAGCGCAGCCCTGGGGAACTCCCCAGCCCCGTTTCTGCATCGCTGTAGCCCTGTCTAAGGTCGCCCAAGGGCAAGACCCACAGCAACATGGGTGGAGGGCCTGGTGCCAAAATTAGCCATTAGGGACATGACTCACTGCTTCAAGAAACACACAGTGACCCCAGAGGCAATAAGGATCATGGTGAAGTGGACATGGAAGAACACTAGCGGATGGGAACCAAATTCTGTACAGAAAACCAAGTGGCATCCGGTTTTGCAGCAGCTGGCCATTGGGTTTGTAAGAACAAAGCAATGCTGGGCGCTTGGCACTCAGAGTCAGTTCGGTGACTAGACCAACCAAGCAAGAGCGAGACTCAGAGTGAGTGTCAGATGATTATCATCGAGAACCTTTCCTTCCCGGGTAGAGGTGGAACTGTTCTGAAGAACGTCAAAATCACATCGGAGGTAGGCCACAGTTAAGCACAAAAGAGATACAGAGCCTCATCTTTAAGACCAGACTCTGGCGCCACTGATCCCACCACAGACCTAGGAGAAGGAAGTCCAGAAAACCGGCCCCTAAGTCCCTACACCGAAGACTAAAGCCAGGAAGTCGGGAGAACAGATTGCCTTTGGCAGAAGCACAGAACTCGAGGCTCCCAGGGGACGCGTGTCCTCTCCTCATCTACCCGGTAGGAGGCATCACACGCTGTTTGTCTCCCCAAGGTCAAGGGCCTCAAGGAACCTGACTGCAAGATGGGATGTCTGAAAGAAGGGTCAACTGCATCTTGTTCAGTGATGAATATTTGCCAGGTTCTAGAGCCCAAAGGCCATTCTGTGAGAAGCCTTCAGGGTGAAAGCAAGGAGCAAGGGTGGGGAAAAGGCAAAGGTTTCTCCTGGAGACCTGCCCTTCCTGAAAAGCCAGGGGTTTCTAGGTCTCCCAGGGCATTGAGGCACCCCAGGCATTCTAGGAGACAGCCCAGAGAGGCCACACTGCCCCGGTCCCAGGGAGAGTGTGTGCCCGCCGAGCATTCAAACTCATCGGGAGCACCAAAGCAGTTCTCTTCCAAATTCTGGCCCAACTCATGAGGGGTGGAAATATGGACTTAAAGGCTGGAGACCAGCATTCACTATTGCTGAACGAGAGCAGAATGAATACAAAGTCGAGTGGGCTGCATTTTTGTTCCGGGTACATATAGGATCACGGTGTATTTCCTAGTGTGGGTCACTGTCAAGAGTGTAAAAGCCACTGGTTTAAAGAATTCATTGTGGAGACATCAGCACTGGGTAGATAAACTTGCCAAGAGGCACTAGAAGTTTCTCGGGTCAGGGGATCCAGCCCTCCCCACCCCACTCCCAGAGCCCCCAGAAGACGGAGCAGAAAGGGAGGGAGAGGATGAAACGCCAGTTCTTGTCCTCCCTCCCCAGAGTCTCTGAGCGCCAAAAGCCCAGCATAGCTTTGCTCTTGCAAACAAAATGGCCAGCTGCCACTGAATCGGCCACGGTTGGTTTTCTGTACGGACCACGCAGAAATCTCTCTGTCGGGGGAGGAAATGAGGGGAGGGAGGAAGCCTGGGTTTCCTGGGTTTGAGAATAACACTGAACAATGACTGAGGGTATAAAATAACCCGATTGATGGGACAAAAATCATCAGAGCCAATTATACATACTAAAGTTACGAGCCAGAATGAGACCTCTTCTTAAATGTCTGCTCTGGGCCAACTCTCAGAGCAATCCGATGTCATAGACATGTTAAAAAGAAATGTGACCTCCGCTGGAAGTGTCCGAGTGCCCAGAAGCAAGATCTCTCACTTCGGCTGCACCAGAAAGAAGTTCCATAGAAAGAGTTAAGACCACGGCCAGTGATCTGACGTCACAGCAACAATTCTGGAAGGGAGGGACAGAGCCTATCATCATGTTGCAGACCTGAGTTTGCAGGCCAGGTGACTTCTTGCCCACATTAGTACATACGGTCACCAAGGGGGAATGGGTGCTTGGTTATGGCCCAAAAGGGCCCAAGAGTTGCATTCCCATGACTGACATCAGTCATGGAATATTTTTCCACTCACTTTAGGGTGGGGTTCTTTCCCTACAAAAATCTAACTGTTCAAACACAAGATGTTGAACAACAGTGTTTTTCGTGCCGTGAGAGAGGATGGGGACATTAATGAGACAGGCCTTAGTGTGGGAAGAAATGCCCAAGTGACTTTTCTCCAGCCCATGAATGGCATCCAAACAATTGTTATCCTGGAAGAAAAAGAGAGAGTGATAGAGCACGAGAGAGAGCGAGATGGCACCCTTACCTTCAATGAGCATTTTCCCCACCTGAATCCTCTTTTTCTTTTCATGGTGTCCAAAGACCTAGTAGCTGGCTCCGTGTTGCTATCTGTTTTATTACTGTTGTACTAAATTTAAATTTTGTTTTATTTTACTTATTTAAATTTAAATAAATATTTATTGTTTTATTTGTCTTATTTAAATTTAGGGAGTTGGGTTAGTAGTTCAGGTTGTTGAGGTTCCTGTGGTGGAACCAAAGCAATCGGTTCTAGTCGCCAAAAAGAAAATGAATGCCTCTGAGTGGACACAGAATAACGTCCCTGACTGGGACTCACAGTGTCTGAAGCACACCACCGCTCCTGCTGGAAAACCACGCTCGCGGGAGTGGATCAGAGCACTTGCTCCAGTGGGGCTAACTGGAAGGATCTGCTTCAGAGCCAAGCTCGCCGGACAACCCTGCCCCTCCCACCCCCCGTCTGGGACTGATGAGAGGCAAATGCCATCGTCCTTCTAGGCCGTGCACTTCTAGTGTACTGTGTGGCTTTGGTCACCCAAAAGTCAAGCTTCCAGTCCACAGCTCCAGAATCTTCCTCCTTCTCCGTATGGTTTCAGAGTTTCTGGGATCTCATTTTCAAGTCCTATGGCAATACTTTCCAAGTACTTGTCTTTGGTTTTCTTCGTCTTGCTTGAACCCTTTTAAAAGATGCGATCTTATTGACAACCAAGCCAAGACACTCGGATACTTGGGATCGTACTCCCTTCCAGCTTTGAAAGATCCCTGTGACCCCTCAGAACAGAGTCTGAAAATCAGTCTGCCAGCGTTCTGAAAAAAACTACACAGATACAAAACTGTTGAGGAGCTCTAAATACAGCCGAACCCCAGCTGCCAACTATCCGGGCCATCCCAAGTTCGTCTGCGGAGCGAACATTTCACTGTATAAGGTCTTCGGGGAAAATAAAAGATTTGCATTTTCATCCAGTGTTTTGATAGGGACAGGCTCCAATTTCCAAGATGAGAGTGAATTTCTGATTCCAAAGACGGGACTAAAATCTCCGTGAGATTTACTTACTCAGAACATGAGGTCAAATCCTTAGCTGTGGGACTGTAGGCTTTTTGAGATTTCTGACTTTCCAAAGCTTGCTGTTTTTTTTTATGTATATATTTCCTTGTAATTTTTCCTATTTTTTTTAAATCTTTTTATTTTTTTTTCATGTGTAGTATGGGAACGCCTAAGCAGCAGAAAGCATTATATAGCTCCCCCGCCAGAGGCAGGCCTTCCCGTTGGCAGAGTTGGCAGAGTTCTTTCAATCGGGACACTTTTCCTATTTAACATTTCCTTTGTTTCTCAGATGAGCCCAGCAAGGCAGACAGGGCACACATTACTATACCCACTTAGCAGATGAAGACCGGATCTGTCACATCACGGCAGATCCGGCTCTGGGAAAAGTTCCCAAATGGCATGCCCACTTTCTACTTGTGATTTTCATGATAAGGACTAACAGTTTCCATCTACTCCAAATAGAAAATGGAATCTTTCCGGGTCACCTGGGTGGCTCAGTCGGGTAAGCGTCTGTCCCAGGGTCCGGAGATCGAGCCCTGCGTCAGGCTCCCTGCTTTGCGGGGAGCCCACTTCTCCGTCTGCCTCTGTCTCTCTCCCTCTCACATGAATAAAATAAAAATAAAATCTTTAAAAAAAAATAGAATCCTTCCTGACTTCCTGAAGAGAAGTAAATTACCCGTGATTATATGGATACGCACTTAGTATCGGAACTAAGGCTACAACCCAGGTGAGCAGATCCTCAGAACCGATCTCAACCAAACCTGCGAGGCTGAACAGCAAGACATCTTCTCCGTTTCCCCGAAAATACTTCTGCACCCACCACTACCTAGGAAAAGGAGCAAACTCACAAAATTCACATTTTAAAACTCCAGAGAAAAACCTCAAGGGAAAATACCCCGCAGCAGAAAACTAACGGGAGGTAGTAAAGTTTACGGAAAGGCAATATTGAAGCAATAGGAGAAAGACTGGCAGAAAACATCCTGCGCAGTTTGGGCCAGGAAGAGAGAAAGAGAGCTAACGAAGACAGGAAAGGCGAAAGAATATGGTCTGGCCCGTGTGGGGTAATCAAGTCCGTGGCAATAAAGATTCATTATGAACAAATCTCATTTAAAAACAAACTCCCAGAGGAACTAATTACAGTAAATGTTCTGGCAGTGATTTAGGGAGTACTCCCTTCTAAGCCACCCTTGGGGATGGGAAAGTCACCACGTTCCGCAGCACACGGGGCCGCTGGAGTGCCTCTCTCCCGCCAAACAATAAGCTTCTGTCAGGTCTGTGTTCTATCAAGCCTGTCACTTGTAACTTACTTTGTGTCAGGAGACGAGCTGGCATGTTGTAGAAAGGTCAAGTGGAAAACTGTCCCTTCTGCTACATCACTGTCATCAGCCGATAAAGGTCATTCCACCCAATACATCGCCATGACGGAAAATAACTTTGTTTGTCTACTGTGAAATATTTAAGAAGTCCCCTGCTGTGGGCTTTCCGGTTTCTCTCTGCTCTCAGAAGGTATTAACCTAAGCGCTCCAAGGTATTCCGCTGCTGCTCTGACAACTTTTTTACAAACAGGAACAGGAAAACACAAAGACAGCAGATCCCAAAGACTAGAGAGACTCATCATCATATTTAAACAGTTCACTGGTGATTGTAATTGGAGCAATCATATTCAGCATAATATACAACCCAGATACTCAGCGGGTACCATCGCGTTAAATCACAAAACAGCTCTGATATCCCCATTTTACAGGTGGGAGAGATTGAAGCTTGGCAAGATCCTATGATTTGTCCAAGCTTATGCAGCTAGTGAATGGCAGAACCTAACTTTGTTGTCAGGTTTGTAACGATGTTGACCTGGAAGGCACTCACAACTTACGACCCGACTGTTCGTAGAGTTATCGACTACTAATAACAAGATAACAATGACAATCATCGCTTGCAGATAAGATTTGTTTTGAACGTTCCTTTGTTCATTCAACAACCATTTCTTTTTGTTGTTGTTGTTAGAGATTTTATTTATTTATTTATTTGACAGACAAAGATCACAAATAGGCAGAGAGGCAGGCAGAGAGAGAGGAGGAAGCAGGCTCCCCGCTGAGCAGAAAGCCCAACACGGGGCTCAATCCCAGGACACTGGGATCACGACCTGAGCCGAAGGCAGCGGCTTTAACCCACTGAGCCACCCAGGTGCCCCTCAACAACCATTTCTTAAGAGCTGACTTTGACCAGGCATGATGCTAGGTGCTGGAGATAAAAAAGTTAAAATTAGACAAGGTCTTGTTCTCTCCCCACCCGGACAGCTTACCGTCCAGCCAAGAGGACATCCAGCAGCTGTATGAGAATATAGTACGGATGGGCTAGGGGAATGTGCAGAGAAGCTGAAAGAAGGGACACTGAAACCAAGACTTGACGGTCTAACAGGATCTAAGGAGGAGACGGCGGGAGTGAGTGCGGGCAAAGATAAAGAACAATCCAGAACAGACGTGCTGCCTTTAGGAACTACTGAAGCACTGGAGAGAAAGTTACTGGCAGTGGGAAGGGAGTGGCAAGAAAAGAAATTAGCCAGCTGGGTAAGGGCCAGGGTGAGATGGGGCGACTGCAGGCTAAGTTTACCGGTTATCCTGAAAGTGTCACCACAGAGAGAAGTGAAGTGGGAGCACGATCCTGTAAGCATCTGAGAAAGAAGACTGGCTACAAAGTGAAGGATGGACGGGAGCCGGGGAAGAATGGAAGCAGGCACCCTGTACGGGACGAGTGTGTTAATCCAGGCGAAACCGAGATGGAAGGAAGAGATTCCTGGGGGTGAAATCCACAAAATGCTGTGGCTTAAAGTCCAGGGGGAGGGGAGTGTCTGGCACGACTCCCAGTTTTTCTCGCTCGGCGCCATCCATTGCAGCAGGAACCACAGCAAGAGGAGCTGGGCTGTGCCAGAGATCAAGAATTTCTAGAGGAAGGGATGGATCTTAGGTTCTACACAATGATATTGGGGGTAGGGGGAGAGTGATGTGATGAATGCAAGTCCTTCCCCTTATTAGTGGAGAGATCTGACTTTAAGGAAACAAAGGTACCCTGAAAACCATTCTCAGGCTCGAAGGAGCAGGCAAACAAAGCATGGCGGTGGCAGAATTGCTCACAGAACACACAACGTTTTGTGTTGTGACACTACTCAATCCCCACACTCGATACGTGCGCTGCCACTCTGTCCTACCTGGCTTTGTCATCCCTGTCCAAACAAGCCCCAAACGCCAAGGCATGATCTCACACTAATGGCTTGGGGAGGCAGAGGGAGCAGAGAGAGCTGGTTCAAAACTGTGTCGAGGATCCTGGTCACGACCCACGGCCACCAACACCAAAGTCGAGGTGAACAATTACCTCTAGAGCTTTCTTCTCAGAACCCCTGGGATGGCCTTTGCTTCTCCAGAGTTGTCTGCCTCCTGCCCACTGAAGCCCGTGCAAGATAAACAAAGATTTTCGTTTCCAGGTCTTAAGAGGAAACTTACTCAAATCTTCCTATATAACTTTCTTAAAAAGTGGGTCACGATTCCTCTCGAAAAGGCGGGGCCTCCGGGGCCGCTGCCAGATTCGCAACGGGCGTCCAGCCCTTGCTGATTCGGAAGCAGGAGCAACAGTCAGGGAGAGCAGCGGAAGACGGACTGCAGAGCTTGTTAAATCTGGAGGGAACAGTCATTCAAGGTTCTCTTCGGGTGTGGCTGTCTGTCGTCCAGAATGCTGGCCGTATATCCGTTGTCAATTTCTTATTAGACAGGATGTAAGGTTTCATTAAATGCCTGGACAAGGTATAAAAACTGAATAACTGTTCCACGAGAAGTCACCCGCGCAAAGAGCCCCAAGCAGGGGCGGGGACACCGTACCGTTGCCATTACGCAGAGGAAAGGGTCGCCATGATGGTAAACGACCGTTCCAAATGGAAATGGAAACTTAACCCTCTCTGACCCCGGGGGTACAGGTCACAAGGCAGCAGAGACCCACGGAAAAGTGGCCGGAGCGCAGAATCGATCTCTCTTCACTCTTGCTTTCGCCCTCCATTTGTCTCAATTTCCTCCTCTTCCACGTTTTTCCCACCCACCCTCAAGACCAGGACACCCAATTTTCTCAAAGCCCAAGTAGAGTCTCAATCTCATTTTCTCAATGTCATCCAATGTCACGCTACAGAGAATGAGGCAGAGAACGAGATTCAAGGTCAACGAAACTTGAAGCCAAGAGGGAAAATAGTTCGCCGCGGAAGACGTGAAGAGTAGTCAAGCCTTAAGTGCCTCATTATCATTTGCATGTTTTAATATGTATTGCTTTACCTCATTTCCGAATTTGTTGCAGCTGGAAAGAAACCAGGCTATGTGCAAATAAGCTTCTTTCTGCCAAATAGAAAATAAGAAGCCAAATCATCCTATCTTATTTCTTTGCGGGGTACCGCTGCTAACTCCGGGCAGAGACTGCTCAGAAGCAGCCACACTTCGCACAGCGTTTTCAAACCTGTGCACCAAGCTCATCCCAGACACATGATCACCTCGAGCCTCCCGCCCACACAGCATTCCTGTTCCTAGTTTATCCAGGAGCCAACTGGCGCTCAAGGACAGATTACAGGACAAAGGAGTCCGCGGCACTGATACAGAGTCTCCTCTACCCTGTCCTGGGACTTTCCACTCCTGCTGCTGAGCTGACCTCACCGCAGAGGGACAGAAGGGGTCATTGTTAAACATTTCACAGCTCTTTGTAGGTAAACTCTATCGCAACTAAATACATACAGAAAATTAAAACTAAATATGTATATAAACACTTGTTAAATCTTCCACAGCTCCCAAAGGTGTTTTTAAGCACTGACTATCCCAGGTTGAATAAGAGCTAATTATTTCTAACTGCTACTTTGTGTAGAAATAGAAGGGTTAATCCTGCTGGTTGAACTCATCCATCAGTCGATTCCGTGACAGGACGTGGGCCAATCAACCCACTGAAGGATTAAACGATTCCCTAATCTAACACAAAGCCCCCCCCCCCCCCCCCCGCGGACTCTGCCACAGTCAGACACAAATCAAAGGTTACTTGGCTCCCCAGGGAGGATTAGGAGGACAAAAGTCCCTGGAAAAATCTCTGAACAAGAGGCAGCCTCCCAACTAATCGGGGACAGCCGGTTTGGGACCGGGAAGGACCGTATTAATTCAGCACAGTTTCCCGGCGCCCAGCAGAGTGCCGGGACACAGCAGGCATTAGGTGTTTCCTGACTAAATGAATGAACTTGTACAGCGTGTTTCCATGTTCATCTTCTCGGATATTTTTAACAGCCCTCGTTTTGAAATTCATATGTTGCTCTCAACCATTCTTAATGACTTCGTGTGTGTGTGTCTCGTGAAGCAATCAAATGAACTAGGTTAATATGTTTATCTGCTCGCCACCAATTCCCTCATCTCGGGCCCGACGTACCCACCTTGTCACAGAAGCAGGCAGGGGAACATGCTTGCCTCAGGACAACACTGCCTCACCCCTCCAGCTATAGCACCCAGTCCCAGGAGCTGGGACCTGCCCCTCAGGCACACCCTGAAAGTTTTCATACTGGAGCCATGGAGCAAAGTCCCCTTTCTTTCTCAAGTCACAGGTCTTATGAGTATAAGAGTCTTGAATTGCCATGTAGGATAAGGTGATGTGATCGTTTTTAAAACATTCCTCTGTCAAAAAGTGGCCTATTTCTTCTCCGCTTGAAGATGGCTAACTTCGGTGACTTGCTTCAAATGCAGCACATGGTGGAATGGCACTACACAGTTCTTCAGATGAAGTCATAAAGGACAGGAGATTGTCCTCTGCCTCTCTCCCTCTCTCTCCCCCTCCCCGCCCCCAGCACAGTCACCATCATGCTGTAAGGAAGCCAGAAGGCCACAAAGGGGCGTGCCCGCCACATTCCCGGCCGACGGGCAGTATCAACTGCCCGACACAGAGCAGTCCCCAGATGACCGCAGCCCCCCTCGTTCCGGGAGCGGCCCCAGTTACAGCCCAATGGAGCGAAGAACAGCTGTCTCTGCTGAGATACCCCCAAACTCTAGATTTTGGGGGCACAATAGATGTTGTCATTTTGATAAGCCCATAAGATTGGAGGTCATTTGGGGTGACTGGGTGGCTCAGAGGGTTAAGCACCTGCCTTTGACTCAGGTCATGAACTCAGGGTCCTGCGATGGTCCATCAGCAGGGAGCCTGTTTCTCCTTCTCCCGCTCCCCCTGCTTGCACATGCATCCTCTCTCTCCCTCTCTCTCAATCTCTGTGTGTATGTGTGTGTGTGTGTGTGAAATAAATAAATAAATCTTTAAAAAAAAAAGATTCTAAGATGTGGGGGCCATTTGTGACACAGCAATAGATAGCAGGAACCAATCTGGGTGCCGTCGTGTGGTTCTCCCATAACAAAGCCCAAAACATGGGGCCACAGACTTGGGACTGGGCAGTCCACGGAAGCTGGAAGGGGCCTAAAGACACGGGAGAAGCACGACTGCTGACGACTTCCAGGAGAAAGAGGGAAATGTCGTCCACAGCTGGAACAAAGGAGGAAAGTTTGAACACTCTCCCCCAAGGTGACATGGCAGATCCAGAGGGTACCTACCCAGCTGGGTGGCCTGGCTAAGGAGAGTCATTCCCAGGCAGAAGGCTGAAGGAACCACCTGGCTCCTCCTTACTAGCCACAGTGCAAAGTAAGAAGAGAGAAAGAAGCTAAGGAAATGACTTTCTATAGAGAATCCAGGACTCGGATTGAAATTAACCTGGGCTTGAATTTAAATCTGAAATCAAGCTGGTCTTGAAATGAACACTGTTCCTTACCTCCAGCCTCTTCGGATGACTACCGGTGCTAACTTCAGATGACTTTGGCTTCCCAGCAAAGATCCAAGACTGAGTGCTACCTGGAAAATGTGGTGGACGATGAGGCCAAGGCCATAGACCGTAAAACCCTTCCTCAGACCTCAGGAAGGTCACAGACCCTTTCAAACAGTCAAAAACAGCCCTGTGAAGAATTTTTGGAGCATTGTTCCCACCCTACCCGCTGCGAGCCGAACAGAGTGCCTGGAAAAGAGGCACAGCTTTTGTCTGATGCTGTAGATTATAAACCAATTTGTGCGAAACCCGAAACATTTTGGAAAGAATTATGTCAAGTTGGAAAGAACGCGGACAGTAGAAGATGAAAAAAGACGTTTAGACTCCCCAAACTTGTAGGGGCAGAACGCAGGTTGAGAAACTACTTGGCTCCAATTCAGGCTGCTGCTTACGGACAGAAGATGACGTAAGACTGCAGAGCCAGGAGCCCACAGGTCAGAGCTGAGGGCCCTGAAAAATCACTCGCAGGCAGGAGGGATAAACCCTAACGGAGGAACCGATGACAGGGGCCCAGCTGCGTTATCAGAACTGTCCGGACCCGTGGCTGCAGTGTGCCTCCCACTTCCCCAATTTCTGAACAAGAATCTACAGCAGAGATCCTATAGCTGTCCCACCATCGCATGTCGGGACAGTGGGGCTCGACAAGCTCTATCTTCAGTGCACAAGTACTCCAATCCATCATCGAAAGACACTACCCACCAGGCTGTGCTCAGAGAATCCCACCCGAGAAGCCCCACCTGCAGCAGCACCTGAGTTAGACCTAGAACTCCAGGACCGCAAGCTTGAACGTGGCGCCATAGCGTGTGATGCTGTTGAGGGGTCTGAGAGCGGATGCAAAAAAGAATTTTGGAAGTGGCAAGAATGTAAAAACACACAAGAAAAAGGGGCAGTCCATGGTGGATTCAAAAGATGACGACAAATTCTTTATCCACTCTTCCCCTCAACAGAGGGACGATTACCCTGCCCTCAAGTATGGGTCCCATCACCCATAGGGATTTACATCTAAAGAGAAAATGTGGCAGTGGTAGCACTGCCTGACCTCCAGCGTCAGCCCGCGATAAGGAATCATTCTATCCAGCTTTCCCAGGATGTCCTCACCATACTCTGAGGAAGCCAAGCAGCCACGGGTTATAGGTGTCCCAGCCCGGCCCCAGCCATGTACCCCAGACAGTCAGCGTCAATCAGCAACCACAACAAGTGACCCAAAGTGCAGGTGATTCCAAGCCCCAGCCTTCCAGCTGCCCTGGTCGACGCCGGCCGTGCAGATGAACAGCACCCACTCGGCCCTCCCCAAAATGCGGACCCACAAACAAACAAAATACTGTCATCATTTTTCTTGAGCAGCGTTGTCAAGTGTAATTCACCTTCCATACAACTCACCCATTTAAAGCACACAATTCGATGGGTTTGGGTACATTGTATTAAATTTTTTTTAATTGTAGTAAAATATGTATAATGCATAATTGTATGCATTGTATGACAATGTATAATTGTCATTTTAACCATTTTTGAGTCTATAACTCAGTGGCATTAAGTACATTCACAATGTTGTGCAACCGTCACCATTTACCGTTTCTAAAGCTTTTTATCACGTCCAACAGAAACTGTGCAACCATTAAACAGTAACTTCGCAGTCCCTTCCCCTCAGTCCCTATTAAACTCTCATCTACTTTGTTTCTGAATTTGCCTATTGTAGGCATTTCATATAAGTAGAATCATACAGTATCTGTCCTTTTGTGTCTGGGTTATTTCACTGAACATCATGTTTTTAAGATTCATCTATGCTGGGGCACCTGGGTGGCTCAGTGGGTTAAAGCCTCTGCCTTCGGCTCAGGTCATGATCCCAGGATCCTGGGATCGAGCCCCGCATCCGGTTCTTTACTCAGTGGGGAACCTGCTTCCTCCTCTCTCTCTGCCTGCCTCTCTGCCTACTTGTGATCTCCGTCTGTCAAATAAATAAATAAAATCTTTTTTAAAAAAAAAGATCCATCTACGCTGTAGCATGTACCAGGACTTTATTCCTTCTCGTGGCTGAAGAATATTCTATTATATGTATATTCATAATTTGTTTATCCACTCATCTACTGATGGACATTTGGGTGTGTTGCTATCATGAGTGATGCTGTGTGAACATTAGCGTACAATTATCTGTGTCAATCCCTGCTTTCAATTCCTTTTGGGAACATACTTAGGAGTAGGATTTCTTGGTCATGAGATAATTCCATGTTTTAGTTTCTAAAGGAACTACCACACCGTTTTCCATAGCACTGCACCATTTTACATTCCTACATCGATGTATGAACGCTCCAGTTTCTCCACATCCTCACCAACACTTGCCATTGTGTTTTTTTGGACAGTAGCCATCCTAGTGGATGTGGTTTGGCTTCGTATCTACAACTCAGCCTTGTTGAGGATGTTGGCATCTATATTTATAAGTGATATTGATCTGCAATTTTCCTTCTTATGATGTCTTCATCTGGCTTTGGTATCAGGATAATGCTAGCCTCACAGAGGAGTTAGAGAAGAATTAGTGTTAAATTCCCTGAAATCGTTGGCAGAATTAACTAGGAAAGCCATCTGGTCCTGGACCTTTCTCTGTTGGGAGGTTTTTGATTACTAATTCCATCTCTTGACTCGTTCTTGAGTCAGTGTGGGTAATTTGTGCTTTTTTAAGAATTGGACCATTTGACACAGGCTATCCAATTTGTTGGCATACAGATGTTCATAGCATTCCTCTCATATTCATTTTTATTTCATATGTTTGGTAGAAACGTTCTCATTTTCATTTATAATTTTAGTTATTTCCATCTTCTTTTTTTCTTCCAAATTTTGTTGATATTTTCAAAGAACTGAATTTTGGTTTTATTGATTCTATTGGTTTTCTATTTTATTTATCTCTGCTCTAATTTTTATTTCCTCCTGCTAGCTTTGGATTTAGTTTTCTCTTTGTTTCTGCCTCATCAGAGTGTAAAGTTACTGATTTTTAGATCTTTCTTCTTTTTTAAAAATAGGACTTACAGGGTTATCTGGCTGGCTCAGTTGGTTTAGCATCCAACTCTTGATTTCGGCTCAGGTCACAATCTCAAGATCGTGAGATCAAGATTCTCTCTCTCCCTCTCCCTCTGCCCCTCATCCCACTCTCTCCCTCTCTAAAAAAATTAAAATAAAATAAAACAAAATAAAATAGGTATTTACAGCTATAAAATTTTCCTCTGAGCTCTGCCTTAGTTGCATCCCAGAAGTTCTGAGATGTTGGGTTTTCCTTTTCATTCATTTCTAAATGTTTTCTCATTTCTTTTGAGATGTCTTTTTTACCTATTAATTCTCTAAGAGTCTGCTTCCTAGTTTCTACATATTTTGTACATTTTCCAATTGTCCTTAAGTTTTCATTTCTAGCTTCATTGCATTGTGGTTGGAGATGATTCTCTGTATAATTACAATCTTTTAAATTTATTGAGATTTCTTTTGCAGCCTAACACGTGGTCTATCTTGGAGAATGTTCCATGTACGCTTGATAAAAATGTATTCTGCTGTTGGGTGGGGTTGTTCTATGTCTGTAGGTCTAGTAGGTTTATAGTGTTAGTCAAGCCTCTACATCCTTCTTGATTGTCTGTCTAGATGTTCTTGCATTATTAAAAGTGGTATATTAAAGGCTCCAACTATAATGGAGAATGATTTCTCCCTTCTATTCTGTCATTTGTTTCATATGTTTTTTCATTCTGTAATTTGTTTCATATATTTTGAGGCTCTGTTGTTTGGGGCATATATGTTTAAAATTATTGCATTTCCTGATGAATTGATGCTTTTATCAATCTATAATGCCTCTTTTGTCTTATAACAATTTTTTACTTGAAGTCTACTTTCTCTAACAGCATAAATACCCCAGATTTCTTTTGGTTACTATTTGCATGAAATATCTTTTTCCATCCTTTCACCTCAATCTATTTGTGTCTTTCTGTCTGAAATGAGTCTCTTGCAGATAATATACAGTTAGATCATTTTTTAAATCCATCCTGCCAGTTTCTACTTTTTGATTACAAGGTTTAATCCATTTAGATTTAAAGTAATTACTGATAAAGACTTAGTTCTGCTATTTTGTTATTCATTTTCTGTATGTCTTTTTTTTTAAGATTTTATTTATTTATTTGATGGAGAGATCAAGAGTAGAGAGGCAGGCGGGGGGGGGGGGGGGCAGGCTCCCTGCTGAGCAGAGAGCCCGATTCAGGGCTCAATCCCAGGACCCCGAGATTATGACCTGAGCCAAAGGCAGAGGCTTAACCCACTAAGCCACCCAGGTGTCCTGTATGTCCTTTTTTTTTGGGGGGGGGGGGTACATCATTGCCTCCATGATTACCTTCTTTTGTGTTTAATCAATTTTTCTTGTACTGAACTGTATTCCTTTCATGTATATTTTGACATTTCCTTTGTGGTTGCCATGGGGACTACATCTGCCATTCTAAAGTTATGACAATCCAATCTGAATCAATACCAATTTAACTTCAATAGAATATTTTAAAAACCCTGCTCCTATACAGTTCCTTTGTTTTTGCCGTCACAAATTAAATCTTTTTACCCTGTGCACTCAAGGAACATAGGTTCATAATTTATAAATTATAAGTCTTATGCATTTCTCTTTTCAATCATTTAGAAAATAAAAGGTACAATTATAAACCAAAAATAGAATAATGCTGGCCTTTATATTTGCTCATCTATTTACCATTACTGAATTATTTCTTCATATGGCTTCAAGTTATTCTCTAATGTCCTTTAATTTCAACCTGAAGGACACCCATTAACATTTCTTATAGAGCAGGTCTAATGGTAATGAACCCCTCTATCTTTTGTTATCTGGAAATTTCTTACTATTTCCCTCATTTTTTGAAAGGCAGTTTTGCTGGGTATAGAATTCCTGATCGATATTTTTTTTTCTTTCCACACTTTAAATATACCTGCCTTCTGCCTTCTGGTCTCCATGGTTTTTGATGAGAAAATAGCTGTTAATCGTACTGAGAATCCCTTGTATGAATGTAATGAGTTGCTTCTTTCTTGCTGCTTTCAAGAGTCTCTGTCTTCGATTTTTGACAATTTGATTGTGTTTCCTTGTGGGTCCCTTTGAGTTTACCTTACTCGCAGTTCATTGAGCTCTTGAATGTCTTTCACCAAATTTAGGACTCATTCATTCTTCAAATGTTCTCCTGCTGTTCTCTCTCTTCTCCTTTTGGAACTCCCGTAGGTATACGATGGTCTGCTGGATAATGTCCCACTGGCCTCTGAGGCTATCTTCAATTTTCTTCATTCTTTTTTCTTTCTTCTCGTCAGACTAAATTATTTCAATCATCATATCTTAAGTTTGCTGATTGTTTTTCTGCCTGCTCAGATCTACTGTTGAGCCTTTCTAGTGAATGTTTTATTTTAGTTATAATTTTCAGCTCCAGAATTTGATTACTTGTTATAATTTCTATTTCTTTAATGATACTTTCATTGTGTGCATACATTGCTTTTCTGATTTCCTTTAGTTCTACATCCCTGTTTTCTTTAACTATTTGGACATCATTAAGACAGTTGTTCTAAAGTCTTTAATAAATCTCATGTCTGGGTTTCTTCAGGGATGGTTTCTGTCCATTTGTTTTTCCTCATTCAGTGGGTCACGTGTTTCTGTTTCTCTGTATGCCTTGTGATACTTTGTTGAAAACTGGACACTTAAATATGATAATGTGGTGACTCGGGAAATCAGATTCTCTAAATCCCCTGGTTTGCTGGCTTTTCTGTTGTTTTGTTGTTGTTTTCATCATTGTTGAATGCTGTAGTGGTCCATCTGTTTGGTACTTTTCCAAAGTATTTTTGCAAAGACTGTATTCCTTGAGGAGTATGGTCACTGGAGTCTCTGTTCTTTTAACTTATGTTCACCCAGTCTTTAGACATAGATCTCCTCTGATGCTGGGAGAAAAGGAAAAAAGAGAAAAGAAAACACGGGCAGGGGGTGGGTAGCAAAAAGGAGGAAAGACACAGAGAGACACAAAAAACAAATTCCTCTCCCAGCTTCTGCAGTGCTGGGGCATTCCTTCAGCTTCCTCAGGATTAGCCTGAGCTGAAAGTCTTCTCTGTTCTCTTCTGAGTATGTATCTTGTCCTGAACAAATGGTTTCTAAATTTCTCTTTATACACAAGTGCTTTTGAATTTCCCACAGATCTCCCCCAGCTATTGCTCCTGGGCATTAGACAGCCTGTTGTATCTCTCAACCAGCAACGTCTGTCCCAGGTGTTTGCATTTGTTAGTTTACCCTGTCATGGTTTCAAGCAATGCCTGCCATTTTTCCAGCCTCTGTCCTGAGTTAGACAAAAGAAAGACAAGCACCTGCTGTCAGTCCTTTAGGTAACCCCAGACAAGTTAGAATAGACTCACATAATCATTTTCAAGTACAGTCTGCTCTGTTCCCCCCTGGAATCAGGGCCAGGAGTCCCACACCAGGAATGTGAGCTGTCATCTCCAAGGTCACTGCTATACTGGGAAAGAGTAGGACAAGGGCAAGTAAAAATGCCACTATTTTCAAGTTGCCTTTTTCTTGGCTCAATGTTTGCTTGGTTGCTCTGAACTTTAGACTAGTTTCCAGAGTTCTGAAAATGTTGGTTCTGACAGTTTCTACTTCTCTTTTGGTGTTTCTGTGGGGCAATGAGTGCATGGAGTTGCTTACTCTACTACTTTACTGAAGTCACTCCCTGACATTGTTCTAACTACTAAGGTTTATGATTGTTTGTTACACAGTGTATTAGTTTTCTATGGCTACTGTAGCAAATAACCATGAACTTTGTAGCTTAAAACAACAGAAATTCATTCTGTCACAGTTTTGGAGGCCGTAAATCTGAAATCAGTTTTAAGAGGCTGAAATCAAATTGTTTTCAGAGGTGTACTCCCTCCAGAGGCTCTCAGGAAGAAACCATTCCTTGCCTCTTCCAATTTCAGTTGGCTGCCAGCATTCCATGTCTCGTGGCCAGGTTTCTTTGTGGACAAGGAAAGGAATAGTCAGCCCACTCATGTCACAAAAGTCTGCTTTTTTTTTTTACCTTTTCTACCAAATGTCTGCATGTGACAACAGAGTAGTGAAGCCACATTATTCAAACTTTTACAGAAACACCTGGATGTCTTTAGTATTTAGCTCTGCCCTGAGTCCATTAGGCTCTTGTTATGGGCTGAATTGTGTCCCCTCAAAATTCCCACATTGAAGTCCTAACCCCCAGTACCTCATAAAGTTACTATACTTGGAGATAGAGTCTTTAAAGGGTTATTAAATTAACATGAAGTCATTGGGGTGGGCCCTAAGCCAAAATGACTTGTGTCCTTCTAAGAAGAGGGGATTAGGACACAGACATACAGAGAGATGACCATTTGAGGATACAGAGAGAAGATGGCTATCTACAAGGCAACGAGAGAGGCCTCAGAAGGAGCCAACCCTAGGGGTGCCTGGGTGGCTCAGTGGGTTAAGCCTCTGCCTTTGGCTCAGGTCATGATCTCAGGGTCCTGGGATGGAGCCCCGCATCGGGCTCTCTGCTCAGCAGGGAGCCCGCTTCCCCCTCTCTCTCTGCCTGCCTCTCTGCCCGCTTGTGATCTCTCTCTGTCAAATAAAATCTTAAAAAAAAAAAAAAAAAAAAGAAGGAGCCAATCCTGCCGACACCTTGATCTTGGACTGCCAGCTTCCCAGAACTATGAGGAAATAAATTTTTATTTTCCAAGCCACCAGTCTGCCATACTTTGTTATAATAGCCTGAGTGACTAACACCCTGCATCTCCCGTTACGGGGAAATCAACCATCTGTACCAAAAACAGAGACACTTGGGACCTGAAATGACTGTGGTGGGAAGATTCAGTCACGTTTAGGCTTTTGTCCCTGATCACAGACACACCCCTTCCACTGTCCAGTTCTGTTATCCATTTCTCTGTCTGTAGAACGAGGGGAAGCAATCCTCAAAAATGTTTGATAAATGAAATGAAATTGTTGACACTTCTGAAGTTCCTACGTGCCTTCACAGAAAAGGTGATCACTCTATCCCATCGAGCCAGCCCCAGACAATCTCAGTCACTGCTTTGTCCTGTCTGGCTACCTGAAGAGCAGCTGAGTTCCTCGGGCCCAGAAGGAACATCCCCCCAGGTGAACTTGCTCTCCTGGGATCCCAGCCGGCCTCTCAGCCATTTGAGGAGGGTGTCAGGAGCACAGAAAACCTGTGGGAGCTGCTTCAATACCAGTCTTTTAAGCGGGACTCCTGCCCAACTTCCTGCTCCATCCACCAGACCCTACAGCTTGAGAAACTCTGCCACCAGTAGAGTCTCCTAGAAAGAGAGTAAGATGCTGCGTCCACTATTTGCACAACCACCTGCTAACACACATTAAAAATGTGCTACAGCTCAACCAGCAGGAAAGTATGTCCAAGCTCCAGCTAAGTACCTAATGAGGGGAAGGGGGTAGAGAAAAAAAGATTTTTTTGTTTGTCCCGGTGTTTTGAGTTGGGCAGTATGTCTAGGCTTGGCCATCAGATTTCATCGTGAATGATGTGCTACATTATTGTACACACATGGAGTGTGGCAATTACACTCCATGTAATCCCTGCAGGACAGACCGACTTCTTCGGAGCCAGGAAAGGCAAGGCAGAGCCCCATCGATGTGGGGAACGCACTGTGATGCGGCCAGCGATAGAGGACACCCAGTCCCCTGTGCTTCCACCTCCAAAGTTCTGAAAGGTCTAATACATCCCATACCTTGACACCACGAGGGAGGAGTGTGTCGAGCGTACACCCAGCTGGAACACCACGGAGAAAAGACGTCACACTGAAATCACATTCTGGGCTACCAATGAAAGGGAAGTTTGTCGTATGCAAATCAGCCAGCGGAGTCTGTGCATAAAGCTCACATCTGAAGTAGGTGTCACAGGATGTAGTACACGCATGAAAAATGCCAACACACGAACCGCAAATAGGAACAACGACCTGAAAGCCAGCACTGGCTGAGCTCTTGGACCCTCACTTACAGAATCAAACTCTCCTGTAAACAGGAAAAGAAGCTAAGACAATGCAGCTGAGTGATGTAAATGGTGTTGGTCCACGTTCTCTTCCTACGGTGTTTGTTTTCATGGATAGCTCACGCCTCGATTTTTAAGTTTTTACTTAAAATAAGAGGAAGCAGACACACAAGCTTTTGCTCTTGTGAGAAAAACATTGAAGGTTAACACTGAGATACTCCAAGTGCGAATTTCCTAATAGCCTACAGCTTTAGATAAAATCATGGAAAGTCTTCCTGGTGCATCCCAGTGTGGAGCCCTCCTCAGTCCCTTCCCTAGGTGTCCTGTAAAGAAGAATTTCCAGAGTCCAGACACTCCCTAGCTAGGTTTGGTGCCTACAACTCCAAAGCTCAGTTTTCCACATTGGGATATAAAATGTTTGTAGACCCAGCGAGAATGGGAGGCAAAGCAGAGGGGCAGCCAGAGCACACAGCTGGTACCCTCCAACCAGCTTCTGTGGCCTCACCAGAGAAACTGGGGCAGTACCAGCTCCTCCCACAGTGATCCTGGGATGTGATCCGGATGTGTGGGCAAGTGCCCAGCAGGGAGCAGATGTGCAACAGCACAACATTAACATACACACCACACACAAACCTCCCCTAGACAAAGAACGCATGCCAAATGCCACATACTTCCCTTGGTTGCGTTGCCTTAGCTTTTTCCCCCCAGTACTAATTGCAAGCACCCCTTGGAGCAGGGAGGGAGACCCCGGTAGACAGCAGGACGCAGTGATGATGTTTCCAAACCCTGCGGTGCAGGGAGAAAAGGAAGTGTATGAGCGGGAGGACTGCAGACAGAAACTGCACCACCATTCATATTTGTGCTCAGTGTGGCTCTTTTTTTTTTAGATTTTATTTATTTATTTGTCAGAGAAAGGGAGAGACTGAGAGAGAGAGCACAAGCAGGGGGAGCAGCAGGCAGAGAGAAAAGCAGACTCCCTGCTGAGGAAGGAGCCTGATGCGGGACTCAATCCCCAGGAACCTGGGATCATGACCTGAGCCGAGGGCAGATGCTTCATGGACTGAGCCACTCAGGAGTCCCAGTGTAGCTGTTTTCTCCATAAATATCTCAAGGACCCGTCATGTGTCTCTGAGCAGACGCCAACTGTTGCCTACGCTTTCCGTAGGAACACAGAACAGTGCAGGCTGCCGAGACTGGCATGTCTGCTCTGTGGACCCCAAATGGCACCTGGCTCCCATTTTTTTTTTTTTTAAGATTTTATTCATTCATTTGACAGAGAGAACGAGAGAGCTCCAGCAGAGGGAGCAAGACAGGGAGAGGGAGAAGCAGGCTCCCCGGTGAGCAGAGAGCCCATTGTGGGACTTGATCCCAAGACCCTGAGAACACGACCTGAGCCAAAGGCAGATGCCCAACCATCTGAGCCACCCAGGTGCCCTCGGCTCCCATTCTGCAAGGGCTCTGTCACATCCACGGCTATGAGAAGAGGAAGCAAAAGCAAAACTTCTGGCTCTAACCCTGTGACTCCAGGAAGCCACTCAGACACCAAACCCTAAAGGAGATAGAAACTGGGGTCCCCTCAGAAAGACAGGGCTGTCAGCTTGGATGACTTGCACGCTATCACCAAAGAGTAACTGTGGACAGACCAATCTCACTAAAGAAAGAAAAATGAAGATTATGGCAATTTAGGCAAGAGCTAGTCAGTCTCTAGACTGCTTTTATGCTTAGCCTCTGCCATCATCATTCCTCCTTCCAATGTCCCACGTCGTACTCGCGTTTTGTCATAATGGATATTGGTTAAGACAAAGGATAAAGGAACCAATGCAGGGCTGGCCACTGTTCGCACCAAGAAAGAAATCCTCAACCAGCAGGGGAAAGCCAGCTGTGCTGCGTATCGCAGTGATGTGAGTCATTGAAATGGTGAATTCCTGAAACTGTTCTCCTTCTTCCCCATAACGTCCTCCATTTGCTTCAGAAGTGAGCTGTGGCCATGGTCATAGGTGGGGGGTGACGTTCTAGGCCACATGCCAGTGCAGGAACGAGGGAACAGCAACCACATTGGACATCATTGCCCACGCTGTACTTCTCTCCCTCCCGTCACAGACCCTGACCCCCCATCTTCCATTTCTGGACAGCAGCTTCTCCTGCTGCAGGACTTTGAGATCCCACCCTTGCCCCTCGGCTGACCACAGACACGGGACAAGTACTAACGGAATGAAACCAGCATTTTGAGCCTCCACAGAAAAACTCTAAGCCAGCACCAAATGGTATTACTCTTTTCCTGCCAGGCTCTCCCAGCTCTGTGCGAGAATATAAGGAATTATTAACTTTACTTCCCAGGCGAGGGAGAGATGTAATTAGAGCCCTGAGGTTTCCCCACAAGGCATTAGCAAGTAAATTTGCCAGCACGTTGATGAGATAAAACCTGGAACTTTCTATTCTGTGCCAATTGCTCCTTTGTCGGGAACACAAAGTCGTTTTTATGCGTGAAACTAGAAAGAAAGGGAGAAAAGTAACAAAACCAAGGGAGAGCCCTCCAGATTCTTGTGGCAAAGCTCGTGGGCTCCAGCAGCTGCCTTCCGCTAGACAGAGCCCCACAGCGGCTGCGAGCACCAACGCAGAAGTGAGTCCACCCAGAGACCGTGAGGGCTGGGCATAGAGAAAAGTCCCCGTCCTTGAAGTAGTCACTAGTAACCCTGGGTAAACCAAGGGACAAAGGAAATGGTACCCAAATCCTGTTTTGACAAACCGCATTACAACGAACACTCCACCTCGACATGGACCAAGCCTCCCTAATGACGTGGCCATCGATTCACAAAAATTCAGGGATCAGCCGCAGTGGGCCAGTCCCCGCACTGGGCCCTGCAGGGATCCATTTCAGACAACGGCCAACTTCGCATCCTGTGTCGAGACGAGCACGCAATGGGACGGTGGCTTTCACACCTCTCCGCGTTCTCTTAGGTGCCCTTCTAGATGCATCTCCTCGCCCTCAGAGGCCCAGGTCTGTTACCCCCTCCTCCAGGGGGCTTCCGTCCTACCCACCCCACCTCCCACAGAAGCAGCTCCTCCAGGGGCACCAGGGTGGCTCAGTCAGAGAAGCATCTGCCTTCACCTCAGCTCATGATCCTAGGGTTCTGGGATTGATGGAGCCCCACTGAGCAGGGAGCCTGTTTCTCCCTCTCCTTCTACCCCTCCTCCCTGCTTGTGCCCACTCTCTCAAATAAATAAATAAAAACTTTTTAAAAAAAGTTCCTCTTATGAAACTTTCTTCTTTATATTCTAAGGGACGTGATATGTAACTTTACTACCATTATTCTATACTGCGTGACTGCCCCTCCCTGGTCAGAAACTGAGAAGAAAATCTTAAGGACAGTGCTCGGTGTGTCTTTTAAAATGGCCTTGTGTCAGGGCACCTGGGTGGCTCAGTCAGTGAAGCATCAGACTTCACTGCTTTTGGCTCAGGTCATGATCTCAGGGTCAGGAGATCGAGCCCCCACATCAGTCTCCATGCTCAGCCTGCTTCAGATTCTCTCTCTCCATCTCCCTCTGACCTTCCTTTCATTCATGCTAAATAAATAAATGTGTGTGTGTGTGTGTGTGTGTGTGTATACACACACATAAATAAATGAAATCTTAAAAAAAAAAAAAAAAGTAAATAAAATGGCCTGTGTCTGCCTTGTATCCCCCCAGCTCTCCAAGGGCCGTTCTCCAGACAGCTGCAGGAGCGTCCTTCGGGATCTTATTGGAAAAGGAGAGTCTCGCCCCAGTCCAGACCTACGTGGTCAGAATATGCACTCACCACATTAGCGGTAGGTACCACTCAGCAGCAAGCACCTTCTTGTCCATCACAAAATGCTGACTGTCTGCCTGCCTCCTACGGGCCAGGCCCTCCGCACATTTCACCAGAACCTTTACCTCTCAACATCCTGAACCGGGTTTATAGGTTTGGGAGTTTAAACAGACTCTGTGTTAAGTGCCTCCCAGGATGCTTGTCCCCTCCACAGGCTCCGGGTGGTCAGGAGGGGCAGAGCCCTGGATGGGCTCCTCACCTCCATTTGCCCCCCCGCCCCCCTGAGCCAGGACTCAGCTGGCCAGGTCCTCTGGGGAGTAAAGCCCTGCGTCAGTATTTTCTCACAGCCCAGCACATCTCCCGACCTCTGGGAGCTTGTGAAACATACTGCACGGCCTGCCCCCGAGCTTCTCAACCAGGAGACATTCTCATGCCTGACACAGAAACAAGAGAAAGGAACTCAGACAGAAACACTAAATAAAGGTGTCTTTCTTCCTTTGGCTTCCCTGACGGGGAGTATCTTATCCAACCTTGTTCTCTTGTGTGTCTCAGAGATATCTGGAGAAAAGACTAAAGAAGTGAGGCCTTTGTTCAATGAAGCCCACTGAGAAAACCAAGTCCAGAAAGTTCCCCAGGCCTGGATCAAAAAAAGAGGGCCTGATTTTCCACCTGTGTCTTCAGCTCGCATGTGTTAAAGGACCAAGCCAGAAAAAATTAATCTGGCCAGCGACGGGGAACCTCAGACCTAGGCTCAGTCGTCCTTCCCGGACAAAAGTCGGCATTGCTAACTTGCTCTCTGCCTACAGCTGTGCCCCTTCACGGAGCAACCCCTTGCCTCAGACTCACCTCCTCTCTCACATGCCTCAGCCACCACCCAGTGCATAGAAAGAGTGGGAGAGCTGAGAGTTCCACCTCCGTTCTCAAACTCCTCCCTTTCCTCCCACCTGGTCATGCTCTAACCCCCACATCACCTCAGTGGTCAGGGAAATCACAACACTACACAGCACCAGCTCCGGGCGTTTCTAGAAGAGGATTTGCAACCTCCTTCTGGAAATCACTCACCCCACTCCTGTAGTGCCCAGTGCCAACAGCCTGAGTGAGTATTCACTGGGAATAAGAAAATACGGGTGAGTAAGGTTGAAGACGCGAGCCTCAAGGCTAATCAGCTTCCAGAAGAATCCTTAAGTCTACATCCCATTTCCAGACCCATTCTGAGTGTGCTAAACCTCGTTATCACCAGGACTATCTATCAAGTTCATTCGTGTCTGGGGGAAGCTGGAAGTTATTTTAAGCCCTTTCTCTTCCCCACATCTAGTAGAAATGGGTGTGACATGTGCCAATCAGCATCTGAAGTCCAGAAGACGCCTCCCAGGCCAACCGTACCTGCAAGCCTTCCTTTGACCCCGTCTGCCTTGTGAGCACTCAGCTGCCGTGTCGGTCCTTGTCTGCCACCCTGCCCAGCACATAGTAGGCAGACAACAAATAATTTTCGATGAATGAATAAATGATAGATATATCACACGTTAGGCAGGAAGTTGGTATATTAATGCAGCTTTCATTGTGCAAAATCTTGGAGTATTTCTGGGTAATCAACAAATGCATAACCCAAACGATTAATGTTCATAAAGTGCTTTGAAATCCACAAAATAATGGAGCCGTAAAACAGTTCATTGTTACCGAGTGGAGGTGACCAGAGGAACAAAGCACACAACTCATTTGGGGTGTAGAAAATAGACATGAATGAGGGTAAAACAGAAATGGAACATTGCAGGGAAAAGAGGAAATAATCAGTAAGCAAAATAAAACTCACCCTTATCATAATCATCATCCTCAACTGCCTTTTCTTGAAGTTTCTGAAGCTTTATTCTTAGGGATTTTACCTATGTCGGTTTGAAGGGGAAGAAAATGAAAGCCAAATTAGGATAGCATTCAAGCAAACTTATTTTTTTAAAGCTAAAAACATTTAGAAATAATTTCGAAACTGAAGTTCTTCATTCTCCTTTAAAAAAAGAACCACAAATGTACATTTTTCCAATGCCAGATGCATTAGTTTCTCAAAAAAAAGTTATATAAAGAGAAAGTGTAATTTGAGCATAAAATCCACAAAAAGAGCTAGAAAGTTATTTTAAACAAAAACATCACATTGTACCCTTATCTGCATGAAAAAAAATGCATAATAAAAGGAACGCAAACTTCCTAACCTGACCAAATGGTCTCCGTTCCCAAAATCACATTAAATTATGAAGAAAAACACACTAAGACTGGAAGAGAAGCCGAGAGAAGAGCGTGAACTTAAACGCGGCAGGATGTCAGCCAGCTGGGCGAGATTGACAAGAAGGACCTCACAAAACCCTTCTAGAAAAGGGCATCACCCTATTTAACCCACATATGGACATAACGATCTCACTGTTTGTCGAAGAGTTGCCAGTACTCATTTTTAATTATTTTCCTTCTCGACAGGAGGCCCGAGATTTTCTGAAGATAGATTCTTGGCCTATCCATGAATGGATGTAGGCTTTATCTCGGGAACACACCTTCCTCCCATCTTTTGCCTGACACACCCACATCCTTCAACACCCAGCTCAGGGGCCATCCCCTCCAGTCTGTGTGAAATATCCTTCCTCTGTACTGCCGTGTGACCTGTGCATGTTGCTATTCACGTGACCCATTTAACAAATATTTACTGAGCGTCTCCTCGGTGTCAGGCACTGTCTGAGGTGTTGAGGATACAGCACAAAATTCTTAGCTCTCTCTCTCGATGACATTCTTGAGTAGGAAGACAAAAAATTAATATAATAAGTACATTTTATGGAACCTTAGAAAGTGACCAGTTTTGTTTTGTTTTTTATGATTTTCCTGATTTATCTATTTGACAGAGAGAGACACAGCGAGAGAGGGAACACAAGCTGAGGGGGTGAGGAGAGGGAGAAGCAGGCTTCCTGCAGAGCAGGGAGCCCGACGCAGGGTCCAGTCCCAGGACCCCCGGATCATGACCCGAGCCAAAGGCAGACGCTTAATGACTGAGCCACCCAAGCAACCTGAAAGTGATAAGAAGAAAAACCACAGAACCCAGTAAGGGGCATCGGGAGTGCTGGTAGGAGGTAGGGCTGTGGTTTTAAATAAAATCTCACTGACATCTGAGGAAAGATTTGAGGGGGAAACACTGAGGCTCCTGGAGAAAACATTTCAACAAGAGAAGAGTCAGTGCAGAACCTCGGGCAGAGGCGTTGCTGGTGTTGTCAAGTAAAAGCAGGAGGCCACAGGGTCTGGGGAGGTTTGATTAAGGGGGGATTGTAGATGATGAGGTCAGAGAGGTGATGAGGAATGCATCATGGAAACACATGAAGAGGACTGAAAAGTTCTCGTTACTCTGTGGGTGATAGTGGGCAGTCAGAGGATTTTGAGCACAAGAGTTCATGATCTGATTGAGGTCCGAGCAGCTCCATTCTGACCACTGTGGACAAGGGCAGAAGTCAGATGGCAGGGGAGGCCATGGAAATCACCCAGGATGGAGGTGACCATAGCATAGCCTGGATGATCCTGGGCACAGTGAAGATGGTGAGAAGGCAATCTGATCCTGGGCACATTCTGAAAACGGCGTTGAAGATAGAACCAACAGGATCTGCTCATAGATTGCAGGTGGGGGGTGAGAAAGTCATCATGATGCTGGGGTTTGGGATTGAGCTGATGGAAAAACAGAATTGCAAGAAATTGTAGTACTTGCAATGCCATGTTACAGCTATTGTTTCATTTTGCTATTTTTTGTGCACTCCATTCACACTTGAGTATCTTGAGGGCAAGAACTCTATTCTACTCGTGTAGAAAATGGCAGGGCACACCCTTACTTGGCTCCCCACTGCTCTGAGCACACAGAAGGATGACACTTCCCTCCCCACCTTGCTGTGGGTCATGGGGTTAGGGTGCAAGAGTTAGCGGTCACTTCTGCACTGAGCATTTCATTGCTCTTGTAGGATCCCTTACTGTTTTCCTCCTTGTCCCCTTGACTGAGGGGCCGTTTGCTCTGGTGCTGTAGGCAGGGCTCCTGAGTGACCCTGTGGAGCAGATACCCCAACCACCTCCATGGGACTCGAAGCATTCAGCAAGAAACAAGACCTTGCGGGCGCCTGGGTGGCTCAGTCAGTTAAGCGGCTGCCTTCAGCTCAGGTCACGACCCCAGGGGCCTGGAATGGAGTCCCGCATTGGGCTCCCTGCTCAGTGGGGAGGCTGCTGCTCCCCCTGTTTGTGCTCTCTCTCTCTATCAAACAAATAATATCTTAGGGGAAAAGAAAGAAAGAAAGAAAGAAAGAAAGAAAGAAAGAAAACGAAACACAACTTTGTCCTTTAAAGGCTGTGATGTCACTGTCTGTTACCTCTTCTTTTTTTTTATTTTTTAATCTTTTTTTTAAGATTTTATTTATTTATTTGAGAGAGAGACAGAGTGAGAGAGAGCACGAGAGGGGAGAAGGTCAGAGGGAGAAGCAGACTCCCCATGGAGCTGGGAGCCCAATGCGGGACTTGATCCGGGGACTCCAGGATCATGACCCGAGCAGAAGACAGTCGCTTAACCAACTGAGCCATCAGGCCCCCTGTCTGTTACCTCTTCTAATACAGTCTCCGAAGCCAGGCACAAGCAGTGCATACATACTTTCTGAAAGAATGAATGTTTACACTAGCCCCTTTATCCTTGAGGTTTCTCCATATTACAGGTGCACACTGTACCAGGAACCTAGCTATACATATTAGGGACAGAAGAAAGTCTGTATGGGAGGGTCCTTGCTATTACCATCATCACACCGGAGCTTACTAGAGCTGAAGCAGAAGACCTACAGGAAAGAAGGTCACAGAAAACTTCATGTAGAGCCAACAGCCACCCCACCTTCTCCCCCTCATTCAATGATCCCTCTAGGTCACTGAAGTGATACCCCAGATGTTTGAATGTCCATCTGTGCTGGAAGCAGAGCCACTGATGGTCATGACCTATCCAGTGACACAACCGTTTGAGGCAGGCAATTTCCCTCCTTCCTCTGCGGGTTCCACAAGCTGAAGTGGGGCTCACTTGCAAGGTTCTCCCCGCTTCCCTCCTCTGCGTACCCAGTTAGCATTTCCTTCCATCACGACTGTCTCAATCCCATGCAGTCCCTGGCAATGTCCCTGGGTGGCTATTTCTAAAGAGCATAAAATACCCTTTCCACTGATTCTCATTCATGGCAGTTGTATTCTAGAAAGTCACTGGAAATGCTCAGTTAGCAAACACTAAACCATTGCTTCCAGGGGAAACAAATGTTTCCTATCTCTCATTCAGAGATGGGTATGTGATTCTGTGATTCTTTCCCACCAATAAAATTTATGGTGTTTCTTCCTAATTTCTCATTCCTATCGAAACAAAATCTGCCTTCCTATAAATCCTATGCCCCGGACAGAGTCCCTCCCATCTCTCCTACATCACTGAATAAAGCTGATTCTTCTTCTACACAACAGACATTCAAATCATCAAAAATAGCATCGTGTTTTCTGCTGTCCCGGTGTTAGTTTACCACAAAGATACTTAAACTACAGATAAATGGTGTCCAGATCCTATCACTTGAGACAGGATATGAGTTTAACTTGAACCCCAGGGAGAAGAGTGAATTTGGTGATTTTGGCCCAAATTCACTTATTCTGAGCTCGTTCTCCGATGATGATAATGACCCACATTGCAGGCACTTGCTCAGTGCCAGACCCTGTCTGAAGCTCCTGGCAAGAGGTGAGACATTTCATGCTCATGAGACTCTAATGAGACTCTAATGAGGTGGGTACCGTGGTTTATCTCCATCTTCTAACAACAGCATCTTGAGGCACAAAATGATTAAGCAAATCACCTAAGGTCACTCAGCCGGGAGAGGAAAATGCCAGGCTAGCACCAGGGAGTCCCACAAACCTGCCAGACTGCAGGGCATCGTGGGATCACAGGCACACGCACACACACCCCAGCAGGTGCCCACAGGCAGCAGAGTTGATCACCTCCAGAATGCCCAGGGTGAACCCACAGCCACTTCACCCTTCTTCCGCAAGGAACACTGCTCTGGTGGGCTCTGACCAATCAGTTCTTTTAAAAGCTGCATCTGGGTGATAAAGGTGAAAGGAAGAGATATCTAGGGTTGGTTATATTTTTTAAAACTAAAGATCCGGAAACCCAAAAGGTAAGGCAGGGTGGCTTTCTCCAGCCAGAGCCCCTGGAATGCTGAACTTCAGGCCCTGTGATGACCTGGTGGCTGGGGGAGCTGGCAAGGTGAGCCCGAGGCGTGACTGGATCCCAAGAGACACAACTGGTTGGGGGTTCACAGACTCCAGTTTGTTAAAAACAAGATTCTCAGGAGGCTATGAGTTCCCTGCAGGTAGGAGGAGGTAGAAGAAAGGAAACCCAGGGAACAGAATCATGGGGACTGCAGACGGATCACTGCCAAGGTAGTTCCTGTCTGTTTGGCTGTTTGGGAGGGAGAGCCACTGCTCATTAGAACGGCGTTCTACTTTTGCTTCACATACGTCAAAACTTGAATTTTTGAGATGCAGAAATACAGATCTGTGGTCAAGATTCTTTTAAAAGAGATCTTGGAAATGAAGTGCTGAATACTTGTATTTACAGTTGGAAAAGGATGACACAACACTCTACTTAGTGCCTGGGACCTTGCGACTCACAATAAGAAATATGTATTTGGTCTTTGTTCATTTCTGACACAAAGAGCCTAAAACCCTAGAAATTTCCTGTGAAGAGGGCAAGAAAGGTGTCTTTTGTTATGTTAATAAGGTGACTCTTGGAAGACACCTAAGGATGAGGGCCGGTTGCCAGGGGAACCGACCACGTGATTAGAGGACAAGAAATTTACAACCCCATCCCCCGACCTCCAGGGAGGATACAGGGGCTGGAGGTTGAATCAATCCCAAATGACCAATGATTTAATCAGCCTTGCCTATGTAATAAAACCTCCATAAAAACCCGAGGGACCAGGTTGGTACACATCTTGCCCCATGCATCTCTTCCATTGGCTGTTCCTCAGTTATATCCTTTTGTAATAAACGTGTAATCTGTTAAGTAAAATGTTTCTCTGAGTTCTGTAAGTCATTGTAACAAATTAATCGAACCCAAGGAGAGGGTTTCTGTTGGCACCTCTGATCTAGAGCCAGTGGGTCAGAAGCACAGAGGATGGCCAGGACCTGCAGGCAGGCAGTCTTGGGGGGCTGAGCCCCTCCACTGTGGGAGTTGATCTGTCTCTGGAGAGATGGGGTCAAAACTGCCTTGAGTTACGGGACAGCCAGCCAGCACTGGAGAAATTGCTGGTGCAGACAAACACCTCTCCGAGGTTGGGATTGGTGACGAGAACCCCTTCATGCTTTGCATATCTGTGTCTCTGACTCTCTTCTTTTACCTTAGCCCACCAGTCCAAGAAAGCTGTCAACTAGAGATCTGGGGTCCCTCTTCATAAGATGAATCATTGCACTAAAAACAAAAATGATCAAGCAACAGCAGGGGGCCAGGACGGATGCAAGACATCAGGCATCCAAAACCGTCTAAGAGACGTGACCTCTCGTTATAGAGCTCATGGTCGAGTATAGAACTTGGGCCCACAAACAAATAATTATTACATGTGACGAATGCTACCATGGGCCATGTCCAGAGCGCTACGAGAGCAACATGGAAGGAGGGATTCATCTGGACCAGAGGGGGCAGGAAATGTCTAACAAGGAAGTGGCTTCAGACCCATACCAGAGGGATTACGGGAGTTTGGCAGGCGGAAATGTGTAGGAAGGTCGTTCTAGGCAGAGGGAGAACTGTAAGCAAAGGCCCAAGGCACAGCTTTCCCTGGTGTCTTCAGGAACAGGAAGCAGCACCAGATGGCTGAGCCAGCAGGAGTAAGGCACTAGGGCAGGCTGGAGCGGGTTGGGAAAATCTCAATTAACAGGATAAGGAACTTGGATACCATCCCGAGAAGAGCAAAAGGTTTTAAGCCAAGGAGTAACACCATCCCACTGGCGTTCTGGAAGATAACTCTGCTGGTCATCCGGGGGACAAACTGGAGAAGAAAAACACTGGAGGAAGGTAAATAAGTGGAGAAGCTCTTACAAAACCCAGGCTAAAAACAACCAGGGTTTGAACCAGGGCAGAGGCTGTGGCCATGAGAGGCAGGTTAGCTGCTGGACTAGGAGGGCCGACCAGATGTTGGGAGTGAGGATGGGGGTGGTATTAAAGATGCCTGCACTTTCTCTAAAGAACTAAATGGATGCTATTAATTAAAATCAACAAATGGGTATGAAGACCAGGGTCCTTTAGAACAGGTTTGGTTGGGGGGCGCCAATGGCTCAGTCGTTAAGGGTCTGCCTTAGGCTCAGGTCATGATCCCAGGGTCCCGGGATCGAGCCCCACACTGGGCTCCCTGCTTGGTGGGAATCCTTTTTCTCCCTCCCTCCTCCCCTGCTTGTGTTCCCTCTCTCACTGTGTCTCCTTCTCTGTCAAATAAATAAAATCTTAAAAAAAAAAAAAAAAACAAAAACAAGTTTAGTGGGGAAGACAATGACATCAGCTGTTCACATCTAAGTCCAGGTTTCTGTGCATCACCTGGGAACAGAGAGCTACAAGAAGATCGTGAGATAGAAATCACATAGCTGGGCTGAGGTCCCCAAGGGCTGGAACAGGGAGAACAGGGCCAGGGCCAGGAACATGAGACCACGTGTAAAGAACAGAAAATAAATGAGCCCAACTGCTGGGAATGAACATGACCTTCACATTTTCAGGTACTTCCACCAAATGCCTGATGAGTGGGTGTTCTACTTCCTTGTGTACATGTACAAATGTATGCACACATACACACACATGCACACTTATACACGTACACACACATCACATGCACACACCCCAGAAGGAAAACACAGCCTTTCCGTAGGATGAGCCAAACAGCCAATGGGGTCAGCCATGGAGCACCTCTGCCTGGGTTTCTCTGGGAACTTTTTGTGGGTAGAACAACACTGACTACTCATAGTTATTCCCATCTCTCAGGTAACTGGGTGGACAGCACCCTCACGACGCCAGGGCTTACATGTATGCCACCCATCCTAGCTTCTCACTGCAGCCACAGAACAATCCCAAGCAGGGCTTCCGTCTAAGTAAGAAAACTGAGGGGCGCCTGGGTGGCTCAGTGGGTTAAGCCTCTGCCTTCGGCTCAGGTCATGATCTCAGGGTCCTCGGATTGAGCCCCGCGTCGGGCTCTCTGCTCAGCAGGGAGCCTGCTTCCTCCTCTCTCTCTCTCTCTCTGCCTGCTTCTCTGCCTACTTGTGCTGTCTGTCAACTAAATAAATAAAATGTTTAAAAATAATAATAATAATAAGGAAGGAAACTGAGAGCCCAAGAGATGGAATGACCAGGAACGAAGTCTCCTGGCTGTGTCAGGCAGTGCCCCCTGAGCAGGATGACAGACAAGGGGTAAATGCAAATGAAACTCAGCATCACCCCCAATGGGGGCATCACCAACTTCACACCCCTCAACCGCACACCAGCCAGCTCCAGCTCCCCTGCCCCCAGTTTCCTGTTGCAGAGCAGAGCTGGGCAGAGCTAACCACACGTCACTTAGGGCAGGAACCGCAGAGGAGCCTGCGGCCGGAGGGAGAGCAAATCTGAGCATCGAAGTGACAGAGAAGAGGAGAACAGGGACAGATCTGCATTCACCCTGCGCGAGAAGAAACAGAAGCGCAGGGACATGTTTTTGCTGCAGCTACAAAAGGAGCTGCTGCAGCTTCCAGGGGGAAGTCGGTGGCCCGCCCCAAACTCGTTTCCTGCCCTCTGCCGGAAGAGGATCTGAGCCCGTGATAATCATGGGCCCCGGAGGCTGGGGACACCGACCTCCAGCCGCCTCTGGTCGCTCAGCAGGCAGTCCAGCAGCACGGGCTCGCACCTCCGGACCAGCGTCTCCCAGCGCTGAGCGTCCCCCAAGCTGCTGCCCTCCGACCCGGAGGGGCCCGGGGAGAAGCAGGAGGCGGTGTCCACATCCAACAAAGTCGGCATCTCCCTCTCCAGCCTGTGGCTGCCTCCTGCGGTCTGGGCAGAGTCTGCCAGGCGCTGAGTAGTCTTGAGATAGAAGTGGGGAGAGAGAAGTCGAGGGTGTTCGTGAGGCCTGTCCAGGCCGGCAGCCTTGGCTTCCGTGTCCTTGGGGCTCTGACAAGGGGCCTCGGCCTCTCTGGAGGGCGGGCAGCCTTCTGCTTCTCCACGTTCCCCCGCAGAGCCAAGCGAGAGCCGTATGAAGCTAAAGCTTGAGGTAAAGGTGTCCTGAGAGCTGCCCGGGGCTGAGGGGACCCTGGGATCACTCCTGAGGCCGCAGCTGTCGCCATTCACCTCCTCCGGGAACAGACGGCCTTTTGTCCAGCTGTCTTTTGCTCTTTCACAGCCACCAGCATCCCAGCCAGCGCCAGGGGCCTCAGAACTGTCCATGGACGGGAGCTCGCCCTGCCACCCTGCGTCCCCAGGGCCACACGACCTGGCCGGCCTGGCAGGCAGTGTGGTGCCAACTTGGAACTGAATCCCAAAGAGCCCTGAGGGTCTTCTCGCAGGGGTCCTCGCCAGGCCCCCGTATCCCACAGGGGTCCGAGCCGAGGCTGCTGTGCTCCTAGGAACAGGGCTCCCCGCCGAGGGGCCTCGCCACTGGCCTCCAGGATCAAGGCCACCCCGTCCGGCCCTGGACTCAGACTGGTGGGACTCCTCACTGCACGCCCCTCCCTGGGCCCGGAGCGCAGTGGCCGCTGCTGGGTAGAGGAACCCAATCCGGGGCCCCGCTGTGCTTCTCATGTAGCCCGGCCTCCGCTCCAGCCGCCGCCGCCGCAAGGACGCTGCAGGTGGTAAGCAATCCCGGCCGCCTGGGAGGAAGAGAGAACACAGCACCGTAAGCGCACGTCGCTCAGCAGCTCCGCGGAACTGCGTCTGGAGAGCATCCTGGCCTAGAGGTCACCGCTCTGTGCATCTGTCAGAGACAGAGGCCAGCTCAGGTGTCACGAGGCCAACCCAGCATGGAGATCCGGGCGGTCCTGTCCAAGTCTTGGCCTCGAACGCGTGGCAGCAGCTCAGTGTCTCCGCTCCTCTGCTCAGCACAGCAGCTGCAGGGCTGAGTTACGCCAACACGTCCCAGGCCCATTGGAGACACGGCCTCAGTGACCCCTTCGGCACCCTCTGGCATCTCGCCGGTGGGGCTCCTGGGCACATTGGCACGCATCTCCCAGACTGGGCCTGGAGAGCGAGCGACTGGAAGGCAAATGCCAGCATCCTCCTCCAAACGAGAGCCAATCACTCATTCCAGCAACTTACTGGACTATACGGGAGTTTCCATTATCCGAGCTATCCCTGTCCCCCGCACACATCCACACCCTGGAGGGCCGGCTGGGGCACAGCTTACATCCATCAACTCCTCTCACACAGCAGCCCACAGTAGGCCCTGTATTATGTGCTCTACAAACCAGGGGCTGTGTCCCCTACCCAGCTACGCAACAGGAATAGAAACAACAAAAAATGCCGATAGCCCTCGGGCAGGCTTGTACAGCGGCTGAGAGCAGGGTCTGGCACCTCACGGCCAGGTTCAAGCCCTGGCTGCCCATGGCTGACTGTGACCTTCCACACGTTACCTGACCTCTCTGTGCCTCAGTGTGCTGATCGGGAAAATGGAGACATGACCAGTACCTCTCACCCAGGGTGGTTGTGCACATTGAACCAAATGAGTCGTGATGCATAGACAGCCTAGACAGCGCCTGGCACTCATGATCTGTGTGCCGAAGGTGTGAGTTCTTATTTCTCTGTCACAGCACATCGTTACTAAGAATATGTGCATAACCTATGCTCATTTCACGTGCTCGCTGCCAAAATCATGGGAATCGCCCAGACCAGGAATTGTAAGTTTCCTTCTACAGTTAAGAAAACTGAGGCTCAGGGAAAATGACATTCCAGAAACCCCTGCCAGTGACTGAGTGACCAGATCTCCTGACTCTCCTGGCCCACACGGCGCTCTCACAGCTGCACTCTGCCACACCATGAATCAGATGAAATGCAAAGCATGCGATTAAGACAGGCAGCACTGAACGTGGCCACAGGTACACTACAGACTCTGGTGAAGAGTGGAACAAAGCTTCATGCCAGGGCCACACATCCCATTGTGTCCCCAGAACATGAAGGGGCCCAGGATCTTTGTCACGGTAAGTAGAAAGCACTTCGTGTTTGGGGGCCTCCTGTGTTATGATCACGGCACACAGCAGTCTTCAGAATGGGTGTCCATGGTAATCATGGGGAATGAGCACAGTGACCCATGAGCCACCCGTTCCCTGAATTTGAGCATCTAAGGACAAAAGAGCCCAAGACAGGTTCACCCAGCAACCTTCTCTTGCCAGCCGGGTGTGCCGACTGCCCGGTGCCAGGAAAGGGTTAATACCACCCATGTACATAGAATTCCAGAAGCTGGCACTGGAGGGAGGAGTGAAAGTAAGGGGTATCAGGGGGTGGGAGAGGAAGTCAGGGTAAAGAAAGGGAGGGAGGTATATAATATACAACTCTAGGCCCTTGCTACCATTTCCACTTCACAAATAATAAAACTAAAGCCCAGAAGGTTTCAGTTTGCCCAGAACTCCCAGATGGTAGCTTACCAAAGCCTGTTTTGGTAAGCTCATAGCTTACCAAAGCTCATTTCAGGACAATAAACCTGCATAATACCCTCCTGTACCCCTAAGTGGCTTGATAAATGATGTATGAATGGATGCATGGATGGATGAGGGACAGATGGATGAACCAAGGCCTATCGATTCCAAAACACATGCTCTTCCTGTACCCTTTGGCTCCAAGTGTATCCCTGAGGATGATAACTTGAAATGACAGGAAGTCAGAAGAAAGATTTGTCTTATTTCTTAATGACACAGGCCATGCAAAGCTGGAATCAGTAGAAAAGGACAGGATTAAAAATGTACAGAAGGAATTAATTAATTAGTTAATAGTCCAAATTAGACCACACATTTAGACAGTTACTATCAAAAAAAACCCAGCAGTGATTGAAGAGTGCACTTGTGTTGAGCACTGGGTTGGAAGTGTTGTATGAAAGTTTGTACACCAGGAACTGATATTACATTATATGTGAACTAACTGCAACTTATTTTTTTAAGATTTTATTTATTTATTTGACAGACAGAGATCACAAGTAGGCAGAGAGGCAGCCAGAGAGAGGGGGGAAGTAGGCTCCCTGCTGAGAAGAGAGCCTGATGTGGGGCTCGATCCTAGGACCCTTAGATCATGACCTGAGGAGAAGGCAGAGGCTTAACCCACTGAGCCACTCAGATGCCCCACGAACTGGAATTTAAATAAAAACTTAAAAAAAAATTAAGACATTGAAATCAAATTTTTTAAACAGAAAATAACAAGTGTGGATTAGAACGCAGAAAAATTGAAACTAGTGTGCATTTCTTGATGGGTATTCAGAGTAGCTGAAGAGAGTATAGTAGTTCCTCAAAAAGTTAAAAATAGAATTATTACATGGTCCAATAATTCCACTTCTCATATACCCAGAAGTATTGAAAGCAGAAAAAATATCTCTTTGAGATAATTGTGTACCTGTGCACAATCACAGCAGCGTGATTCACAACAGTCAATAGTAGAAACAACCCACTTGTCGGTCAGCGGGTGAATGGATAAACAAAATGTGGTAAAGTCATACAACGGAATATTACTCAGCCTTAAAAAGGAAAGAAATTCTAACCCAGGCCACAACATGGATGAACCCTGAGGACATCATGCTAAATGAAACAAGCCAGTCAGAAAAGGACAAATATTGTATTTATAAACATGTATACATTTATATAAGGTGTCTAGAAGAGGCAAATGCATAGAGCCAGAAAGTAGACTGGTGATGGGCAGGGATGGGGTAGTTGATGTTTAATGTGGACAAAGTTTCAGTTTCAGAAGCTGAAAAAGTGCTGGAAATGGATGGGGGTAATAGTTGTACAATAATGTGGATATACTTAATGACACTGAATTGTATCCTTAAAAATGGTTAAGAGGGTAAATTTTATGTTATATGTACTTATCCTGTAAGGACCTACTTAGCCAGAGCGACTCCATCTTGGTTAAAAGCCATTGTGCTGTTTGTGCAGTAAAACTTAAACTGACCCTGCCCCCACAGAGAAACTTACTTAGAAGCAAGTCTGGGAAACCAATAAAATATGGTCGGTCAGTTCCTAATAACAGAGCCCAGAATACAAGGATGAGTCAGGCCAGGTGGAGACATCCAGTCAGTAAAAAGTACACATACTGTCTTCCCTAACCACCAAAGAATGTAAACCCCGCCTTTTGGGCGCCAAACTTGAGCGCCAATTCTGACCAGAGTGATAGGTTAGTTCAAAGAGCTACTATAGGGTAAACTGTAATTCAAACGGCCACCTGCATGTGGCCTAAATGACTATGCAATGTTGCAGTCTCACTGGCCACCTATGTGTGGCCAGGCTTTTGCTCTATACAAGTTAGTCTGTGAGGCTGGGAGGGCCGCTCTCTTCGGAGGCAGCCCAGACCAGTCAGTCAGTCAATTCTTGAGCCTGTAAGCTGGGGGTGGTGCTCTCTTCGGAGACGGCCCTGACCTGTCAGTCTGACTTCGAATGCTTAGCAAAGAATAGAGCTTTGCATAACTTTCACCTTGTCTCAGTCTCGTCCCCCTGACCGGTCAGTCTAACTTCTAATACTTATCATAAAATAAAGCTTTAAATAACTTCCATTTTGTCTCAGTCTCGTTTCTTTTAATAATGGACCTAACAATCCCAATGAAGATTTTTTTTTCTAAATCTTGAAAAAGGTCAAATTGGGTCATCATGTTATGTGGTCTGAAGGACTCTGCCCCATCCTTTTCCTCAGGGGTTTCACTGTCTGAGGGTGTCTCTGATGTCAAGGTCCCGACCACAAAGAGAACCCACGTTCCTACTGGGCTTCTGGTAAGATGTCATCGGGCCACAGTGCCGCTGAGCAACAAGCCAAGAAGACCAGACATGAGAAAAATGTTCACCAAATGTGGGGATGAGAAAGAAGGGTCAGCTGTCTGGACGGCCCAGCTCCTGCATCCACCAGACCCCTCCCTCACACGTCCCATCCCCTGGCGTGGGCCTTCCTAGAAGGCGGCCCAAGGGGCAGAGGCAATCACACACTATTAATCCTAACCCTCAGGAGAGGGCAGAACTGACAGCCAGATCTGGATGGCACTTCTGGAATGAGCTAGAAGGATTAGAAGAAACCCATATTGGGCAGATGGCAGTTCAGAAATCTCTAGAAAGACCCCCAGGTCCCTATGCCCCAAATCCCCTTTTATCAATTTTTTTTAATTTTCATTTTTTAAGGAAACTTATGATAACCCTTCTGACCAGAAATCAATTATCACTATCTCTCCTGCCACTTAGATTGGTCCAAACCCCAACCTGCCGTCACACCCTGCAGTTAAGGAAGAGTTATGATGCATTCCGACCTCAGAGGGCAAATTTCCTTCCTGACGCCTACCCTCAGGGTTGAGTGGGCAGGAAGTACATGGCGAGTTTTAGAGATTTGAGAGCTGACCGGGAAACAAACCAGCTGTGCCTTCTGTTCCTTTAAAACTCAGAGATGGTTTCATTCTGCCCATCTGGGCCTGGAGAGGCTGAGGAGGGAGGCGTGCCTCATGAAGCCTCCTCCATGCCCTACAGCCTCTGGCTCCGGAACAAACTCTAGGGAGAGGAGAGCAGACCTGCTGGTCCGGGTTATGTAGGATCCCCACCTCCTCCGCCATCCAGCCCAGTGAGCTCCAGGATGGCAAGGGGAGTGAAAGACAAGAGCTTAGAATAGACCCAGATGACAAAAGACCTCTTCACGCAGTCCATATAAGGTGCCCAGGAACACGTGCTCATCTAACTTATAGGGGAAATTAAGGGAAACCCATGTTAACCAGCAAAAATCCTGTCTGCCTGCCTCTAACCTTCTTCCAGACAAATCCTTCCCATCCTTCGGCTTCCAACACCCTTCCCCATCAGCTACCTTGTCCTGATCATGCAGGTCACAAGTTTCTAAGAACGGTCCACACCACTCCTGACCCCCTACTTACTGCCACCCAGCACTGCTAGCTATTGTCTTCGGTGTATGTAAATTGTTCCCCATTTAACGCTATATATGAGCTTCCTGACACCCTCATCATTTTCCAAAAATCCTAGTATACAGGGAAAGCATTCCAATACACGTTGGCCAGTAATATTTATTTTTAAATAGGAAATCTAAAATATGCCATTTAAAAAAACATGATATACATGAATCTACTTGAAAGAACTTAAAACCAAGACCCAAAGTTCAAATCTACATGAAATGCCCATGTGGGCTGGGGGAGGTCACCTGGCCACACAGTTAGTTCCTCAGTGATTCATTTGGGGAATGACTCATGTGGGGAGAGCATGTCTGTCTCCCTCAGGGCCGCTGCTGAGAACACATAGAGTAGTCAGGAAAGAACAAGCATGGAAGACTTTGCAGAACACGACTTGGATATCAATGTATAGAGAAAGCATAAATGAACATATTCTTTTCATGGAAGGAATTTTAATCCTATTTGTCATGGTCGGGGCATAAGTCTTTTCTAAAACATTCAAGTTAACCAAAGATCCTGAAACGTAAGGAAACCGCACGTCCCTGTGGATTAACTTGTTTTCAAAGAATCGGGATCCAGTCTTATTCATACGATGCGCAAACGCCGTACCGAGCACGGGGTCCTCTTTCTCTGACAGTTCAGAGAGCACCTGAGGTTCAGAAGTGGCTCGGGTCATGGTCATAAGCATCGAGCAAGCAAGGCTAGTGCTCATGAGGAATAAATCAGCATTTATTGTGTTTCCCCTTTAATGCGCCGTTTTAGTAAAACGACTCCTTACTGAATGCTAGCTGCTCCATGGGATGCAGACACGAGCGAGACACCGTCCCTTCCCTCAGTGGCTCGGGATCTGGGAGGGGACACACGGCACGCACACAAAAACCGTCAGAGGGCAGAATGGGCTACTTTAATCACAGAGGAGGAGAACTCGATTTGAAATTAAGTGAATGGAGTGTTCTAGTTGGCTCTATTGGTTTACCTCACAGTTCTTTGCCCTTTGGCAAAGCACAGACTCCATGAGCCCTGGAATACTCCCGAATTTAGGTCACCCCAAAAACGCACCTCTTGGGATTGAAAGGAAGAAGGGTGACAAGGCAGGCCTGCTTTGTGCGACGCGGGTCGACTCTAACAAGCATGTCTGCGCTGTGATCGGAGGCCTCCTTCCTCCCATCTCGCTGGCCGCTCCCCTGCCTTGTCCTGCTCCCCTCCTTTATCCTACACGGGCATCCCCCTCAATCAGCCTCTTGTCTGTGTCACTCTGCGTCTGCCCCTCAGAGAACCCCAACCGTGTCCTAGAAAGAGTCCAGCCAGCAAGAACAGGTGGCCTGCCCGCTACGGGTTTGCCGTCATTGGGGGAGCAGAGAGAGGCCGGAAGCACACACGCAGGGAGTCGGGCCAGGGTGGTGAAGGACAGGCGCGTGGTGCCAGGCCACACAGGGCAGGGCACCTGGCTTTGTCTGCCGGGGTCTGGCTGAGCTGCACAGCCGAGCCAGAGTTCGAGAGGTCCCAGGGGAGAGTGCAGGAAGGAGACTTAGAGAAGGAGGCCAGCTGGGGGAGTGGCCTGGAGGACACCGCTAATGGGCCGGGCCAGGATGGAGCCGGACGCCACAGGGCGTATGGGCTGCACCAAGCCTGCATCTTTGCCCTAAGCCGGACGGACGAGGCCCTTGAAGGACAGGAAGCAAGGGGGGGGGTGGCGTGAGCGGATGGGCATGTTTTAAGAGCTCACTCCGCAGAGAACAGACCCCACGGGACTGAGAAAGGACGCCAGGACAACAGTTAGAAGGCACCAAACGGAGGCAAAAATGAAGGAAGCGCGCCTGCCGCACGCACAGTCAGCCTGGTCCTTTCCCGGGTGAGGTCACGGGGCCAGGAGGGTGTCCCATTGCTCCGGCCATCTGTGTGTGTCCTCTGCTGCGCACCTCGCGTTGACTCCGGGTCTCTTATGTGATGAAGGGCAAGCAGCAGTTCTCCGTAGCATTCTGAGCGGCCTCCCGCCTCCACCGCCCTCCCGCAGGCAGTATTTAAACACACAAAGATCTGGGGCCAGAAGAGTGATATTCTCAATGAGTCTCTCGGCCAAGCAGTCACCACAGGCTTAAGGATGTGTCATCTTCACAAACGGACATTCTTCTGTCCCTCTGAGAGGCAGATCGTTCTCCTAGACGTGACTGGTCACCATGGGCCTGGGTGACCAGAGCCACTTCCTCCCAATCTCAAATTTCCATAATCTTTAAAGCCACACGCCCAGCGGGTGTAGACGCCCACAGGTTTGCAGAGCACGGCCCTCTCGGCCAACCACAGACAGTCCCGTGAGAGCAAAGCTCTGTGGTTTCTATCAGCCTCCTGGTCACCAAAATGCAGAGCTCTGACTCCTGGGCCGCAGACCTCACTTCCTCGAACAGCCTCTCCGTGGAAGGGACGAGCCCCACGCTGAACGGGGGCTTCACTGGCTAGAGTGTCAGCTCCGAGTCAGTGAAACCGGAAAGACTGTTCTGTCTGGAACACACATGACATGTATGGGCTAAAGGTACATAGAAAAGAGAAAAAATAAATAAATAAATAAATAAATAAATAAATAAATAAATAGTGCAAACTGGTTCAGGGAGGAGATGTGGTTGGTGAAGGAGGTCAAGGGTACCGGTCATCACTCAAGTGGGTGGCAGTTACACGGCGCTGATAGTCTCTGCAACCTGTGTATCGGTCAAATTTTATAACTGGGAGATAGTCTGTAAGGAGTTTTCAGAGCCACAGGCCCTCCCCTCAAGGAGCTCATAGCGGTGGGAAAAGGGAGATGCGCCCGGAGCCAATCCTGCAGCTGAACCCAGAGGTAGAGGCTACAAGGCCACAACGGAGGGGAGGTCCCTGTCCATGGAGGATGAGCAAGTACGCAGCAATGGAGGTGACAGCTCGAAGAGGTTCAAACATCCGTGGCCCAGGCCACTGGGCCCCTGCGGATCATGCAGCAGACGGTGGGTTATGAGGAAGCCCAGGAGGCTGGCGGGGAGTGGAGGGACGGCGTGGGGTGCAGGGACAGGCAGAGGCAGGTCCCTGCACTGGAGAGAAGACAGCTGGAAACACAGCTGGCAGGCGGAGATCCTGAAGAGCCCAGGATGCCCCTGGCGGCGGAGAACTCTGGAAGAGGAGGAGGCCAGGGCAAAGAAGTGACCGGAAATGACCCGGGTAATCACGTGTGCTTCCCAGAGGTGTCGCCTATGGGCTATCGGCCTCACGACATGCAGCCTGAAGCATCCAGTGCCATCTGTGGGGTGCAGACCCTTGTCACCTGCTGTCCTCCGCGTTCACGTTCCAACGGCAACACTGAGTGGTTCCCAAACCTGGCTGCCCGGCAGTCAGCGGGGTCTCTTTTCAAAATGAGGAACTCGCCATGCTGGGTGGGACTCGGCACTTGCAAGGTGATCCCAGGGGGAAGCCAGGGTTGGGAACGTCTGCTCCAGGTTAGAGTCCCGCTGAAGCTCCTGCTGTGCTCGGAATCTGAGCGCATCACACACGACACTCACGACGCTGCTGAGGCTGCTGCTTTGCAGAATCTTCTCTTTCCCCTAAACTTCTTTGTTTCTTGAAATGTGGCTTTTCACGGAGAACCTCTAGGCGTGGACAAAGTGTGGCCTGTTCTACAATGTGTCCCCATACATCTGTTCTGAATCTTCTAGCCCGCATAAGGTTTCCGCTTCTGGTCAGACAGTGGGAGTCCTGGGCCCCACAGCAGGAACCCCTGGGGCACAAGGGGCCAGGGGGACCCGGGAGACAGGCCGCTGCTGGGCACAGTCTCACTGCCCTAACGTGCACGGAGAGGAACGGGGGCCAAACTGCCTGCCAGCATTCAGCACCCTTGGGAGTTTAAGAGTCAAAACCCGTGCGTGGAACAGGTAACTGGATCCTATAACAAAGAAAAACTATTGGTGGGGAACCTGGTGAAATCCAGGTAAGATCTCTAGTTTAGCTCATTGTGCCAATGTTCATTTCTGAGTTGTCGTAACTATACCACGATTACAGAAGCTGTTCGCAGGAGGGGAAGTGGCAGGGTGCGTGGGGGAAGGAACACTGCCATATCTTTGTCGCTTTCTATGTGTAAGTATTCCAAAATAAAAGGCTTATTTAAAAAACAGGTACACAGGAGCACCTGGGTGGCTCAGTCAGTTAGGCATCGGACTCTTGGTTTCAGCTCAGGTCACAATCTCAGGGTCGTGGGATCGAGACCCGTGTCGGGCTCCACACTCAGCACAGAGTCTGCTTGGGATTATCTCCCTCTCCCTCTGCCCCTCCTCCTGCTCTCTTGCTCACTCACTCATTGTCAGTTTAAAAAAAAAAAATCTTAAAACAAAAGCACGTGCCTGTGTGCTCACACGATTTGTGGACCTGTACTTTGCACTAGAGAAGGGTGTGCACTCTGGAGACAGATTCCCTGAACCTGACACTCGGCTCTGCCTCTCCACAGTGAACGCTGCTGAGCTCCCTGCGTCTCTGCTTGCCTTGTCTGTTACAGGGGACTCGGGTTCATAGAAGTGCTGGAAAGACAGGTCAGAGTATGAATTTCACTGCCCTATACCATGCCTGGCACAGAGTAACCACTCGAAAACAGTTTTATTCTCAATTCAGGGATAAAGACAAGGATATCACCCTGAAGCAAAGACACCTGCACACGGGCACCCGGAGGCAGAGTTCAAGGCAAAGCTTAACCAAAGCAGCCTCAGGTCTGACTCTAAGCCTTTTCCTGTACTGATAAGACTCCTGGAGGCCAGTAGGGATCTATTCTTTCTCTGACCCATTCTCTCTCTCTCTCTGACTCTCTCAGTCTCACTCTCTGACCCTCTGTCCCTCTCTCTCTGTTTCTCTCTAACTCTGTTTCTCTGTCTATGACTCTCTCTGACTCTCTGACTCTCTCCCTCTCTGCCACTCTGCCTGTCTCTCTCTGTGTGTCTAATTCTCTGTCTCTGTCTCTCTCTCTCTCTGACTCTCTCTCTGCCTCTCTCTAACTCTGTCTCTAACTGTCTCTCTCTCTCTCTCTGCCTCTTTGTCTGTCTCTCCCTCTCTGTGTCTCTCTCCTTCTGCCTCTCTCTCTCTCTCTCTCTCTCTCTCTCACACACACACACACACACACACCCCGCCCATCACAGCATCACGGAAGACAACCTATACTCTCTTGCCAACCCATCCCTTCCCACCTCTCTAATCCAGTTTTCTGTGTTCTGTTTTCTTTCCTTTCTACGCCTGGATCGAACTCCTGCTCAAGCAGGTCATCGAGGAATTCAGCAGAAAGAGATTCACAGACCACGTGGAAGTGTTTGCTCTGAAATCACTGGACAGCCTCTCTCCGTGGTGCTATTAATTCTCATAAACGATTGTCTTTTTCTTTTCATGTAAAGTGCTACTCAAAACTCTGATCGCCATCTGAACCGCCCTCAGAGTGCTGCTAGCTACAGATGGGCGTCTCTAATGAATTTTTTAACTGCTGCCCTAATAAAATATGGATGAACCAGAAGGAGCCCTCTCTCTAGCTGTTATTTCCAAATAACCAAACAACTTAAGTTCCTGCTCTTATTTTAGCAGCAAAGAGCCGTAAGCTCTCACGTCCACCCTAACAAAAGATAGCTTTTCTCATGCCAGTCCATCTGCAAAGTTCACAGTTACCTTTTTTAATGCCATATTTTATGCATGGACTTATTTTCATGGCTTTCTAAATGCCCCACTTTGTGTGCCAAATGTGAGATGTGTTTATTAAAAAATGATCCCAAATTGTCAGCACTTCACACAGAAGTAGTACCCTCAAGACGGCAGCGTCTTTCAAGAAAGTCCCTGCTTTGCACTGAATTTTTATAATACTCAGAATTTAAGCCCACATCAAAGGTTTGTGCCACTTTAAATACCTGACTTTAAAAATGATACAGTGAGAGCATCGCAAATGTACTGCTCCATGGCCCTATTAGAAAACAAGAGGAAATTCAGTACATCCCCCACCCCGCACTCTAGTATGGAAACCTGGTGCACTGGTCCAAGGGAATAAGAAAGAAATCAGCATCATACGCCTCCTGTGTGAGAAAGATCGGGACCCCGTGACACCATACGCACGTGGACAGGCGGTCAGGGGACCCATACCTCAGCTGGATGTGAGATGGAAGGGGACATCCTCTAATAGACCATGACTGTCTTCCGTCTATACTCGAGGACCCCTCATTCGTACAACTCCTCTAGCCTCACCGTCTATTGAGGTATAAAATATGAATCCCGATTTTAAGAGGCCATGACTCTATCTAGAAAGATCGACCAATTCAAACCCAGCTGGCATTTGGAGTTGATGACATGAGGCAGGTGTGAAGCGGAGGTAAACTTCTCGACTGACCAACACAGGCTTTGTCTCAACAGTAATCCTTTCCCGAAGATTACCTTGGGGAATACTTGAGGTATTTAAGAGAACAAACTTTTTTCAAGGATCCATTTCCATTCATACAGTGAAAATTAATTGTAAGGAATTCCTGTCTCTTCTTGCTTTCATAGTGCCTCCTCACTGTGGAATGATCTCGAACAAAGCGATACATTTCACCATTAAGAATAAGCCCCCACAGAAGCTTTGATGCGGGAATGTCTGAAGCGGCTTTGGTTACAGCAATATGTTTCCTCACGATGGAAAGCAACTCATCGCCCTCACTAAACTCCTTTTGAAAGCTTTCGTTCCCAAAGTGGCATGTTTTATGATTTTTAAATTATTAAAATGAGATGCTAGCGTCTCCAGCAGCCACTACTCTCGGACAGACATCACACCCACACTCAGATGAGGGCCATCTGCCAGAGGAGGCCAAAAGCGGGAGGGCTCGGCCGCTCCCCTGGGACTGGAATTCAGAATACAGGGAGGACACACTCGAAGGTGTATCAGAGCTGGGCTCTGGGCCAGAAACCACGCGCGAGAGAAACTGCTCGTGCCCTCGGAGGCCCTGCTGATGGGGAGGTGGGTGTGCATCAGCAAGGGACGGATGCCCAAGGGTACCTTCCCTGAGCCTCAGCTTTCTCATCTGGAAACATTCCTCATCCCTTCCCTGCAAGGAACGAGCCACTTGTCCACTTCTCTCGGCGTCGCCACGATCTCACCACTGCTGGCATCAACCACGCAGACGGAGGACTGCCTACTGGTTCTCACCTCCCTCCCAGGCCAAGCAGGGCGGAAATGACACGTTCTTCCTCTTTGCCCTGCTGTTCCCGGCTCCATCCCGACCAGCCCCCTCTGGCAGTACTCCTTCTTCAGATAAGACCAGTACAGTGTTTTCTAGGTCAGTTTTCCCATTTACAGTCTCACTCCAGGGTTGCCTGGAGATCACACCAAATCCACCCGGGAGCAGAGGACATATACAGACAAACCCCGAGTTACCACCAGAGATGACTCATTTCATCTGTTAAGTATGAGGTTTGGCAGTTTAATATTCCGAGAGGGGGTCCGGTGGCTCTAAGGAAAGCGGGATCTTGATTCTGTCATCTCCCATCTGGGTGATGCTGAGCAAGTGACTTAGCCCACTGTGCCTCAGTGTGTTAAATGGACATAATCCCCACACCTTGAAGGAATGTTCTGGGGATACAATAAAGTCACTAACCTGTATTTGCAAAAGCCCATCGTAGCTTGTGGCAAGTGGCAATCCAAGCTCAGTAAATTTTAGTTTCTTTCTCCAAGTTCTTCTGGGCATCTGAAGTCATTGCTGAATCCTGATAACATCTTGGAATTTCCCTAGACAGTCTTTAAAAGGAGGGAAGAGCTATCAATTTTCTCCCTTACCCTCCTTTATATACATGTGGGGTTTTTTTGGAGGGGGGGGTGGAATTTGTTAATTGGTTCTGGTAATGTTCTTCAACAGTCTGCTTGAGAGTTAGTTTTATTTGGGGTATTTTTTTCTCTTACCTTTCTAAGAGGGTAGAAGACAGAGAAAATAAATGGGTGAGCATAAAGGCATAAAAGTTCATGGGGAAAATAAGTCCAAACTATCAAAAAAAAAAAATACCAGACAATCTATAAGCAATTTCTGACAAATAAAAGAAACTTATTAAAACTTTAGCAGATCTATATTTTTCCCTAGAGCTACAGAAATCCTCTGCATGTGCATTCCTTGACCAAATGCTACTTTGAACATTTCCTCAGTTTCCTTTAGGGAACAGTTAAGGGGAAAAGTGACATTTCACACACTCTAAACACTCAAAATCAGGAGGTTTTTCCCCTCTCTCTGTTTACCTTTCCAGTCTCTGGAAACAACAACATCCAAAGAACTATTTCTTTTTTTAAAAAAAGCTTTTTAATAGCTAACACAAACTAGATACGTCTGGGGTTTTTTTTTTTTCCCTAGAATGGGCTTTAAAACTTGAGTTAGCTCTCGCTAAGGGAATAGAACTTCCTTTGTACGCAGCCTATTTTGAAATAAATGAGGCAATCCTGAGTAATAAATTGGCTTTAATTCACTTATGCTGGAGGGAGGTGAAAACGAGACTGGGAAATTGCCGTGGTGGTCTCTGAGGGACCCAGGATGATAGAGATATGTCAGCAAACGAAACATACAACTAACCTCCCAGGTTCTAAAAAGGGAACTAGGTCCTTCCTGCAAACTGTGGTCCAGTAATTGCAAACCAATGAGCATGACACAGACACCTGAGAAGTTTCTGAAGATTAATAACAGGACATTTTGTGGGCTCTTACAGATGAAAAGGGCCTTCGTGGGTTTATGCAAAATGGATCATGTCAAACTAACTGTATTTTATTTAACCAGGAAAAGAGAAAGAAGAAAAACAATAGCATTTACTGAGAACTCTACTATATGTCAGGCCTTGAAAGCCGCGGGGAGGGTGCGAGACGTAACTATCTGGACTTTACCCAAAGGATCCAGGAAGGCCTCTGCCACCTGCCCTGTGTCCAAGCAGAGGTTGAACGCAGGTCTGGCAGGATACGCAGGTGGATTCACAGCTGGTGAATGACGGACGATTCCAAGCCAAAAGGTTCTGGAGCCTGAATGGAAGACTGGCCAGAAGGAGGGTCCCAGGCAGGGCTCTTTCCTGTCCCCTTGGCTGACAGTAGCAGCTAGACCTAAAAATGTCCCCAAAAGAATGACTCATACTCATACACAACTGTTACAATGGATGAGAAAGGAGAAGTCACTCAACCAAACAATTAGAGAAAAGGGGAGGGAACTATGATACACAACTAGCAGGGAAGGGGTTCTAGCTCATGGGGAATGATGTCACAAGAGGGCAAGGGACCAGAGAAGGGTCCTTAAGATGGAAAACAAAATGAAGACCAAGTAAATACTCAACCAGTGGCCTCGGAAGGAGGCAGCCAATAGCACGCACAGACCTCTCTGCTGGTCTCCTTCGTGGCACCTCATTAGGGAGGGAGGCGATGGCACACAGCCACCTTGAGAGACCCACTAGCCGGGGAAATTTTGAGAGTAAGTGTGTGTGTGAAGGGAAGATTTATAAAGAGCGTTTATCTCTGATTATAAAAGGAACTGTTTTCTTGGGGTCAAAAAGCAACCTACAACTGTTTTCCCATGAAATCCTCCTCTTGTCTAGTTCCCTGCCTTTGAGAATGAGTGTTAACAACCACAGAAGCACCAGAGCAAGTCTACAGTAGAAGTGTGCAAGCGCAGGGCGGGGGGTGGAGGGAAGGGGCATGGGGCGGACCTCGGGGCCCGTTGATCATCCAAGGGGAAACAGATGTGTCATTTTTGTAAGATACACCAAGACAGTGCCACGCTTTATGGTCAGGAGTAGCCAATAAGCAGGATGCACAGAGATGCATGTGATTCCACAGAACCCCCCCCCAACCCCCGAGGTATATGCAGAGCCTCCAGGTTCTCAGCTTTTCATTATCAATATCTTTTAAGATTATTTATTTATTTGACAGAGAGAGATCACAAGTAGGCAGAGAGGCAGGCAGAGAGAGAGAGAGGGGGAAGCAGTCTCCCTGCTGAGCAGAGAGCCCGATGCAGGACTCGATCCCAGGACCCTGAGATCATGACCTGAGCCGAAGGTAGCGGCTTAACCCACTGAGCCACCCAGGTGCCCTATCAATATCTTTTAGAGAGATTGTTTTCACCTGCTTACAGTCGGAACTCTCTGATCAGCTTTATTTTAAATCCAGAAGTCCAGAAATCCTGATCCAGAAATTATGTCTGTGAGCATTTTTTCAATTATACAACGAATCTTGACAGAGAGCCAGACAGCATTAAAATGAGGGGGTGAGTTTGGATGGGGGTAGGGGCAGGGTGAAAATAAAAGGGCATCAGGGACACCATACAAATCCTCACCCTCTAGAAGTTGAATTTCAAGGTTAGTTTTTGAATGTTTGAGGTCCTCAGGCTTTGTCATTATACTGGCTATAAATTCATGTAACTATGTTCTTAAGCAGAACTAAATACACATGGCCACAAAAGTTCAAAACTCTTTTTTTTATAACTGCCTTTGGTGCTTAGCGTAGTACTAGACACTCTATGTACCCAACAGGGGCTCTAATATGCCACGGAAAGCTGTCTGATGGCGTTCCAGACCACCAATCTGATTCTGCATTCCAGGGTCAGACCCAGCCTAATGAGGGAACATAAAGAAAATCAGTAGCTTCTCTGCACTGCAGTTTTTCTGTATGTTTAAATGAGATAGGACATGAGAAAACACGTAAGTGCTACAGAAATGAAAAATCTTATTAAGGCTGATAGCCCAGTCTTATCCCTGTGGTTTATGGATCCAATATTGTTACTGTAACAACCCGGTTACTGCCCACGATATTCGGCCCACACTACCTTCCCCCACATTATAAGGCTTTATGATACACCTAACAGATGTGATCTAGAAAGCAACTCAGAAGGCAAAGATTTGAAAATAAACATCAAAACCTAGTTTGACGAATTCGACACAACTGATATTCATTTACTCATCCAAAATTCACCGAGCATCTACTAAGTGCCAGGCACAATCTAAGCTCTTAACACATTTTTTATGTCATTGAATCCTCACCAGAACCTGTTAAGGTAAGGGTTATCATTACCCTGTTTCTATCATAAGATTGTTGAGGCTTATGGAAGAGAAGTTAATTTGTCCAAAGTCACACAGTTGCCTGGTGCTGGAGCCAAGACTAGAGCCCAGGATGACTAGCCTTCCTCTCAGTCTCAACCCTTTCCTAAAGGCAATAGATACTGACTTTTCTGTATGAGAGTCTGGGATAAGTTGAGATCTCTGAGAGCTTGGGATTTAATTCCTAAGGAGTCTATATGACCTGTTTTCACATTTGTTGAGTTTCAGATATAATTCCCCCAAAGGGTAACTGTTCCATGGTGTTTACTGATTATCTATAAAATATTCCAGAAAAAATACTAGGAACTCTAAGAGGAACACGGCACAGCAAGAATGTCCAAACTTAACTACCTTACGAAGCTCTTTATGCAAAAGCTTTCCAAACTAAAAATGTACTGAAGCCAATCTGGTCTCAAGCAGAGGCTCATTATGAAAGATCTTCCCCGGTGAACAGCACCAGATTTAATCTGACAGCCACACAACATGGATCCATCACATGAAAGGGAAGGAAACCTCTGGAGAAAGTGACCAAGTCAAGCTGGAGTTAGAAATCGCCCCCCCAAAAAAAGGTCTGGGGTTAGTCATTCTTACCATCAGGCAACAGCACACCAGAGATAAGCTGGAGTAGGAATAAAGCCCTAAAGCTGTGAGTCATTTAATTTGTTATAATTAGAACAGATTCAAGTTCACACTTAATGCTATGTTACGCTCATTCAGTTATCTTTCCTCAACAGAAAAGGAGGGGACAGAATTAAAGCTGGCAAGCCAAGAACACGTGGCTGACCCCTGGGTGGTTCTGGGAGAACCCTGTATTCACTAGCACCCTCACTGAAGCCATGCGTGAGGAGAAAGTTCGGGAGTTTCTGTTTCAGACTAGCTGGGTTTGAGGGTGGTCTTGGGATCACATGCATCAAAGGCACCCAAGAGGTCTATGAAAACGCAGATTTCTGAGCCTTTTCCCAGCCCTCCCAAACCAGAATCCCAAGCACAGGAATTAGAGGAACATACACTTTTGACAGGTGCCCGAGCACTGAATATGCTTGCACAGTAACCCCAAGGCAGGCAAAGGGGGTAAGGTAGCTCCAAGTACTTCCCAGACTGCAAGGGAAGCTGTCTGAAAGGTAGAATGTTCCAAGGGCATGTGGACAGATGAACAGAAGGGAGAGTTCCAGGGACGATGGCAGAGTAGGAAGATGTTGAATGCCCCTGTCCCATGGATACTAGGTAACCCTCACATCATGCAAATAACCGAGAACATGACCTAAAGCCTGGCAGAACAAACCCCACACAACTAGATGTGGAGAAGAGGCCACACTGGAGAGGCTGGAAGGGCAGGACACAGTGGGAAGCTGAACACCACAGGCCTGGCCTCCAAAGAGAGGGAGCCATTGGTGTGGAGAAGGGTGAGAGACTGACTATCACACCAGAAAGCCTGCACAGAGAAGACAAATCCCCATAGTATCTGGCTTTGAAAATCCGAAAGGCCAAACTTCATGAGTGGTTTTTTTTTTTTTTGAAGACTTATTATTTTATTGGTTTCTGTCACCTAACATTAAATAAATGGGCGTCTGTCACCTAAACAAATCCTGGACATCTGTCTCAGTCAATTCAAATAGATCTGTACAACTTTGTTCAGTGGCTTTCACTCTCCCAACACATTCAAGTCTTCATGACATAAGACCCCTGACCAATGCCTATGCACACTTTCAATTTTAATAGCATCTGTCAAATTACATTAAAAAGAGTAGTAATACTGCAATGCATGCAACTCTTTAACCACGCTCTCGATAGCATGAATTTCTCATTGGAAGAGGAATGCTTTAAAAATAATGTGATTGCTTCACTGCAAAACGATAGGAGCTCATTGGTAAAAATCTCTAGATTCCCAGTAGCCTAAGGTGGTCAGATCAGCATCTGTTTTGATATTTCTTTAGGGCCATTGACACATGTACCAATACCCTTGAGTGGTATCACATTAAAATAGCTATTTTTTAACCTCCTTTTAAAACTCAGTGCTGTGTTGTGAACCTCTTTCTGGGTCAACAAATGGAGCTTTGCACCATCGATGTACTGGTCCAACGGGGGTACATGTATTCTTCCTTCCCTCACTTTCTGTGTACACGCGTTATTTCCCACCTTCACTTTCTGCGACACATGTGTTCATACCTATCCCCATTTCCAGCTTCTGGAGGTACTCTGTTTTAGGTTTCTTTTTTCACAGATTAAAAATAATTACATTTGAAAATATCTAAAAGTATTTCCTTTTCTTTGAAGATGTGAACTACTGTTAAAGCAAGAATTTGGATCTTTGAATTATTCATTTTTTTAAAAAGATTTTATTTGTTTATTTGAAAAAGAGCAAGCAAGCAAGAGCAGGAGGGACAGAGGGAGAGGGAGGGAGAAAGCCAAAGAGACTCTGCGCTGAGCATGGAGCCCCATGTGGGGCCTGATTTCAGGACCCTGAGATCAGATCTGAGCAGAAACCAAGAATCAGACACTTAATTGACTGTGCCACTCATGCACTCTTTAATTATTCATTTATAAAATGGAGCTTCTGTTGTGCTTTATTGATTTCTCTTAGTTTTTAGGTTTGCAACATGTCCTATGTCCATTTTTTTAATTTGGAAGGTATAGCATTTTTTTGGTAACAGTCAAGAAAACAAAGAGGTAACCCACAGAATGGGAGAAGATATTTGCAAACGACAGTACAGACAAAGGGCTGATATCCAAGATTTATAAAGAACTCCTCAAACTCAACAGCCAAAAAACAGATAATCATGTCAAAAAACAGGCAGAAGACATGGACAGACACTTCTCCAAAGAAGATATACAAATGGCTAAGAAACATACGAAAAAATGTTCATTATCACTAGCCATCAGGGAGATTCAAATCAAAACCACATTGAGATACCATGTTATATCAGTTAGAATGGCTAAAATTAACAGGACAGGAAACAACAAGTGTTGCAGAGGATGTGGAAAACCATATTACACTGTTGGTGGGAATCCAAGTTAGTGCAGCCACTTTGGAAAACAGTGTGGAGATTCCTCAAAAAATTAAAAACAGAGCTACCCTATGACCCTGCCATTGCACAACTGGGTATTTACCCCCAAAGATACAGACGTAGTGAAAAGAAGGACCATCTGCACCCCAATGTTCATAGCACCAGTGTCCACAATTGCCAAACTGTGGAAAGAGCTGAGATGCCCTTCAACAGACAAATGGATAAAGAAGGCGTGGTCCATATATATAATGGAATATTATACAGCCATCAGAAAGGATGAATACCCAACTTTTGTATCAACATGAATGGGACTGGAAGAGATTATGCTTAGTGAAATAAGTCAAGCAGTGAAAGTCAATTATCATATGGTTTCACTTACTTGTGGAGCATAAGGAATAGCACGGAGGACATTAGGAGATGGGGAGAAGTGAGTTGGGGGAAATCGGAGGGAGAAACAAACCATGAGAGACTGGATTCTGAGAAACAAACTGACAGTTTTGGAGGGGAGGGAGTTGGGGGTCGGGTGAGCCTGGTCGTGGGTATTAAGGAGGGCACGTATTGCATGGAGCACTGGGTGTGGTGCATAAACAATGAATCTTGGAACATGAAAAAAATTAAATTAAATTAAGATGTTAAAAAAAGAATTCTACTAAAAATTTTAAAGGTAGATTTAAGGTTATTACTTACTATTATAAAGGTAGAACCAAATTTCATGAGTTCTTAAAACCAGCTCTAAAAATCAGCATCTCTGGGAGAGACTGGAGGATGACAGGAAGCTGAGCCCCCACCCTTAAAGAAAAAGCACAACAAACAGCGCTTTAAGATACAGCTTAGAAGCAGCAGTTTGAAAAATGCCTGAGGCATACAGGAGAGAGAGTTAGTTACTAGTCTCAGAATTCCTTGAGGAACTTCTCCAGGAACAAAGGAGGTGGCAGGTTAATTTCCCTCTCCTGCCTCAGTCACAGGCCTGTCTCAGTCCTGGCACTGCGGATCCCCTCCCCCAGAACCCTGCACAAACCTTGCCAACACTGCACCTTCCAACCTCCTGCAGAGGATGCACACATCTTGTTAAAGCTGTAGCCCCCCATCCATGCACACTTTGCAGAGCAAGCTCAGCTAGCCCTGGTCTCCACAGCAGCTGCACATCCCCTCTGGAAGATGACCACTGCCATCTTGTTAAAATTGCATGTCCCACCCACTACTTTCAAGGGCAAGACACGTAGCTGACTTTCCTAACACACAGAAACAGACACAGTTAGGTAAAATGAGGAGACAGAGGAATATGTCCCAGTGAAAGAATAGAGGAAAAAATTATCGCAAAAGACCTAAGCAAAACAATAATATGCCTGATAGAGAAGTTAAAGTAATAATCATAAATCATAAAAATATCCACTGGGCTTGAGACATTTAAAAAAAATCAGAGATAAAGAACACAATAACTGAAATTTAAAATACACTTGATGGAATAAATAAAAGGCTAGAAGAAGCAGAGGAACAAATTAATGACCTAGAAGACAGAGTAATGGAAAGCAATCAAGCTGAGCAAGTGGGAAAAGAAAATTATATAAAATGAGACTAGATTTAGGGAACTCATTGACTCCATCACGCATAGTAACATTCACATTATAGGGATCCCAGAAGAATAGAGAGAAACGGAAACATGAAAATTTACTTGAAGAAATAATACCTGAAAAATTCCCTAATCTGGGGAAGGAAACAAATATCCAGATCCAGGAGGCACAGAGATCCTCCAACAAAGTCAACCCAAGGAGATCCACACAAAGATACATAGCAATTAATATGCCAAATAGTAGTGATAAAGAAAAAAATTTTAAAACAGGAAGAAAAAAGAAGACAGCTACATACAGGGAAACCCCCTAAGGCTATGAGCTGATTTTTCACCAGAAATTTTGCGGGACAGAAGGGAGCAGTGTGATATGTTCGAAGTACTGAAAGGGACAAATCTGTAGCCAAGAACATTCTATCCAGCAAGGCTACTACTCAGAATAAAAAAGAAGATAAAGAGTTTCTCAGACAAAAACTAAAGGAGTTCCATGACCACCAAACCAACCCTATAAGAAATATTAAAGGGATACTTTGAGTGGAAAGATCATAAGTAAGAGTATGAAAAGTAGGAAATACAGAAGTAGTAAAAATAAGTATATGTGTAAAAATTAGTCAAGGGATTCACAAAATAAAATGATATAAAACATGATACCATATTCTTAAAATGTAGGGGCAGAGGAGTAAAGAATGGGTTCAAACCTAAACAACCATCAACTTCATAAAGACTGCTATATATATGTTATATACAAACCTAATGGTAACTACAAATCAAAAACCAGTAATAGATACGAAAAGAATAAAGAAAGCCATGGGCACCTGGGTGCAGTAAGTTTAGTGTCTGACTCTTGGTTTTGACTCAGGTTGTGATCTCGGGGTCGTGAGATTGAGCCCCGCACTAGGCTCCATGCTCAGTGCAGTCTGTTTGGGATTTTTTCTCCCTCTCCCCTGCCTCTCCTCCATAAGCATTCTCTCTCTTTAAGATAAATAAATAAATAAATTTAAGGAAGGAAGGGAAGGAGGGAGGGAGGAAGGCGGAAGGGGAAGGAAGGAATGAACGGAGGGAGGGAGGAAGGGGAAGGAAGGAAGGAAGGGGAAAGAAGGGAGGAAGTGAGGAAGGGAGGGATGGAGGGAGGAAGGAAGCCAACAAACCATGAAAGAGAGCAAGAAAGAACAGAATCATGGGAAAACTATAAAAACAACCATAAAACAGTAACAAAATTGTAATAAATTCATATCTACCAAAAATTACTTTGGATATAAATATACTAAAAATGCTCCAAGAGACATAGGGTAACAAAATGGATAAAAAAATAAGATTCATCTATAAACTGCCTACAAAACTCATTTCAGGCCTAAAGACACCTGTAGATTGAAAATGAGGAGATGGAAAAACTCTTATCACGAAAATGGTTGCCGAAAGAAAGATGAGGTACCAATACTTATATCAGACAAAATAGATTTTAAAACAAAGACTGTAACAAGAGCCAAAAAGAACACCATATGCTAATAAAGAGGACAATCCAGTACAGGTCTACCTCAAGAAGCAAGAAAAGTCTCAGGGGCACCCGGGTGGCTCAGTCACTCAGGGTCCTGGGATCGAGCCCCACATCAGGCTCCCTGCTCAGCAGGGAGTCTGCTTTTCCCTCTGTCTGACCTTCTGCCTGCTTGTGTGCATGAGCTCTCTCTCTCTGTCAAACAAATAAATAAAATATTTTTTAAAAAAGCAAGAAAAGTCTCAAATAAACAACCTAACCTTACATCTAAAGGAGATATATATATATATATATATATATATATATATATATATATATATATAACAATCAAAATCCAAAACCGGCAGAATGAAGGAAATAATAAACATTAGAGCAGAAATAAATGATCTAGAAACTAAAAAGTCAACAGAACAGATCAATGAAACCAGGAGCTGGTTCTTTGAAAACATAACAAAATTGATAAACCTCTTTCAAGACTCATAAAAAAAAAAAAAAAAAAAAAAAAAAAAAAAAAAACACAGAGAGGACTCAACCAAATAAAATCACAAATGAAAAAGGAAAAATAACAACCAATACCATGGAAATAAAAACAATTGTAAGAAACTATTATCAAAAATTATACGCCAACAGGGATGTCTAGCTGGCTCAGTTGGTAGAGCATGTGACTCTTGATCTTGGGGTCACGAATTCAAGCCTCATGTCAGGCATAGAGCCCACCTAAGGGGAAAACATATGTATACATACATATATGTATATATACATGTGTGTGTGTTTGTGTGTGTGTGTGTGTGTGTGTATACACACAGAAAAACCTAGAAGAAATGAATAAATTCCTAGAAACATATAGCCTACCAAAACTGAAGGAGGAAGAAACAGAAAATTTGAACAGACCAATTACCAGCAATGAAATTGAATCTTTAATCAAAAAACTCCCAACAAACAAAGCCCAGGACCATATGGCTTCACAGGTGAATTCTACCAAATATTTAAAGAGTTAATACCTATTCTTCTCAAGCTATTCCAAAAAATAGAAAAGGAAGGAAAACTTCCAAATTTATTCTATGAGGCTAACATTACTCTGATACCAAAACCAGATAAAGACACTACAAAAAAAAAGAGACTACAGGCCAATATCCCTAATGAACAGAGACGCAAAAATTTTCAACAAAGAATTAGCTTGTTGAATTAGCTTGAAGAATTACCTTCAAAAGAAAAAGCTTCTAAGTACATCAAAGGAAACAACCAACAAAACTAAAGGACAACCTATGGAATGGAAGAAGATATTTTCAAATGTATAGCCAATAAAGGGTTAGTATCTTAAATATATAAAAAATATATACAACTCAACACCAAAAACTAGTAATTATAATAATCCAATTTAAAAATGGGACATACAGGTGACCAACAAACACATGAAAAGATGCCCAACATTACTCATCATCAGGAAAATGCAAATCAAAACTACCATGAAATATCACCTCACACCTGTCAGGTAAAATCAAAAACACAAGAAACATCAAGTATTGGCAAGGATGTGGAGAAAAAGGAATGCTCACGCACTTTTGGTGGCAATCCAACTGGTATAGCCACTGTGAAAACAGTATGGAAGTTCCTCAAAAAGTTAAAAATAGAACTACCATATAACCCAGTAATCACACTACTGGGTATTTATCCCAAAAATACAAAAACACTAATTCAAAGGGATGAATATACTCCTATGTTTATCGAAGCATTATTTACAATTGCCAAATTATGGAAGCAGCCCAAGTGCCCATCAATAAATGGAATGATAAAGAATAAGTGTTTTATACACACACACACACACACACACACACACACACTGGAAGATTATTCAGCCATCAACAAGAATGAAATTTTGCCATTTGCGACAACATGGATGGAGCTAGAGAGTATAATGCTAAGTGAAATAAGTCAAACAGACAACTACTATATGATTTCACTCAAATGTGGAATTTAAGAAACAAAACAAGGGGAAGACAGAGAAAGAGAGACAAACCAAGGAACAGACTCTTAACTACAGAGAACAAACTAATGGTTACCAGAGGGAAAGTGGGTGGGGGAATGGGTGAAATAGGTGATAGGGATTAAGAGTACAGTTATCAAGATGAGCACTGAGTAATGTATGGAATTGCTGAATCACTATATCATACTCCTGGAACTAATATAACATCATATGTTAACTATACTGGAATTTAAAAACTTAATTTAAAAAAGATAAGCGGGAGGGGCACCTGGGTGGTGCAGCTGGTTAAGTGATTGCCTTTGGCTCAGGTCATGATCCTAAAGGCCCCAGGATCAAGTCCCACATGAGGATCCCTGCTTAGCAGGGAGTAGGCTTCTCCCTCTAACCCCTCCCCCCTTGTGCTTTCTCTCACTCTCTCTCTCTTATATAAATAAACAAAATCTTTAAAAAATAAAAATAAAAAAGATAAGCATGAAAAAAAGATAAGCATAAAGGAAATAACAAGGAATAAGGACAAAGGGGTCACAAAGTGGATGAGGAAAAAATCAAAAGTACTGAAGATCAGAATGAGTTACACCTTCTATAAATATGGTAAGGACAGTGAAGGGGTTCAGAACAGGTGTCCCCAAAATATGCCAATTTAGCATATGGATTATTTTGAGCTGAAGGCAATCAAGACCCAACAGAGTCAAGAAAAATTTTAACCTCTCCCTTAACTGCCTGAAAGAATTTAGGCAGTGGGCCTGGTCCAGGAAGAGAACTATCACCAGAGGTAACTACAGAGAATTAGGGCTTGGTTGTGGTAAGCTGGTGGGAAACAGGGCAGGGCCTGGAGATCAAGTACTTCTCTGTGTCCCATTGATTCTGCATGGCAACCTGTGAATGTGTCTTCCACCCCTTTGTGGTCCCAGACCCCCATCCCTTTCCCCTTAGCTCAGAATGGCATATAAGCTTCAATTGCCTGATTGCCTGTGGGTCTCATATTCTCATGTGACCCCCATACATACATAATTAAATTTGCTTTTCTCCTGTTAATCTGTCCTATGTTAATTTGATTATTAGATCAGCCAAAGAACCAAGAAGAGTAGAGGAAAAAGTAACCCTATGCTCACAAGAGCAAAAATTTGTGTTTCAAATGAAAAAACAAAACCTGGGAAAGAAAGATAAGCAGGCAGGGACAGGCTCCCAAATTAGGGCAAAGGTAACAGATAAGAGAGAAGACAGAATTACAGAATTACAGAAGGCAGAATTACACAGCTCAAATGTTCAGCCCTCACTTCTATTAAAGAAAATGATCTCCAGATTGGAAAAGATAGTGGTAGCATAAATTAGGAGGAACTGAAGCCCACAAGAGGCAAAAAGACGGAAAGAGAACACCTAGCCACCTCAAATGAGTTCATGTCCCCAAATGAGGTCAGATAAATTATGATCCAGTACTAACGGAACTCATGGACATAATCACAGAAATATGTACAGTGGATTTTGAGAAATCATGGCCCTACTAAGGACCAAAGATTGGCAAGTGCTCTGGTTTCAAGAAAGGAAAAAGTAGAATCTAGGAACTATAGATCAGTCAGCCAGACACATATCCCGGATACAATTTTAAACGAATGTTCGAACAAACATGTTATGACCAAAACAAACCAGGCAACCTCTGGAGCAAGAGAATGGAATAAAGGCAAGTTAATCACACTTCTGTGAAGCCCACTAATATTTTAGTGAGAAGTTGGGATGAAAACTTTATTGACAATACATGGTGACATGGTGTATTCATTTAGTGGGCCCTTGTAAGGGGCCTATTTAACATTTGTGCCAGGAACTGTTATCAACATCTTACAAATATTAATTCATTTCATTCTCATACTAGTCCTACTACTGAGTAGCCTCCTTCTACAGAAGAGGAAAGGCAGGCAATTGAGAGGTTAAGTAAACTTGCCCAAGCTCACATAGCTAGTGACTGGCAGAGCAAGAATTAAAACCCAGAGAGTGTACTCCAGAATCATGTTTTAACACTAGGCTGCTTCTCAAAACTATGAGGAGTATCTGCCAAATACTGCAAAATTTAGATGAAATTAATAGCAGACACCAAGATTAATACATTCCTCTCCAGTTCTTGAGAAGGAAAGTATTTTTCCAAGATATTGTACTCAGAAAAATGAAGAGCGCAGGCATGCATTTGTAAGAAAGCAGCTGCTGTCCAACTGTTAATTTGAGAAACATGAACATTTTTAGAAAACAATAACCTAAGACGATTTCCCACCGGCCAGCGATGCTTGCCTGGGTGTTCTGTTCAGTTCATTCATAAAACAAAGTCATCTCAGCAGAAACAAGAAGTGCAGCTCCATTTGAAAATTGAGTCAATAACTTGGAATATCAGCTTGAGTAAATGACAAAATGCAAGGGAAAAGGGAAAGAAAAAAATAATTAAAGAGAAGACATTATACATACAGGGCAACAAGCACGTGGATGGTAGGTGTCCCTCAAGAGGACAAAACAAATAGGGAACCAAAGATATAATCGAAGAAAACGTCGAGGAAGTAAAAAACAAATAAGCAAACAAACAAACAAAAAACCAACTAACTGTGCAGATAAAAGGTATGCACAGCACACAAAGGGGAAAAAATGGAATATTATGACCAACACCAAGATATCTTGGTAAAATCACTAGACTTCAAAGAAAAACAACAAATCCTATGTGAATCTCAGAAAATTCAAGTCACATATATAAAAGGCAAAACTCAAGTTGGTTTCCAAAGTAACACTCAATAACTGGGTGACACTGTTGATATAGTTTGGGAGCACGGGTGGGGGCACTCAAGAATTGTATACCCAGCCAAGTTGTCAAACATTATAAAGACGATGAAAAGTCATTGTTCAGTTGGCATAGGTTTGGATACAGTAACCACCATGAGCCTTCCTAATAAAAATCTCCAGATGGTGAAATCCAGACAACCAAGCAATAAATCAAGATACAGGACTCAGAAAATGGCAAGGCCTTTCTATGAAATACTGGGGGCCGGAGCCTGGGTGGGGGGCGGGGGGGCAATCACCAGAGTCCTTTAAATAAAGCACGAAAGACTAGACAACTATGAGAAGTATTTTTCAAAAGATTTTATGTATTTATTTGACAGACAGAGAGAGATCACAAGGAGGCAGAGAGAGAGAGGAGGAAGCAGGCTCCCTGCTGAGCAGAGAGCCTGACACGGGGATGGATCCCAGGACCCTGAGATCATGACCTGAGCCAAAGGCAGAGGCTTAACCCACTGAGCCACCCAGGTGCCCCCTATGAGAAGTATTAATGCAGAATAGAATATAAATGTTACAATGGTGACAATTACTAATAGATCTAATGCATAAACAACCATTTCTGATATTTGCAAAGCACTTTCGACTTATCAAAGCCTTTCCCATGTAACCCCTCATTTAATCAACTGAACAGTCTTAGAGATGAGAAACTTTCAAGCTCAGAGAATCGAGCCGCAAAGACACTCCTGCAGACTTTCCAACCCAAATCACCACCTGATATGAGTATTTCAATTTCATTCTGCTTACAAGCCCTATTTTGTGCACCGATACAAAGACACCTGAGGATACAGATACCCCTCCTGCATCTCTACCCAGTTGTTCCTCCTAACAGTTCACAGGCATCTCCCTCACTGTGAATCTTCTTTCTGTGTCATTGCTATCAGTCTCCTTTGAGCCCTGGTCTCCCTTTCTCATCTCATTTGAGGAACTGCTCCCTTCATTCAGAACAAGCACTGCTTGAAGAAAGGAGGAGGAGAAGGAGGAGGAGGAGGACGAGGACAGGGTGGGGGAGAGGGAGGACGAGGCAGAGGGGGAGGTGGCGGAGGAGGTAGAGGAGGAGGAGAAGGAGAATCAGGACTGTTTCTATACACTCTACACACGATGAACAGGGAGCTTCCCAAAGAGAGAAACGGACAGACTCATGCACACCTAGGGTTGGGGGCAACATACATGGAACATGGGAAGAACTGGAAGAGGGAACTCTTTCCTAAGGAAGGAAACATGAGTACTGTCTTCAAATCCTTAAGACTGCCATGTGATACAGAGTAAAACTTGTGTTGTGTGTATCAAGGGTAGCACTTGGATCAATGGCTCATCTCTCAGGCACCAGAGAGAGCCATGTGTCCCAAACATCACCCAGTCTGCACTGCTTCGTGGTGCTTGTTACGGCAGAACACCACCTACGCAACTGATGAACCACTAAATTCTACCCCTGAAACTAATAATACACTATATGTTAGCTAAATTTAATTTAAATAAAACATTTAAAAAGAGAAAAGAACACCACCTATAATAATATTTCCTTATATTTTTGCTTAAACTGACTCATTTCTTTTGCTTAAACAGATGTACTTTAAAGAATATTTTTATGGCATTGCCCATAAATGGGATATGAACAACCGCTTGCCATAATTAGAAGGTAAGCATACAAATACAGGCAGTGGTAAAACTCCATTTTTTGTTGTTGGCCAAGGATTCTGGGGACAGAAGCCCACTCAGCTCCATCTTTATTACAAGGGAAATTAGCTTTAGAGAAGGTTAAAGACACACTAGCTGCAAACAGACCTTCTCCTTGGCAGAAGGAAAATGTAAGACTGTGAATTAACGCTATTCCATGTCATGTCCTGTGACTCTGAAAATCATCTCTTGTACCTTTGGGGGACACATCCCTTACCTGTACAGGAATGAGTGCGTGAGGTGAGAAATGTTACTAAATGATTTACGAAATTATTCATTCTAACTTATATTCACAAAAAGCAAGCTAGGAGCTCAATATGAAAACACATGTTGTAATAAGCTGGCAATGGAAGAAGCATCTTTGTAAGTGCTAGTAATAGTTAATATTTGTTGAATGTTCTACAATTTATAAAACTCTTTCATTTACATTACGCATAATCTATCTAAACTACCAACTATTCTGTCCCCAGAAGAGCTCAACAAAGCATCGCTCAGGACAGATGACAGCTAAAACCCCTGCCAACAACCACAGGCTCAGAATCCGGGCTGCCTTACCAACCTGGCCAATTTGAATTGCTAATTTTTAAAAGAAGAGGAATTTTAAATTAAAACTTTAACCTATGGTCAGTTTGAAATCTGAATTGGATTTACCGAAGAAGAAAGCAATTTAATCTTAACTTAGCAAGGATGAAGCACATCCAAGCGAAGTCTGAAAGGCAATTATTCTGTGTGTGTTAATATGACAACAGATCATACAAGCAGAATAACTTCCCTGAAGCTTATCAGGGATGGGAGGGCTGAGGGAAGGTCGCCGAAGGTAAGGAAGCACGGAAGCCTGATTCTGCCATTTCAGGAGCGGTAAACTCCAAAGGGGTCATCCAGACTGCAAAACTCAAGTGTACAAATTAAAATTTTCCCCCTCCAACCCTTGGCAACCTTTGGACTGCCCCAAATTTATCTAAACCAGAGAGAATAAGACCTCCGTGGCCCTCTTGGGTACCTTGAAGTTAATGGAAATAATCTTGCCAATTGCTTTCCTCCTTCTTTTAGGAGGCACTAAATCCCAGCTGTTCTGTGAGGACATCCTTCAGGATATGGGCTCCTGCCTTCGCTCAACCAGGCTGTGCAAGGCGACCAAGCAGGGGAGCTAGCTGGTTCATCTCCTTTGGAGGTACCGTATCTTAGCTACATTGTTTGAAATATTTGCATAGGAATACATAAGCATTTAAACACAAATTCTGGGAAGCCCAGAGGGTTTGGGCACAGCTGCTCTGAATTTTAAAGGAAAGAACTGTTCCCTCTTTGAAATTCTCGATAACCTCAGCACCCTCCTTTGCTGAAGTTAATCCTGAATTCCCCTCTCCAGATTCTCAGGTTCCCAGGCATCCTCTGGGCCCCGGACGACTGGGCAGGGATAAAAGCCTTCTCTTTTCCCTGAGAGCATTTCCCTTTACCCTTCAAGCTGGCAATGTCACAAACGTTTCATGGAGTGAAATGACTGGGAGATCCTATGTCCTCTGTAGAGCATGTGGGGAGCGGGTGGGCAGAGGATGGCCAGATCCTGTGTCTGGGCAGATCTACCTGTCTCTCTGATTCTCTTTTACACCATACCACTATTTGTTAAAAAATAATAATAATAATAACATTTCCATGCAATACTAAAAAATGAGATTCAATGTTTGCTGAGGGTTTCTTAGCTGACACTGACTGTCATATTTTATTTATGCACCAAAGCGAAGTGCACACAGCCCTTTAACTGGCTTAGCTCTAGATCTGCCATCTTTCTTTCAGAATTCCATCTGCCTCTCCTTAGTAGCCCCACCGTTAAATCTTTCCCTGGGGAGATTAATTCCGTATATTTTTTCCTTCCTTGAGCCAAAAGCTACATGAGTCAGGGTGGAAGACAGTCTACAAGATGCAAAAACAATTCATAATGTCTCCTGTTTTAATATGAGGTGGAAAAACGGAGAGGTTGTAGCAAACAGTAAACTCAACATGAGTGGCCAGTGTGATGTGACGTGAGCCTCAAAATTAAGCATTGTCTTGGCTTGCACTGAAGGGACCTAACATTCAGGTTAAGGAGCCCGGAGACCTACTGCTCCCTGTGCTGCTAAGAACACATATGGACTATTCTCTGCCTTACTGGGCACCACCTTTTAATAAGAGAAAATAGCCAGAAAGGTCACAAGCACTGCATGGCCTTAAGTAAGAACCTTACCACATACACAGAGAGTGATAACCCAGTGGTGACACAGGGCTCTGGAATGTGACTTGGAATGATGGCAGAGGGAGGGAGAGATATGAAGGGAGAGGGAATTTTAGAGAACTAGTTCAGAAATCTTCCAGAGAGCTGGGAAAGCAGAAAAACGATTGTATTAGTCTCCTATTGCTGCTGTAACAAATGACCGCAGTCTTACTAGCTCAAAGTAACACAGATGTGTTCTCTTATAGCTCTGGAGGTCAGAAGTCAAAAATGGGAGTCACTGGGCTAAAATCAAGGTGTCAACAGGGTTACTTTCCTTATGGAGGCTCTAGGGAAGAATCTGTTTTCTGGACTTTTCCAGCTTCTAGAAGCCCTGAATTCCTTGGCTTATGGCCTCTTCTCCCATCTTCAAAACTAGGAGTTGAGCATCTTTAGATCTTCCTCCCATTTTCCTCTCATCCTTCCTCCCACTTTCACTAAAAGGGACCCAGTGATTACACCGGGCCCACTTGGATAACCCAAAATAGTACCCTCACCTGAAGATCCTTCACTTAAACACATCTCCAGTCTCTTTTGCCATGGAAGGTAACGTATCACAGGTTCCCGGGATTCGTAAGCAGAGATCTTTGAGGGGCCATTGTTCTGCCTACCTCACCATAATGGGGGGTGGGGGGAAGTAATGAAGGGCGTGAACTTAGATCACAAGCAAGATAAGAACTTAAAGGACTGAACGGTAAGTATTTGTGGATCTTTAAAATAATAATAAGCAAAGAGTCAGGGAGATGTGCGTTCAAAGTCTAGCTCTTCCATTTATGGAATGCATAACTTTGGCAAGTTACTCAGTGTCTCTGGGCCTCAGTTTTCTCATCTGAAAAATGGGGATAAGAACAGTACCTCCTCTTTAGGCTGTTATGATGGTTATGTGAGAGCCTTCACACATGGACTGACAAACATGGTAGAGGCACAATAAAATAGACCCCAGATCTAAAAATTAGGAAACTGGAGGTCACAAACTTCAGTAGCTTAGCTATGCTGCCCAACTTAATATCTGTGATGCTTCCATTAGCTAATGCTTAGGGTTAAGATTACTGTTTGGGCCTAATTTAAAGAGATACCTGTTGATTCAGTTAAAAAAAAAAAAAAAAGATTCTGCATCCAGGTTATGGTGTTAAGTGCCAGGTTAAAGCATTAGCCCCCATGGAACTGAAGATTTGTTTGGGGAGACCAACAAATAGACAAAATATAAATTCAAGTGTCAAATATCGAATGTAATGTGCTAAAGGAGTGATAGAGACAACGCGTACAATAGGCCAGGGGCAAGTGATCCAAGTCATTAATCTGGGCTTGTTCAAAAGGCTTGCTGAAGGGGACAGAGTCTGGAGGAAAGAGAGGCCTCTGGACAGGAGGGTGGGAAGTGATATGCCAACGTGGGGATGTTCATCACCATGTCATAGGGGCAGCACATCTGGGGTCAGAATTCACACCAAGTACAGGGACTTGAAAGATGGTGGATATGGGAATCATGAAGGAGGCTGCCCTAGGTCTCTTGCTGCGTCACCCAGGCATTCCACTCAGAGCTACTTCTCCCTTCCATTCCGTCCATGTTTGCTTCCTGTGTTTCAGACCTCTGACATTTGGTGCATATATAACTATGCTACTTCTTAGTGAATTGAGCCTTTTATCAATATCTAATGTCCTTCTCTCTTTCCTACAACACTTTTTTACTTAAAGTCTATTTTGTCTAATATTAATTTCAGCTCTCTTTTGATTACTATTTGTGTGGAAGATGTATCTTTCTCTACCTTTCTACTTTCAACATGTGTGTCCTTACAGCTAAAGTGTCTGTAGTCAGCATGTAGTTGGATCATGGGAGGGTTTTTTTTTTTTTTATCCATTCTGCCAATCTCTGCCTTTTGCTGAGTTTATTCACGTGGAAAGCAATTACTGATAAGGAAGGGCTTACTTCTGCCATCTTACTATTTGTTGTCTTCATGTCTTACAGTTTGTTTTTCCCTCATTTCCTCCTTCACTGACTTCCTTTGAGTCTAGTTGACTTTTTATAGTGACACATTTTGATTTCCTTCCTATTTCCTTTTGTGTGTACTCTACAGACGTCTTCTTTGTGGCCACCATGAGGATCGCATACAATATTCTAAAGTTATAATAATCTAATTTGAATTGATACCAACTAAACTTCAATACAAAAACCCTGCTTCTACGCAGCTCTGTCCCCCCTTTACGTTACTGATGTCACAAATCACATCTTTATACACTGTGTACTCATTAACACAGACTTATAATGATATTTTTGTGCATTTACTGTTTAAATTCCATAGAACCTACCATTTTCAATGTGATTTTTTCTTGACTGGGCATTCACTTAGTTGCTTTAGACCTCTAACTATTTTCTAGAGCTTCTGTGAAGTTATTTTAGCCAGTCTCTGATTGTTTTTGTCTTTTCGAACATCTCTGTGGGAGAGCAAGGGCCTGGAGCTTTCTACTCCACCATTTTGCAGACATCACTCCACTCAGGCATTCTAGGTCCTATAAAGGAGGGAGGGACTCACGTTCCTTTCCTCAACCCACCCACCCCCCAGTTCTCCACTCTGAAAATGCCTATTAGGGAACCCCGAATCACAGGCATAAATTCAGATTGGAGCACTGTGAGGGCAGGATTGATGCTGCCACAAATTTTTCCTGTTTTCCTGTTAATTTGTACAATCTCATAGTCTTCTAAAGGATTTGTTATTTTTATATTTTTAGTTTCATTTATCATTTTCTGTTTTTAGTTTTGTTTAAACTTTTTTGCATTTGGCATTGGGGAAACTTCTACAGGCATACCTCTAAGACCTTGCAGGCTCAGTCCCAGACCACCACAGTAAACAAGTATCATAATAAAGTGAGTCCAGTGAATTTTCTGATTTCCCAGTGCATACAAAAGTTACAGTCACACAATACTGAAGTCTGTTAAGTGTGCTTTATGTCTAAAAAAACAATGTACATACCTTAATTTAAAAGTACTTCGGCACTAAAAACTGCTAATTATTATCTGAGTTTTCAACACATCTTAATCACTGATCACAGATCTCCATAAAAAAACGACAAAGTTTGAAACATACTTAGAATTACCAAAATGTGACACAGAGACATAAAGACAGCAAATGCTGTTAGAAAAACAGTGCTACAGACTCACTTATTGCAGGATTGCCACAAACCTCCAATTTCTTAAAAACAAAATGAACTAAGAAAAAAAAACCGTATATGCAAAGCACAATAAAATAAGGTATGACTGTATTTTCTTGGTTTTGAGCCATAAATGTATTATGACTTACTGAATATTGAGTCTTGAGTCTCCTTTACCTTTCTTAATATTTTTATTTTCACTTGCTTAACTCTCATTTTCACTTACTTAACATTTTTCTTCTTTGTAATATTATACTACTTTTTCATCTCCTCTGGGGATGCTTTATCTCAATTTACATGTATTTTATAAACAACTTTTTTCTTTATTCTCCAATTTTTTTATTTAAATTCTAGTTAGTTAACATATAGTGTAATATTGGATTCACATGTAGAATTTAGAGGTTCATCACTCACATACAACACCTTATGCTCATCACAAGTGCCTTCCTTAATGCCCATCCCCCATCTAGCCCATCCCCCACCCACCTCCCTCCATCAACCCTCAGTTTGTTCTCTATCAATAAGAGTCTGTTTCTTGGGGGTGCCTTGGTGGCTCAGTCATTAAGCATTTGCCTTCAGCTCAGGTCATGATCCCACAGTCCTTAGATCAAGGCCCACATCGGGCTCTCTGTTCAGTGGGAAGCCTGCTTCTCCCTCTCCCTCTTCCTTGCTTGTGTTCCCTCTCTAGCTGTCTCTCTCTGTCAAATAAACAAATAAAATCTTTAAAAATAAATAAACAAGAGTCTGTTGCTTGATTTGCCTCTCTCTTTTCCCCCCATGTTAATTAGTTTTGTTTCTTAAATTCCACATAGGAGTGAAATCATATGGTATTTGTCTTTCTCCGACTGACTTATTTCACTTAGCATAATGCTCTCTAGCTCCATCCATGTCTTTGCAAATGGCATGATTTTATTCTTTTTGATGGCTGAAAAATATTCCATTGTATATATACACATCACATCTTCTTAAACCGTTCATCACTTGAGGGACATTGGGCTCTTTCCATAATTTGGCTACTGTAGATAATGTTGCTATAAACATTGGGGTGCCTGTGTCCCTTTGAATTATTACTTTTGTATCCTTTGGTAAAATACCTAGTAGTGCCATTGCTGGGTCTTGGGAAGCTCTATTTTTAACTTTTTGAGGAAACTCCAAACTGTTTTCTACAGTGGCTGCACCAGTTTGCATTCCCACCAACATATAAACACTTTTCCTTTCATTTCTACTTTCTTTAATCATTCTCCATTATGTCTCATCTATAGCATCTTATCCTTATATGACATTGAAGGCTGTGTATCATTCTTTTAAGTTTCTATCTCTGCTTCTCAAATAGTTATTTCTCTTTATTTTATGTAGCTTTTGAATTAATCACTTCTAAATCTCACTTTTTACTCTTTGAATCTGTGATCTTCACCTTTATCATTTTTATATTTCATTTTTATTTTTCAATGGTATTCTAATTTTATCAGTATAGAGTAGTGAATAATGCTGCAGGCCCTGAGCTGAGGGCCTCCTGACTCTACCGCTAGTAGCTTTGTAGGCTTTGGGGAGCTTTTTAACCTCCCAGTGCCTTAGTTTCCCATCTGTAAAATGAGGATATCAACAATCTCTACCACAAAGAATTAAAGGAGTTCATATATGTAAGGCTCTTAGAAGAGTCTCTGCCACCTAGGTACCCAAGCAGAAACATAAACCTGCTCACCAGCCCATTTCCCTTTTCTCCTGGACACACAGTTGGACTACATTTCCCAGTCTCCCTAAAATTATGCATAGCCATGAGTGTGAGTGAAAATGGAGTGAGTGAAAGTGGAGAATAAAAGTAATGTCTTCCATTTTCAGGCCCAGCCTAGGAAAACCTCCTTTGGAGTTGTTCCACACTCTTTTTCCTTCTGTCTACTGATTGGATGTTGACCCTCTGGGTGACTTTGGAAGCCATGTGTTGAAAACAGAGGAGACCTGGTCCACTTGAAACCCTGAATGAATAAATAGAGTGAAACCCCTACCCTCTACCACCACCAACAACAACCTGGCTTCAAAGTGTAATTTATATGAGTAAGATACAAACCCTAAAAGTTACATGCCACTGAGAATTTGGGTTTTACCTTACAACAGCAGGAGCTTTACACTAGGGTACTATCTAAAATGAGTGGACTGGCTTAGTAATCAGGCAGTGGACATCAAGGAAACTGATCTTAGAGGTTGGAAAGATGGAGGCCCAAGTTGTGCAATGCAAAATATTTGGTAAAATCATCACCTGCAGTAACTAAAAAAGCAGACCTATTTCCACCATGCTTGTATCTCTAGGGAAAGAGTTGGTAAGTAGAACATTAGTAATAAAATCAAAGAAACAGTAAATATTATAGCAATATTTTTAAAAAGAGATATGCTCTGTCAAGAATTTATTTGCAGGGCATCTGGGTGGCTCAGTCAGGTTAAGCAGCTGCCTTCAGCTCAGGTCATGATTCCAGGGTCCTGAGACTGAGTCCCACATCAGGCTCCCTGCTCAGCGTGGCATCTGCTTCTCCCTCTGCCTCTGCTCCTCCCTCCTGCTCCTCCCTCCCGCTCTCTCTCACACTCTTGCTCTCTCTCAAATAAATAAATAAATTTGTTAAAAAAAAAAATTTGTTTGCAAGCACAAATGAAACAGGGTAAAATGCAGAAATGTGTGTGCTTAAAGTGTTGGAAAGGGCTGGAAGCTGGCTGCTTCTTAATCTCAAACAGTAAGAAATAAGACTGAAAAAACTTGAAAGTCAAAGGCCCAAAACCTCAGCGTTGCATTCCCGTCTGAGCTTGAGGGCCTCAAAGTAATCACCATTTAGTTGAGAAAGAAGGGCATGGGGTGATAAAGTAATGCAATAAATCAAGCTTGATAATAAAGCCTAGGGGGGTTAAAAAAAAAAAAAAAAAAAACCTCTGGGATTAGCTCTTGGTATAAGGAATTTAATGGAAGAAAACAGAAGAAAACCCTACTAAGTTTTTGACAGAAACATATAGCCTGAGGAACCATGAGCTTGAACTTAAAAAAATTAAAAAGTCTGTAAGAGCCTGAAAAGACCTCAGGGCATCAAATAGGGCAGCAAAAGCTATGCACTCCCTCATGAAGATGGCAGACTCCCCAGCAACTGCTTCAAATGTTGCCATGGAGAATAAAAGAAAAGAAGAACTTGGCAGGACAGACCATGGTGACCAATCAATAAGAGATTTCCTCTCAGAAAGCAGAACCAAGGTCTAATGGAGAAAGTTCTCCCACCCCCTGGTTAGGGGGCCTCCACCTGGCCTACCCAATGGCTTTCATGATTGCTTTGTACCCATGGCTACTGTGCATACCCTATTTTATATTTACCCTGTTCCAAGCGGGAGTTTTTGGTGCTTTTATGCTGTCTCTGCCCCACCACTGAAAGCTGAGAGAGGCTGAAAGAAGGCAAGTATTTTTCTTTCTTAATTCGCAAGTCACAGAAACATGAGGACCCTCATTTCGATGCAGAGAAGACGGTGCATCCGCCAGAGATCCTGAAGGGTGATCCAGATGCAATGACTGCGTGGGACCTCCGGCGTCTCCTCCAGGGAGGGGTGAGTCGAAATGTCAGGGAAGAGTGAAACAGGAGTTTGGTGACTAGCAGAGAAAGCTATGGCGGAGACTGGCCACTGTTCACAAAACCTATTTCCCTTGCCTCCCGCATCCACAGCTAAGAGACATTTCCCAGCCTCCCTTGCAGCTGGGTGTGGCCACGTGACTGACCCTGGCCAATGGAATCGGGGCGGAAGCAACGCCCGCCACTTCCGGTTCTGATCCGTAAAAACCTACCATGAGAGCTTCTGCTTTCTTTTCCACTCTCTGCTAGCGGAGTGGCAAAGGCTCGGGCAGCTTTGGAAGCCTCATGCTGAAGGTGGTGGGGCCTCTGTCAGGCCGAGTCCCTGAATGGCCGTGGAAGGCAGGGCAGGCCCTCCAGCGGAGCCTGGTGCCCCGACCCCCAGTAAACAGAGGGAGAATCTGCACTTTACCTCAAGAGAGATGCACGTCTGATGTCTTCGGGTGCCAGTGTCTCAGAATATCTCTTATGGCACGAGCACCCCTTAAATACAAGAACTTAATAAGAGCTAGCATGTTCTAAAGGGTGACAACTGTAAACATTCCAATTTGATGCAACCGGATGAGTAAATCATGCTACGAACAGGCAGTTACCGTGTGGCCATTCAAAACGACGACGCAAAGCCACATTTGTTGACATGAAATCGTTTCTGTGCGGTACTCGTAAGTGGGAGTAAAAGCGGGTTAAAAAACAAGATGCAGCAGGATCCGATTTCTATAAAACTATATGTGTATATGACAGAGGCTCTGTGAACCTTCTAGAAGGATGTTCATTAAAGAATTAAGTGAGGAAGGTGGGACTCCAGTGATCATTTCTTGATGTATTTTTCAGACTTGTTTTTCTTCTTTACAATGCCTGTGTTTTGTTTTTTTATGTAGAAACAACAAAGCTATATTTGAGCATGAGCTGTATTATTTTTCTTCCAGGTGACCCTATAATGTCCTGTTCATTTCTTTTAAGAAGAAGGAGAACAGACCAGGCTTTGAAATCTTCCTCATACCCGTGTGACCTCTGGTGTGTCTGTCACTGAGCTAACTGCCTTCTTCCCAGGCAGGGTGAAGGAAAGACCCTCTGACCACCCAGACCTCTACTAGGATTGCAGAAGAGGTATCCCTGGTAATGATTCCCGCCACTGGGGTCTAGGTCACAGGTGACTGTATCTTTGCTAAATGGCTGCCATAAAAATTGTAGGGTTTTGAGCAGAGGAGTGAGTCAGGTAACTAGAGTTTTAGGAAAATTAATCTGACCAGAATGTCCACTGTAATTAGGAAGAGACTAGAGGCTGAAAACCTATTTTAAAGGCCAGCACAGTAATCCTGACATGTGATGAAGATGGAAACAGAGGAAGGGTCCATGTGCTCTGAGATCCTAGGGAGTGTACCAACCCCTGAGCACCCCACAGATTTAGATCCACAGAAGCCATATGTGGGGTAGGAAAACTGAAGCCACTCCCAAGTACACCAAACAGAGGACTTTTTTTTTTTTAAGATTTTATTTATCTACCTGACAGAAATCACAAGTAGGCAGAGAGGCAGGCAGAGAGGGAGGGGGAAGCAGGCTCCCTGCTGAGCGGAGAGCCCAATGTGGGGCTCGATCCCAGGACCCTGAAACCATGACCCGAGCCAAAGGCAGAGGCTTTAACTCACCTCAGGGACCCCCAAACAGAGGACTTTTAATCTAGAGTGCTGGACACAAAGGTGTGGAAAGAACTGGAAGAGAACGAAGGAGAAGGAAAGGCAAGGAGGAGGAAGGGCAGTAGCTTGAGGTGGGAGGCTGATGCTCCCCGGCTGTGTTCCGGAGCCTGCCCAGTCTGCAGCAGTGGAAGAGGAAACGTGTATTGGCTCTGGAGCCTGGGAAGAAAGGCCCCTTGACAGGGCTTCAGGAAACCCAAATCCCCCAGCCTTGCCACGGCTCCAGCTCATGTCTGCAGCCACCCCACTGAAAAACCCGGAATCCAGAAGCTTTTCTCTTCCTCCTGCCTCTGGTGTTCCACAAGGGCCTCTTACTGGCAGAGTTTAACAGGAAGGGATCTGGCAAGGGAGCAAGAGATGTGCGGTTTTCAGACTCCCGGCCTCGGCAGTAAAGAGCAAAGCACAGAATGGGTGGGAAAGGGGCCAAGAGTCAACAACCAGCACCCAGCCTACACTCCTACCCATTCTTTTCAACCTGTGTTAACAAGTGTCCGTTCCGAAGGACACATACAGGGTGGTGGTGAGGAAGGGGGCCTTGGAAGGCAGGGGAACGACTGCCCTTGGCCTCAAGGAAAATTCTAGGGAAAATTTAGAATTGGGGAAATGGCAAAATTGTTGCTCTGACCATGGTAACCGTCACTGAAATTACAGTGAAGTGAGCAAGACGGAGCCAGGTAAAGCATGCCACACACTCCTTCCAGAAGGCCTTGTCTGCTACATTGGTAATAGCACCTTGCTCTTGTCAACAGCGCCACTGCTGGCACATAGGGTATCACTGGACCAGTTTTTTAAAAGGCACCTCCTCGGGGGTGATGAACTATAAAAAGACATCCCCTCTGGGAAATTAAATTCGTAAAAGGTAGTCCCTCTGAGCTGATGAGTTGGGAAAAAGGCAGGCCTTTCTCACACAGGGGGCCCAGCCTGGATGTTGGCCCCACTCACCCCTCCATCAGGATGCTGGCCAGGAAATCACCTGACCACCTGAAGGCTGCAGCCCCCCTATTTTAATTTGCCATTGTTTTCCTAAGCCCTTTGCATATATTATCTCACAGAATACTCAGAAAGGCCCTGCGAAACAAGCATCATCACCGCCCAGCTTACGGATGAAGGGAATACACGTAGTAAGTGACAGAACTGCTGTTAGAGATTTGAAATCTAATAAGAGCCCATCAATAATAACAGTAGTAATAATAATGCAGGTACCCACGATGAGACAGACACTGTAGCCAGATCTTTACTCATATGACCACACTCAATTCTCATCACAGCAGGATGTGGCTATTGTCCCCTTCAATTCACTAGCCAAGAGCTCACTGCTAAAAGAACCTGAGCACCAGGGTCTAAGGCAAGTGTCTGACCTGCGTGCTAGTGCACACGGCACATGCACTTGACCCCCAGCATCCTATCATGTATTTATTTTTTGTAAAAGTTACTGCCTTGTACAAGAGGAAGCCCAAGCACAGTCTGATCTGAGCGAACAATGAGACTGCACAGGAATCCCTGAAGCTGGGATTTCCTGTGGGTTTTTCTGTTGGTAAAACAAAGGGCCCTTTGACTCTGGCTCTTTGGTGGTTCCAGGGAACAAGCTGGCATTATTTTTGCACTGAAGGGCCTTTGACTTCCACACTCACTGCAGATAATGCTGAAAGGACACCCAAAGGACCAGCCAAATGCCCTGTCCACTCCCCAGCCTCACAGAAGTTCTCCCTCCACAAAAACAGCTCCCAGGGACGGCTCTACAAATGCACAGGGGGGCAGCGAGTCTCGGTGGGGAAGCAAGCAGCCAGGTCCCGCTCTGTCCCTATGTGCGCCTGGGTTCCTTTGGCTTCCATAATGGTTTTATTAAATAAATGTGAACCGTGACGATTTCTTCCCTGGAGCCAAAACACCTGAGAAGCCAAGGGAGTGAGCAAACTCTGAGTTTAGAGAGAAAGGCGATGGCAGGCACGGTGCTGAGCTGAACTTCTTTTAAGGTTAGAATGCCCTCTTTGGGTATGAAATGATATCAGCAGGAGCGGGAAATTTTCTGCAGCAGGAGAGGCAAACCATCAGAGAAGAAACCAAAACACAGTGTCGTAATGGAGAATCTTAGAGAGCTTAAATTTCATGCAGATGAAAACTTTATAAAGACAAAACCAAAATTAAATTGCACCTTGAAAAATGCAAAGATTGATGGGGTCAGGACCAGTGTTCCCTTTGCGGAGCCAACTCAACATGCTCCGTCAAGCAGCCTTCACTCTCCATGATACGTTTGGTATTAATCACCCTTAGGAAGCCTTATCACAAGCAGCTCTAGCGTGCTCGGAGCCCAAGGCAGTGTTGCACATGCCGAAGGACCCGCTCCCCTTGGTTTCAGGTGGGAGGCATTTCAGGCGGCACCTCGACAGTTTCAACTCTCTCCCCAGCTGGCCTGTCAATGACAGTGGTGGTCCCGTGCTCCCACCAAGACAAGCAGAGTCTCTGGAGCCCGGGGAAGCATACAGCCTAAGGTATCATTTGCCCTTGGGCTGCAAAATGTGGCAATAAAGGATTCATCCAAGAGGCAGCCTGAAGAGAGGAATCAAAACTAGTGCAAGGCAGTCTACACAGCCTGGCCATCCCAAACTGCTAGGCGAAGCACAAGAACCCAAGCGTCAGACCAAGGCCACGGAGGCGTGGAGCGCGCAGTCTGGGAAGCTGAGTACAGGAACCTCCCCTCCCCCCCCCAGAGCAGACTGCCAGTGCTCCCTTGATGAGGGGCCATCTGCTCTCCTGCTCCGGAAACGTGCTCAAGCCGGACTAAACAAGACACCCTCCGCACGATCTTATTCCCGTCCTCCCTGCGACACCTCTCACGTCCCTCTGCCTGCCCCTCGGGCAGCACTGGGCTTGGTGACCGCTTATCAGCAGCCCATCTGAGAAACAGTAGAGACCACCCAATGGGCTAGGAATTGGAAAGAGAGGAGAAAGGAAGGGGCAGGGGGAGACGAAGAGAAGCTACAGTAACTATTAAGTACAAGTTCATGATGCATCCTCTAGGATTCCCAAACCCAGGAGTCTCTGTCTGAGAACCACAGGCTTTCTCTCCGTCTTGCAGCCGTCTGATCTGACGGAACTCATACAGTGGCAAACCTCGTGTGCACAGACACAAAGCGGTCAAGGGTCTTTATTTTTTCCACTTAGTTCTGGGAACAAGCATCTACTTGGCCACAGAAACACTGATGTGATTCAGTTAAGGGATCCGGGACCCAGAGGAGGGTACGAGGAACGAGCTACAAGGTGAACGGAGATCACAGGTAGGACCAATGTTAGGAATAGTATCAGCAAGTTTACAACAAAAGCAATTCTATGCACACACATATTACAGATTGTGATGAGCTCTTTGAGAAATGATTTGACCACAATTCTGCACTGAGGGCCTGATCTCATTCCCCTCGTTTCCAGAAGGGAGGATACTGAGATCCAGAGAGAGTAAGGTACCGGCCCAGGTTCTGACCCCATCCAAGAGCCCTTTCCATCTGGCCGCCTGACCAATCATGGCTGGCCATCACTGTATGCACAGCAACAAGTAACCTGAAGCATTCTGATCACGGCTTAAATGAGCTTTGCCTTGGCAATGCACTCCAAGCACCCATCTGATGTTTCAGGAATTCACAGGAATTCACGGAAAACAAAGACAATATCGTGACATATCGGGGATGCTGCAGCATGTCCCCACCCCCGCACCCATTTCTCACCATCTTCTAAAGCCACTCCAAATTACAGTCGTGGCGATGTGCTTTGATATGGGCCGCTGACATTTTTCTTTTATGTGTGAATGGAAGCACCTTTAGACGTTTTTATCACTTGTATTGACATAGAGTTGTGCCTGCATGTAAAAGCAACTTTCTTTTTTTAAAATATTTATTTATTTATTTATTTATTTTCGAGAGAATGAGAGAGAGAGAGAAAGCACATGCAGGGGGAAGGGGCAGAGGGAGAGGGAGGGAGAAACTTTAGCAGACTCCCTGCTGAGCACAGAGTCTGACCCAAGGCATGACTTGGGGCTCTACCCGGGGCTCGATCCCATGACCCTGACATCATAACCAGAGCCGAAACCAAGAGTCGGAGGCTTAACTGACTGTGCCCCCTGGCGCCCCCATGTAAAACCAACTTTAAAACAAATGCCCTATCCTCTTCTTGCTAATGCAGCCCTGATTAGGAAGCAGTTCTGCTAGGGGGGCTAGAGTGCACATGGTACTTTAAACCAGTGCCAGTCAGAAAGTTCCTGTTCCTACCTCAGGTCTAACAGAAGTGATAAAAAGATAAATAAGACTAGGCCTGCCCTCAAGAAATTGAGCCCAGATGAATGCAAAGGCATACCCAAAAGAGTGTATTTCTCTATAGTAAATTCGTGGTTGACTCACCCCTTCCCCAGGTCTGTAATGATTAATAATTGTTCATTTTATTGGAAAAGGCAGTCTCCAAATTTGAATAGAATACTGTTTAAAGGCGGTGGTTGGGGCGGGGGGTGGTGGTCATTTGTTCGTTAAAAAGCAGGATACCAAATTTAAGAGCAGTGTCACTATAAATTCATCCCAAGATTAGCCTAAGATAAGGCAACCCCCTTGGAACATCTCACTTTATTTCCACTGAGCCCTGTTCTACCTCAGTGAAATGGGAGGAAACAGAGACAATGTCAATGCCTTTTCTTATAGATCACGTTATGCTTTTCAAAAATGTTTCTAAAACAATATTTGAATAAATGTGCTAGACAATCCCAAATCAAAGAGCTAAGAAAATATAACAGTTGGATTAGAATTATAGAATTTGTCCATTTTTCCTTCACGGTACTACAGAAGTCACGTAAAGAAAGACGCACAAAAGCCGCATGGTTGTGAAATAGTTCAGAACTCAACCTACGATCCCCAAGGCCAGCTGGCTCTCCAGGTAGAGGGTGAGATCATGCGTGCTGCATCAGTGTGAGACTGCGTGAGACGGTCCCCAGACAGCTAGGGGCCTCCCCCGGCCTGGGAAGTGTGTGTCCTCAACCACAGGGTTGCCTGAGAAGAGAACATCGCCGAAATTCAGCAAACACAACACCACAGCCAGGAAATGAATGCAGTTTCTACAGATGGAGAACTGGTATGTCTCTTCCTAGGGGAAGAGCAGCACATTTTCTATATAAGCATGAGAATCAATACTTTTGTAAGTTATCTTTAAAATTATTATACCTACAAGTAAACACTACAATTGATAAATTATGAATTAAAGGATTCCTCCTTTCTTCTCCCCCCATCCATCCATCCACTCTATATACTATTCATTGGGCATCTACTAGGTGCTAATTACTTCTTAATGATTCTGGTGCCTCCCAATGTGCCCAGTCGTTCTGATGAAACCGCATCCAGAAACTTCACAAGAATCAACTCTTTTTTCTCCACTGAGCTATATGGACGTATTCTACATTTTTTCTTACCTTAAATTGCTACCACCGAATCTGGCAATGTGGTTTGTGCATCTCAATAAACATTTGAACTGAAAGGAACTTCTAAAACTCTTGATTGCTTTTGAAAGACATAAAAATAACAGACAGTTAATCTACAGACTGAATGAGTCTGTCTAAAATATACTAAAGAGTTTAATTCAATTCAGGGAGGTGGGGTAAACCGTAAGCATACTACACAGATGAGGGGGTAAGGCTATAAACCAGACTAGATCCTCTCAAATCAAAGAGTTAAGAAAATACAGTAGTTGGATTAAGATGACAGAATTTGCCCATTTTTCCATTTCCCCAAAATCCTTCCATGAAGGAGTTTACAACTGAGTCAGAAAAGCAGGTTAGGGGCGCCTGGGTGGCTCAGTGGCCTCTGCCTTTGGCTCCGGTCATGATCCCAGGGTCCTGGGAGTGAGCGCCACATTGGGCTCTCTTCCTCCTCTCTCTCTGCCTGCCTCTCTGCATACTTGTGATCTCTGTCTGTCAAATAAATAAATAAAAATCTTAAAAAAAAAAAAAAAGAAAAGCAGGTTAAACACATAACCAACTATAACAGAAGAGGGATGAAGGAGTGGATGATGCTAGAAGACCAGGGAAGGCTGAGAAGTTTTACAGGCTAGATCTTAAATGAGGGAAAATGTTTTGATGTGTAGATATGGGGGTGTAGGGGAAGAGGCCGAATTCTATAATATTCTTGGGAGGCAGAATAACGTGTGCAATAAAAGAGTCAAAGTGTCAGTTTTAGGGATTCCGGGACCAGTTTATGGAAGGCCTGGCAAGGAATGCTAAAAATTTGCTTGTGGGACAATGAGTCTTTGCACAGAGTAACAGTAACTGAATTATATCTGTGCTTTGGGAAGATTATCATGGCAGCAGTGTGAGGCTGACTGAAAGGACTTGCAGGACAGAGAATCAGTGTCAAGACTGGGAAGACAGGGGCGCCTGGGTGGCTCAGTCGTTAAGCGTCTGCCTTCGGCTCAGGTCATGATTCTGGGGTCCTAGGATGAGCCCCGCATTGGGCTCCCTGCTCCGCAGGAGGCCTGCTTCTCCCTCTCCCACTACTCCTGCTTGTGTTCCTGCTCTCACTGTCTCTCTGTCAAATAAACAAATAAAATCTTTAAAAAAAAAAAAAAAAAACTGGGAAGACAGAGGGAAGTCCTGAGATGCCCTCCAAAGAAGCCTCCTATTAGTGGCTGCTAAGCCCCAAGCATTGTCTTCCATCACCTGGAAAGAACCCCAGGCTTTTCTACATCTTCCCTCTAGACTGGATGGTCCATGAGGACAATCTAATACATCTTTAAGCACCATGCTGTGCACGACACCGTGCCATGTGCAGAGTACATAAAATAAACACTCTTGAGTTAACAAATGGATAAGCTAATGTCTCTAGAAGAGAACTCTGTAAGCAGACAAGGGGAAACAGAAGGATTGATAGTCAAGGTAGATCTTAAAAGATCTTATAAGTAGATCCTTTGCCTTTGGAGACATATCTTGAAAGAAGTTGCTGTGGCTGATATCGAAGAGGTTACTGCCTATGTTCTCCTCTAGGATTCTGATGGATTCCTGTCTCACGTTGAGGTCTTTTATCCATTTTGAGTTTATCTTTGTGTACGGTGTAAGAGAATGTCGAGCTTCATTCTTCTACATATAGCTGTCCAGTTTTCCCAGCACCATTTATTGAAGAGATTGTCTTTTTTACACTGTATATTTTTTCCTGTTTTGTTGAAGATTATTTGACCATAGAGTTGAGGGTCCAAAGCGAAAATAAACTTTTGGGATTTCATCAAAATCAAAAGCTTCTGCACAGCAAAGGAAACAGTCAAGAAAACAAAGAGGCAACCCACAGAATGGGAGAAGATATTTGCAAATGACAGTACAGACAAAAGGTTGATATCCAGGATCTATAAAGAACTCCTCAAACTCAACACACACAAAACAGATAATCACTTCAAAAAATGGGCAGAAGATATGAACAGACACTTCTCCAATGAAGACATACAAATGGCTATCAGACACATGAAAAAATGTTCATCATCACTAGCCATCAGGGAGATTCAAATCAAAACCACATTGAGATACCACCTTACACCAGTTGGAATGGCCAAAATTAGCAAGACAGGAAACAACATGTGTTGGAGAATGTGGAGAAAGGGGATCCCTCTCACACTGTTGGTGGGAATGCAAGTTGGTGCAGCCACTTTGGAGAACAGTGTGAAGATTCCTCAAGAAATTAAAAATAGAGCTTCCCTATGACCCTGCAATTGCACTACTGGGTATTTACCCCAAAGATACAGATGTAGTGAAAAGAAGGGCCATCTGTACCCCAATGATCATAGCAGCAATGGCCACAGTCACCAAACTGTGGAAAGAACCAAGATGCCCTTCAACGGACGAATGGATAAGGAAGATATGGTCCATATACACTATCGAGTATTATGCCTCCATCAGAAAGGATGAATACCCAACTTTTCTATCAACATGGACGGCACTGGAAGAGATTATGCTGAGTGAAATAAGTCAAGCAGAGAGAGTCAATTATCATATGGTTTCACTTATTTGTGGAGCATAACAAATAACATGGAGGAGAAGGGGAGATGGAGAGGAGAAGGGAATTGGGGGAAATTGGAAGGGGAGGTGAACCATGAGAGACTATGGACTCTGAAAAACAATCTGAGGGGTTTGAAGCTGCGGGGGGTGGGAGGTTGGGGAAACCAGGTGGTGGGTGTTAGAGAGGGCACAGATTGCATGGAGCACTGGGTGTGGTGCAAAAACAAGGAATACTGTTATGCTGAAAATAAAAAAAATTTAAAAAAAATAGATCCTAAAAGTTCTCATGACAAGATAAAAATGTTGTAACTGCGTGGTGAGGGATATTAACTAGACTTATGTGGCGATCGTTTCATAGTACATACAAATATCAAATCATTATGTTGTACATCTGAAATTAATGTAGGTCAATTCTATCTCCAAAAAAAAGTCAAGGTAGTTTAAGGCCTCCAGATCTTTTATTTGAACTGAATGCAGATTATCTCTGCTCAAGCACAGCTGTTTCATATTTCACTCTGCCTGGCCTGTGGCTATAAAGAAAAGCATTAGGAAAATATCAAGACTCATGCTGAAATACACAAACCTTTCTCCATCAGAGGATTTGGAATTATAAAACAGCTTTTCCAATTCTAACTGTCCAGTTTATTTGAAACCGGAGAACCCCAATTTATCTCCAAATTTACATCTTTTCTCATTTGACCCCTTGAAGTGGTCCTCCTCTTCCCATCAGTGCTCGAGTAAGATCGAGTAAGATGGCGTTCACTTGTAAACACCAAAAACATGCATTCTCCTGTGTCATAAACCAAGCCTAATACGCATGTCAAATCATCTTATCAATCCACTCACAAATTAAGAGACAACAACTGTGAAAAAGAAGTTAGGTTGGTGTACATGTCACAAAACTAAATTTAACCTCAGGTTCCACATTCAGGACGCAATTCACTCATTAAACTTGAGATATTTCACCTTTCAACCTAAGAAAGCAATTAGTCTCCATGTAGGGCCAACTGTGAAATGCATGTTTCTATTCCTGGTCGACTTGTTTGCCTGGATGAACACGATCATGTTAATGATTAATATCGATCCTTGATATGTGCAACCCTGGGGAGTTAAAGTAAGTATTGCATTCGGGCAGCTAACTGCAGGGAGCTGTCTAGACCTCTTGAAATGGAATCACCTGGGGGGCTGGGGGGCTCAAAATATGCAATTTCAGTAAGTGGGGAATAGGAAATTCACACAATACCTCAAATCCTCTAGGACAAAAATCACAGAATCCCAGAGCTATGAGAGTTCCCACAAGTCACCCAATCCAACCTTCCTCCCTACAGGCAGACTCCCCCACTGTATTCAACCACAGAATCACCCAACACCAACTTAAATGCTTCTGATGACCAAAAAAAAATAAGACAAACAAAACTCAGTGCTTTCCAAGGCAGCCTATTCCAAAATACCTAAATCAATAAGGATTTAATTTGGTTCACTCAATATTTGTAAGCAGTGATGAATTATGCCAAACTATGGAATGAAGCAAAGCTTAATGGAAACAGCTCTCAGTAAGGGAAGACCCAGATTCTAATACTCTCCTGCCACTCCTCGCCTTTTCCACTGCAATCTAAGCAGGCCTGACTCTGTGACCTCTATTTCCACTCAATGTCAGTGCACCCTGATGTATGACTTACCCTCCAAGATTGCTATCTCGTACCTCCAGGAGGTTACTATCTTAATTGCACTCCTCTGAGAGTTCGGACAGATCTGCAAATAAAGGGGGAAAGTCCTCCCATGACAGGCGAATGTTAAGAGTTGAACAGGCAGGATTTTGTCCATGTATTTTAAGTGGATGAGCACAACGCCACATGGCTGGGACACTACCCTGAAGCTGAAAAGTGACAGACAACCTAAGCCTATTTATTTCCATTACTTCATTTGCGACCAGGGCTCCTACACCCACGACTACCATCCTACTGACCAAATATATACTTTTCAGCATTTGCACTTGCTAAATGCACCTCAGCGTCTCAGCTGCCAGAACTCAAGAGGTTTAACCCATTAATCTTCGGAAACTTCACCCAGCAATAAGCTCTGTGATTCTGTTTTTAACACCTGACCACCAGTGACCCTCGTGATCAGAGGAAGCCCTACAATCTCTGCCAACCATGTCTGATCGTGTGAGCTGCACAGCACACCATCTGGGCTCCCCACTGCCTTCCAAAGCCAGCTTTCTCTGATAGTCATTGGTCAGCCACAGTCCTTCCCCACTTCCACTTGCTGTGAAAACTTGGAAACTGACTGCAAAGTCTGCCCAAATAAGCAGCTGGTAAACTGATTTCAGAAAAGAAAAAAAATGGATTTATGATGGTCAGAGCACCTGTGGCAGGCGTTTTAAAAATTGCATGATGGTTGCACAAAAGATATTCACTAAGGAATTTTCCCCACAAAGACATAAACGTCAAGAACAAACACTGTAAGTCTCCCTAAGGCTAAAAGTCTTAACATTCCTAAATGGTGCTGGCTGAAAAATGACTGGTCCTACCCCCTGAGTGGCAGCCAAAGGCATCTCTGGAAGCAGGGCCCTCTGCTTGCTTTGCAAGAACCCAGCACATAAACTGAATTCTTATCATCATTATCAAAACAATGATTCTAATAACTCCAATCTAAAATGTTACCTATTTTTATACTCAAAATCTTTGTTCTATGCTGGATTTTAGATATTATTTCAAGATCACAACTATATCCTCTCTTGGTTCTAAAGTTCTTTCATCGAACTTTGGCCAAAACCACACTCAAACAACAGCAACTTAATTTCCAATCCTTTTCCAATCAAAATTTTCAGATTTCCTTTAAAGGAAAAGTTTTAATGAACCTAATACATTTTGGCTTCTTTCCTAAATTGATGTCTGGATGCTTGAGCATTGAACAAGTATTATTTTTGTCATTCAACAAAACAATAATAGTTTGCCTCCCATTTTTAAAATAGATACAGATTGATGAACACAGCACAGAAACGGTTTACAAGAACAGAGATGTGAAGCTATTTGCCCACATTGATGGGATTACAGTGATTTTTTAATGTTCTTTTTATTGTCTGTTGTCTTGTCTGTGCTTCCTGTAATGAGCATGCTTCGCTCTTGGAAGAAGAAAAAAGAACAGGAGAACTTCATTTAGGAAATAAAGGAATTTGGGATTCTTTCTGCAGCAGAGAGACGTGGGATTCACTCTCCCTCTGGTGCACAGACTTTCTCAAAAGGCCCGTTTCCCTCTGGGGTTATCGCAGGTGAGCAGTGAAGTCCCTGCAGAAATATGGGGAGTGGGGGGTCCCAGCCCTGCACGATCCCTGTGACATGGAAAGCCGCAATGCCAGTTTCCACCTCCTGCACCACCCTAAGAGTTCCGGCAAATTTAAAGCATTAAAATAAAACATGACTTTAGATTTCACATAGTCTGAGATTTGCCAGGAATCCTTGGGATACGTCCTGTCAAGATTTTAATACCTTTTCTCTCTGCAAATTTTCATTGTTTATTTGTGCAAGAAAATAGTTTAAATGGGATTTTAAAACAGGGATTAAAAAATTAGATTATGTCAAAGTCTCATCTGCCAGGGCTAACAATTCACTCATATACACATATATATATAAAATGTTTTTTAAAGTAATCTCTGTGCCCAATGTGGGGCTTGAACTCACAATCCTGAGATCAAGAGTCATATGTTCTACTGACTGAGCCAGCCAGGCAACCCCTCTCATATTTTAGAATCTGTAAATATGTTAGGATATACAAGCCCCTATAATCTAACCCAGGTCTACCCTGAGCCACAGCTCATCTCCATGGCTTCAGCTTGGCCAGTGGTTGAGAACACACCTGTGAGAGGCTCCCACAAGAGGGTTCTCATCCCGGCTTTACCTTAACTACCATGTGACCTTGGGAGAGAGGCAGGCTAGCCCTGCCTCTCTGCTTTGTACAGGGAAAGCGAAGTTCCGAAATACCCACCTCGCGAAGGTTTAGGGCGGATGGCATCAAAGGGATTCCTGAGACAGTGCCTGGTACAGTGCAGGCTCTGAAAAACGGCAGACCTGCTGGTAGCCGTGATGTCGTACGTTTACAGAGCAACTCGTGCTCTTCAAGACTCTTCCGGATCTTTTACCTCATTTGATCTTCAGGACGCTGTATCAGCCCAAAAAGCAGTAACTACTGCCCCCACTTTTCTTGTCTTTGGTCTTTTTTTGTAAAGAAACAGGGAGGAAACTGAGGCCCAAGTTCACAGAGCTCAGAAAGCAGATCCAGGCTGTCTTTGAACAGCGGCATAGGTTCACAACTAAACCTCTGACGGCTTCAGGTGCCATGCCCGAATATAATAAAATGAAGTTTCTTTTAAGATACTCCATCACGGGGGCGCCTGAGTGGCTCGGTCGGTTAAGCATCTGACTCTTGATTTCAGCTTCAGGTCATGATCTCGGGGTAGAGAGATGGAGCCCCCCACGGGCACCTGTTCAGCAGGGTGTTTACTTGGGATTCTCTCCCTCTCCCTTTTCCTCTGCCTCCTATCATTTTAGAAAAAGCAAATAAATAAATAAATTTTTAAATAAATAAAATACTCCTCTGTTTATACCTTAATCAAAGCAAACTGGTATTTCCACATCACTCCAAATTATTTAGGTTTTGTTTAGTAAAAATAGGAACTAAGGTTACTTAAAGCTTACTATCTCAGGCACTGGACTGTGCTTCAGACCCACTGCCCCACTTAAACCCCATAACAAGCCTACGAGGTAGGCACTGACACCATCCCCACTTTACAAATGGGGAAACTGAGGGATGACTAAGTCCAAGATTGAGATGCAGGCCGCCTGTCTCCAACTCCCAGCTCCTAGACTCTGATATTATCCAAGCTTCATGTCTTAACTGAGCACACACTAAGTGTCCCCTTTCACATTTGAGGAAACCAAGGTTCCAAGATGTTAAGGGATGTGTCTAAAGTCACCGGGCCCTCTTCTGGCGCACCTATGAAACAACCCAGCGCCCAGACTCCAAATCCCACTCCCTTCCGAAAGTCTCAAATTCCTCCTCATATGTCTGAACAGTGAGTCGGGAAAAGAAGCCCTGTCATTCTTGCAAAGCAACAATCCACTTAAAGCCCTCGGTGTCAGCACAGAGTTGACAGCGGGACCCGCGCGCAGGGAGGTGGAAACGGAGCGGTCTCTCCGGAGCCGGGCTGTGGGCGTCGCCGTCGCCAACTCGGAAGTGGGAGGTGAAATTGTTCGCAGAGCGGCCCCTTGGAGAGGAGCCAGCACTGTGTTCCCTATCCCATCCCCAACCTCCTCCCTCCAGGTCGCTGGTGGGGTGGAGCCCGAGCTTCAGCTGAACCTCAGGACAAGGCGAGTGTGAGGGTCCCCGCACCCAGCCAAAGCCCAAGCCCTTGACGCCTTCGTCCGCCGCCAGGACCCGCGGAGCGCGGCCGGTCGGACGAGCGCAGTTTCGGGAAACTGCCGCTTGCCGGATCCTGGCTCAGTCCTAAAGGAGGGACCTGGGAGCCCCAGACCCAATCCTCCCTTACCCCGGCACGCCACGCGCCCTGCCTCGGTTTCCTTAGCCTCGAAATGGGTGCACTGAACCCAGGATGGGAACAGAGGCACAACCCCGGACCTACACGATTTCCAAGGTGCAGAGCGCGCCCTCCCCGCCTGGATTCCTCCACCCGCCACCCGAGCCCCGGCCCCGCGGGCTATCGTGTCAGCGCCCCTACCTGCACCGTGGCCCCCGCCGCCACCGGCCAGGGAGCCTTGGGGTCCCCCGCCCAGCATGCGCCCCAGCTCCTCCAGCTCCTCTGCGGTGGGCAGGCTCCGTGCGCCCGGAGGCCCGCGGAGGGGGGAAGCGACAGCGAGCTGGACGGGAAGTGGGGAGGGGGGCGACGAGGAAGGGGGAGGCTCCTTCCTTCTCCGCGAGGCGGCCGGTTTCCTTTCCAGCCTCGGCCCCTTACACACTCAGAGGCGCGCGCGCGCGTATACACACACACACACACACACACACACACACACGCCCGCGCGCGGCTGGGGAGGGCAGCGCACAGCCTGCCTCCAGGACCTCTGAAAGTTTGCAGTTCGCCCTCTGGCTCATTGCTGAGCGCACCCGCGAGGGGAAGTGGCGGTGGGCGAACGGGTGTACAGGAAAAGAGACTGGCAGCCCACTGGGGTGGGTTCTGCGAGGCGCCTCCCAGACGCGTGATTAGGGAAGTGACCAGAGAGTTGATGGAAGAGATGGGGGGGGCGGGCGGGGGGGGCGTGATGAGAGGGTGGGGAGAAGGTGGGAAGAAGACAGGCCACACCAGGAAAGAGATGCGCAGAGCAATTGCTCAAAAATGAAACGGAATCCAACTTTCTGAAGCTTCCGGCAGCAGTGGACCGCTCCCAGAGCCCCTCCCCACGCTGGGCAGGCAGCCCAGGAGGCAGACTGTGGTCCATGCGGAGCTCTTGGGCCCCCTGACTGATCTCCTTCGCCCCTTCTGTTTGGTTCAGTCAAGGAGGCTACTGAAGCACCTCCCCACCCCCACCTGGAAATGCAACTGCCAGAAATGATTCTTGTCCGTAAGGAGCTTACTGTCAGCTGGGAACAGAAACCAAGTAACAATATACATGCCGAGAACCAGGGCTTTGCGGTAAAAAGTGTTGCAGAATTGGGGGGGGTAAGAGAGTATTTAAAGAAGTGTCAGTAAGCCTGTCTGGAGGAAAGGGAAGTATCTGGCTACAAATAGAGGGCCGAGGTGCTTCAAAAGAGAAGACCCTTGTGGGTGCAAACACATAAATGTGCTTGAAAGTAATTGTGTTTGGGGACAGAATGAATGTGAGCATGGATATTAAGGATGTGGGAAAACAGTGGAAGGAACATAAAGTTGAATTTAATGAATTTAATGATACGGAAACCACTGGGGCGCCTGGGTGGCTCAGTCGTTAAGCATCTGCCTTCGGCTCAGGTCATGATCCCAGGGTCCTGGGATCCAGCCCCGCATCTGGCCCCCTGCTCAGAGGGAAGCCTGCTTCTCCCTCTCCCACTCCCCCTGCTTGTGTTCCCTCTCTCGCTCTGTCATATAAATAAATAAAATATTTTTTAAAAGAAAGAAAGAAAAAGAAACCACTAAACCAGGATCTGAATTCAGTGGTTTAGTTCAAGAGATTAGAAAGGGCCCTCAGAGTTTGTTGAGTTAGTTGACTGAAACATGGACCATGAGGTGACCTACACTAAATGCTAGAGGTGGCAAGGCCAGACTTGTCTTGGGACACAGTAAAGGAACTACCCAAAGGCTTAGGGAAATTGGAAAACTGGAGTGAAATTATCATATAAGACCTGTCACCCTCTGGGAGGGTCATGAGGACACAGCTTTCACCATGACTCCGGTAAATAGCTTTGTGACCCAGCATCCTTGGTCACTCTTCTCTGTGGGTCAGGAATTACAGTGGACACTGCAACTACTGAATGGGGACCCTTCAATGCAATGGGGATGACTGATCCCAGGGTGACAGGTTGAATGGTGGCAATGAATCACCAAAGGTAAGGGGGCAGGGGGTTGATCATGGTCTTCCTAGAAGTCAAACAGATGGGAAGTCTACTAAATTCTTACTTGATCCGGATAAAGAGAAAAGTTCTAGTGCAAGTGAACAAAAGCTTAACTCGCTTTCAAGGTAAAACAGAGAGACTCGGGCCTTCAATCAATTCCCAGACTTGAGTCAGTCTACAGAAGCAGAGCTCATCCAATGAAGGAGGAAAGACCTGGAACACTGCTAAAAATCTCTCCTGGTAATCCTTCTTCTAGCCTTCCCCAAAGGGACATATGGCCTTTTAACAGAGTGAACCTACATTGAGGAAAAGGAGTCATTGGCCCTTTCAGGAGTGACTGGACACTGGCTCTGAGCCAACAACAATTTTGGAGAGCCCAAACCACCGCTGGATTCCACCAGTCACAGTAGGGGTTATGGAGGTCAGGTGGCCAGAATTTTAGACACCCCTCTCACAGCAGGTGTCTTCACCCATCCTGTGGTCATGTCTTCAGTTCTAGAAAGCATGATCAGGACAGACATACTCAGCAACGGGCAGCGTCTCCACACTGGCTCTGTGGCCTGTTGCAGTGAGGGCTCTTGTAGTCCAAAAGGCCAAGAGGAAATCGCTGTAACTGCCGCTGTCTAGGAAAAGAGTCAGCCCAAGCAATGCTGCATTGCCAGAGGGGCTGCAGAGATTAGTGCCACCATCAAGGACCTGAAGGAGGCAGGGTGGCAATTCCCAACACACCCCCAATCAACTTGCCTGTGTGGTGTGAGCAGAACACAGATGATTCTGTGACAATGATGGTGGATTCTCAGAAATGTAACCAGGTGGCGATGCCAAGTGCGGCTGCCATGCCGGATGTGGTTTCATCGTTTGAGCAAATTAACACGTCTCCCAGCTCCTGGTATATGCAACTATTAATCTGGTGTTTTTTCTCCATACGTGTGAGTAAAGACCACCAAAAGCAGCTTGCTTCCAGCTGACAAGATCGGCGATGCACCTCATTGCTCTGTCTCAGGGGTGTATCAACTCTCCAGCCCAACAGGAGATTTCAGTCAAGCAGGGACCTTGATTGCCTTCCCTTCCCCAAGACTTCATGCTGGTCCTGTGCGTCAATGACATGATGCTGGCTAGACCTAGTGAGGGGAAGTAACAACTCTAGACTTATTGGAGAGACATTTGTGTATCAGACAGTGAAAAATTAAACTGCCAAGAGTTTAGGGGCCTTCTGTCTCAGTGGGTTTTCTACAGATCCACTGGTGTGGGGCATCCCTTCTTAGGTGAAGGGGAAGCTGTATTCAGCCTTTCCTACAACAACAGGAGCAAAACCAAAAAGGTACAACATGGTCCTCTTTGGGCTTGGAAAGCACCATACCCCTCAGCTGAGTGGGCTCCTCAAGCCCGTTGGCCAAGTTGCTAGCTCTGAGTGGAGCTTGGAAGACGAGAAGGCTCTACAACAGGTCCAGGCTGCCGTGCACGCTGCTCTGGCTCTTGGGCCAGAATCAAGCTGATTCAATGAGTATCCAGAGGATTCCATGAGGCTTGAAGTGCCAGTGGTAACAGAGAAGCAGACGGAGGCTTTGTCGGGCCCCTACAGGTGAGTAACGTCACAGACCTTTATTTTGGAGGAACACCCTGCCATCTCCCTGGATAACTACTCTCATTTTGAGAAACAGCTTCTGACTCACTCCGGGGCCTTCACAGACACTTAGTCTTTAACCATGGCCCACCATGTTACCATGCAACTTGAGCCACTCACCATGAACGAGGTGTGGTCTGACCAACAAGCCGTAAATTTGGGCATGCACAGCAGCATTCCATCATCAAATCCACGTGGTATATATGATGCTGGGCTCGAGCTGGCACCGAAGGCACAAGTAAGTCCCACGAGGAAGTGGCCCAAACACCCACAGTCCTCACTCCTGCCACGTCACCTTCTCTCCCCCAGCCTGTGCCTGTGGCCTTATGGCAAGTTCCCTGTGATCAACTGACTGAGGAAGAGAAATTTCAGGCCGGTTTCCAGACTGTCCTGCACAATAGTCAGGCACTACCCAAAAGTAGACAGCTGCAACACTACAGCTCCTTTCTGGAACATCCCTGAAAGAGAGCGGGAAAGGAAAGTCCTTCCAGTGGGCAGAACTTCGAGCAATGAACCTTGTCGTTCAGTTCACTTTAAAGGAGAAATGGTCAGAGGTACAAGTGGATGCCAACTTCTGGACTGTGGCCGGTGGTTTGACTGGGTGGCCAGAGATTTGAAAGGAACATGACCGGAAAATTGGTGACCGGGAGATCTAAGGAAGAGGGATGTGGATAGCCTTCTCTGAGTGGGCACAAAGACTAAGATATCTGTGTTCCAGGTAAATGCTCAGCAAAAGGTGATCTCAGCCGAGGATTTCAATCATCAAGCGGGTAGGATGACCCACTCTGTGAACGCCAGTCAGCCTCTTTCCCAGACATGCTGAACATTGCCCAGTGGGCTCATGAACAACGTGCCCGTGGTGGTAGGGGAAGGAAGTTCTGTGTGGACTCAGAAACACAGACCTCCACTCACCAAGGCCAAGCTCAGTATGGCCAGTGCTGAGTGTCCACCCTGCCAGAGACAAATGACAGGGCACCACTCCCCGCGGTGACCAGCCAATTTGCTGTTTGGTGTCAGGCTGATCACACTGGACCTCTTCCATCATGGAAGGGGCAGCATTTTGCTCTTACTGGAACAGAGACTTACATTGAAAACATATTTCCCTTTCCTGCTTCTGCCAAAACTACTATCAGAATTCCTACCATCCTGAAGTGGCTGGCTTGACAGAACAATGGAACGGCCTTCCGAAGGCAGTTACAGTTCCAGCTCAGTGGCAATCCCTTGCAAGGGCTGGGACAAGGTTCTGCAGGATGCTCTCTATGTTCTGAATCACTGTCCAGTAAAGGGTCCTGTTTCTCCCATAGCTGGGATGCATGGGTCCAGGAATCAAAAGATAGGTATGAGAGTGGCACCTCTCATTAGCCCTAGTGATCCACTAGCAAAAAATTTGCTTCCTGTTCCCTAACAGTAAGCTCTGCTGGCCTAGAGGAATCCAAAGGGAGGAATGCTTCCACCAAGAGATGCAACAATTCCATTTAATGGGAAGTCAAGACTGCCACCTGACAACTTTGGGCTCCTTGTGTTTCCGAATTGATAGGCAAAGAAGGGAGTTACAGTGCTGGCTGGGTGACCAATCCTGGGGGACATTGGACTGCTCATCCGCAGTGGAGGTAAGGCAGAGTATGTCTGCAATACAGGAGATCTCTAGGGGCATCTCTTAGCATTACCATGCCCTGTGATCGAGGTCAGTGCAAAACTATACCAACCCAACTCAGGCAGGGCTACTAATGGCCCAGTGTCTCCAAGAAGGAAAGTTTGAGTTACCCTACCATGCAAAGAACCATGATCAAATGAGATGCTTTCTGAGGGCAAAGGGAAAGGGGTAGTTTAAGAGAAGAGTTACAAATACCAACTATGACCAGTTGGAGAACCAAGGACTATAACTGTCATGAAAATTTCTTTCTTGTTTTGTAGTGACTATATTTATTTTTGTTTGTTTGGGAAAGAATCATTTCAATCTACACAAGCATAATTCATACCCAAGTTTCTTAAGTTCTGCCAAAGTTTTGGCCTCCATGATGTTTCTTAATTTCAGTTTTCTTAGTGAGCTCTGCACTGCCTCAAAAAGTAAACTATCCTTTAATGGGTTCAATTAGCATAAATAATCTAAGTTTGTGATACAAACTTATCTAATGAAGTACAATTTATAATCAACATTGTATCACCTAGAATTGTCAAACTGTTCATGAAAGCCTTAAAAAAAAATCCAAAAGAATCAAGCTATTTTGGGGTGCCTAGGTGGCTCAGTGGGCTAAGCATCTGCCTTCGGCTGAGGTCATGATCTCAGGTTCCTGGGATCGAGCCCCGCATCGGGCTCCCGGCTCAGTGGGGAGCCTGCTTCCCTCTCTCTCTCTGCCTGCCTCTCTGACTGCTTGTGATAGTTCTCTCTCTGTCAAATAAATAAATAAATCTTAAAAAAAAAAAAAAGAATTAAGCTATTTTATTAAACATGTAACAGATCTTTCTCATAATGCAAAGCTTAAATATTTAGTTTTTGGATACCCTAATGTATTTCCATAAGTCTCTAAGTCTACAGTTTTACAGATACAGTTTTCTACCAGGGAAGCCATATATATATAAATATAGATAGATATATTTTTTTTCTCTTTACATGAGAAAAGATTTTAAGAGGATGTTGTAATGACTATGTGTAATATGGATTAAGGAAGATTTTAAGAGGATGTTGTAATGACTATGTGTAATATGGATTAAG